>NW_015168213.1:0-5790 GCF_001447785.1 Gekko japonicus | reverse complement strand
CTGTCGGCTTTCCCCCAATATTCAGTTTAAAAGCTGCTCTGCCACCTTTTTGATTTTAAGTGCCAGCAGCCTGGTTCCTTCTCGGGACAAGTGGAGACCGTCTCGCCTGTACAGCTCCCTCTTGTTCCAAAAAGTATCCCAGTGCCTAACAAACCTGAACCCTTCCCCCCTACACCATCGTCTCATCCACGCATTGAGACTCCTGATCTCTGCCTGTCTCTCTGGCCCTGCGCGTGGAACAGGTAACACTTCTGAGAAGGCTACCTTGGAGGTCCTGGACCTAAGTTTCCTGCCCAGCAGCCTAAATTTCTCCTCCAGGACCTCACGACTGCATTTCCCCACATCGTTGGTGCCGACATGCACCACGACCACTGGCTCCTCCCCAGCACTATCTACCAGCCTATCTAAAACACGCGTAATGTCCGCTACCTTCGCACCAGGCAGGCAAGTCACCATACGGTCAGTACGCGGGTTCGCCACCCAGCTGTCTACCTGCCTAAGGATCGAATCACCCACTACCAAGAGCCCCCCTCCCACCCTGCTCAGGGATGGTTCCTTGGTGCAAAAGGAGAGCCTTCCTCGGGAGATGGTGGGCTCTCCTTCTTTGGAAGTTTTCAAACAGAGGCTAGGTGGCCATCGGACAGCAGTGCTGATGCTGTGAACTTAGGCAAATCATGAAAGGGAAGGCAGGAAGGGTTGCCTCAGTTCTTGTGGCCCTTTCTGACACGCCCAGGGAAATGCTGATCGCCCCTTTGGGGTCAGGCAGCAATTTTTCTCCAGGCCAGCATTGGCCAGGGATCCTGGAGGTTTTCTTGTCATCTTCTTGGCGTGGAACAGCGGTCACTGGGGGTGTGGAGGGGGAGGTATTTGTGAATTCCCTGGATTTTGCAGGGGGTTGGACTAGATGACCCTGGAGGTCCCTTCCAACTCCATGAGTCTATGACTGGCCCAAGGTCACCCAGCCGGCTGCATGTGGAGGAGCGGAGAATCAAACCCCAGAAGGTGGGTGATCTTTTCCTCTTTTTTTTTTAACAGAGAATTTTTATTCATTTTTATAAACAGCAAAGATATACAAGGTAAGCATGAGCATAGTCAGCTCTCAATGGCTTCATACATTTCATACAATTTGTCGGTGTTATACAGTTTGAAAATTACCATAGATGCAGAGTTTTTATTACATCAGGTACTGTTTCTTTGGTAGGTAGATGTACTAGTATGGGGGTACCATATACATACAATGTCATTCTAACCACCTCTAGATAGATTTTGTCTCAGAGTATCTGAGATTTTCTCCATTCTATAAAGGTTCCATAGCTTTTTGTACCAGAGGTTTACATTTAGCCTACTCGTGGATTTCCATGTGGCTGCTAATGTGGTTTTGGCTGCAAATAGTAACAGCGAGATTCTTTTCCTCTTTTATGTGCTATCTGGATTCCCATTATGCATGTTCTACACTTTTATCACACGCCTCATCTTTACTGACAACAACTTTTTATTGACATTTTTTGCCTGCGTATCCTGCCCCAGCGCTGCCAACTTCCAGATACTTCGCCTGGAATTACAACCGGTCTCCAAACACAGAGGTCAGTTCTCCTGAGGGGGAAAATGCCTGATTTGGGGGCGGGGGGCTCTGTGGCATTGTACCCTCCCCTCGCCAAGCCATGCCCCCTCCAGCCTCCATCCTGAAATCTCCAACAAAGAATTGGCAATCCTAACCCTCACAAACACCCCTGTGAGGTAGGCCCCATTGAGAGACAGTGGCTGACTCTGCACTGGCTTTTCCCTCTGTCGTTTTACAAAACCCACGTTGGGACAGAAATTCCTCTTCTGCATTGCATGCCGCTTTCACTTCCTTTGAGCATCGGGGTTTATGCTACCTTCTCCATAGATTTATGGCCATTCGAGGGTGGACTTTGCAGTCAGTACGGTAACTGAGTGTGATTTTGAGCTGCACTTTTCCCTCCCAGTTGAGACAATGGGGAGCAGATGCCGGATGCAGAACCTCCCGGTGACTGAAGCAGGGGCCGGTTGATCCACTCGGGGATCTGAAGGGGGGGCCACCCCACATCTAACCCCCAAGTTTCTGGGAACGACACAACGTCACTCGGAGACAGAAGGCCTCCTTTTAGTGGGAACAGATTCGCGTCGCCATCAAGGCGGATATGAGAGACTTTTATTATTATTTTAAATGCATTTAGGTGCCCCCGCCTTTCTCCCCAATAGGGACCCCAAGATGGCTTGCTTCGTTCGCCTCTCCTCCATTTTATCTTCACAACCACCCCGCGAGGTAGGCCAGGCTGAGAGTCTGTGACTGGCCCAAGGTCACCCAGAAAGCTGCAAACTTGGTACCCCAGGCCCTCACTCAACAGCCTAACCACTACACCCAGCTGCCCCTCATCATTTAGATAATAAATAACTTAGCCTTTCTTAACCTACCTTTGGCCTCTTCCAGACCACCTCAGTGGGCCAACTCTCGCCTTCCAGTGGAGGTCCCAAGGATTGCTTGCTGGCTTCGAATTCGGGGTCAGTGAAGAGGGTTCTCTTTTGGAGGCACTGCTGCTTCAGCTCCTTGTAGCTCTGCCCGCGGTAGGGCAAGACTTGGGCAGTTCTCTTGGCATCAGAGTCCTTAATGAGACAAACCTTGATACCAGAGGGTGCCATGGCTGAACCAAGTGGTGGCTGGTACCCTTGACCTGAGCGCCTATATAGAGACCCAAAAAAGGGTGTGTTGAGATAAACCCAACCCCCTCTCACTGGGTGGGGACCAAGAGCTTCCTCCTGTTTGGCAAGCACAAGCAGGAAACACGTTCTCTCCCCCCCCACTTTGGAACGGTTGCTTTTTTAACCAAATATTGGCAACCTTGAATGCTGCAAAGGTGTGTCCGAGTGAGCTGCCTGTCAATTAGGAGGTGGCATTCTGCCTTCATGAGCCGCCTCTGCGCTGGGACCGTGGATGGGGGTAGCCGGGTCCTGGTGAGGAAATCCCCAGAGATTTTGGGGGTGGGATGTAGGGTTCCCAAGCAGTGTTCCCTCTAAGCTGAGTTGGTGTGAGCTAGCTCACAGTTTTTTAGCCTCCTGCTCACACATTTTTGTCTTAGCTCAGGAAAGAATGGCTTCAAAGCAAACTAATTTCATGCAGCAGCCAAACTACCTGCTCACAACTTTAAGGCCAGTAGCTCACAAAGTAGAATGTCTGCTCACAGGACTCCACAGCTTAGAGGGAACATGGTTCCCAAGTTCCCCCTAGCCATCAGTGAGGGGGTGGGGTTGCCAGATCCAGGTTGGGAAACTCCTGGAGATTTGGGGGCGGAACCTGGGGAGGAACAGGAACCTCAGTGGGGTGCAGTGCCACATAGAGTCCACCCTCCAAAGCACCCATCTTTCTCCCAGGGGGACTGACCTCTGTCATCTGGACAAGAGCTGTCATTTCAGGGGATCCCCAGGTCCCACCTGGAGGCTGGCATCCTTAAAGTGGCATGTGGGGAGGGTGGGTTTTGGGGAGGGGAAGGGAAGGGCCTCAGCCTGGTATAATGCCGTAGAGCCCACCCTCCAAAGTATCCCTTTTCTCCAGGGGAATGGCACTCCGTTGTCTGGAGGTGAGCTGTTAATTCCAGAGGATCCTCGGGTCCCACCTGGAGGCTGGCATCCCTAGGGCGGCATGTGGAGTGGGTGAGGTTGGAGGAGGAGGGAAAGGACCGCAGTATGATATAATGTCGTAGAGTCAGCTTTCCTCATCGGCGAACTGATCTCTGTCATCCGGAGAGCACCTGTAATTCCACGGAATCTTCGGGCCCCACCTGGAGGCTGGCAACCCTATGGACTCAATCCGCTGGTTAACATCTGAGACCAAGTCAGCCTGGACCGCCTCTCCCCAAGACAGGGACAATCTGTGCATGCTGACTATGCCTATTACCAGGGGTCATTGCGTAGAAAAAGAGGTGCAGGAGCTCATTAGCACAACTCATTAGCATAACTTATTTGCATATGCCACACCCCCTGACATTATCGGAGGTGTGTCAGAAGGCAACACCCACCACTCAGGCTCCACTGGACTCTTTTGGATTGCTAGCTATTGGGGGTTTTAGGGGCTCTGCAACTTACCTGGCTGCTTCTTGCTCTGACTGAGGGCTGCTGGGAGCAGGGGATGGGGCTTGTTGCATGTGCCCGCCCCCTGGGCTCTTTACTGCCGGAGCTCTGCTCCTGTGTGCTCCTGCAGGAAATGACCCCTGCCTATTACTGAGTGCTCTCTATTGAGGGGGAGGAGCCATGGGTCAGTGTTAGACCCTCTGCTCGGCATGCAGGGAATCCGCGGTTCGTCTCCAGTTAAAGGGGTCAGGTAGGAGGTGGTGGGAAAGACCTCCGCCTGAGACCCCAGAGAGCTGCTGCCGGTCTGAATATAGGCAATATTGATTGCGATGGATCGAGGGTCTGATTATGTCAGAACATATGAAGAGCCCTGCTGGATCAGACCAATAGGGGAGGAAGCAACTTACCCACCCTCTTCTCCTGCCTCCTCCTGGCTGAATGAGGGCCGGAAGCGGGGCAGCTGGAAGCAGGGGGCGGGGCTTCATCATGTGCCCCGCCCCCCGCACCTCACATGGGGGAACTGCGTTCCCCCGCGATCCCCCCCGAAATGACCTCTGGTTGTGTGGATAAAACAGAGGAGAATAATGTAAGCAGCTTTGGGTCCCCACTGGGGAGAACAGCAAGATAGAAGTCATAAATAAATGTCAAAAGATGCATACATTTTATGGCCAAAAAAAAATGGTGTCAGGAAACTGAGAATGCTGTGAAAATAAGAATCACAGGTACTTCTTTTTTAAGTGTGTGCGCGTGTGCATGCCCACGTATGCTTGCATGCCTGGAAGTCATGGTGACTTCCAGCAACCCCTACTGGTGGCTTGCTATGCCTGCCTCTGTGTCCTGGCCCTGATATTCCTTTGGAGGTCTCCAGGGGTCATTTCCTGCAGGAGCGCACAGGAGCGGAGCTCCGACAGTAAAGAGCCCAGGGGGCGGGCACATGCAACAAGCCACACCCCCTGCTCCCAGCAGCCCTCAGAAGAGAAGCAAGAAGCAGCCAGGTAAGTTGCAGAGCCCCCCACCCCGGTCCCCTGGCCCAAAACACTCCAGTGGCACCTTTAAGACCAAGTTTTATTCAGGTACAAGCTCTCCCTCCTCTGCAAGGACAGATCTGCATGTTCGGCCCCCCCCTAATAGCTAGCGATCCAAAACAGTCCAGTGTAGCCTGAGCAGTGGGTGTAGCTTTCTGACACACGTCCAGTGATGTCAGGAGTGTGTGGGATATGCAAATAAGTTATGCTAATGAGTTATGCTAATGAGCTCCTGCACCTCTTTTTCTATGAAATGACCCCTGGGTTGCACTATAGATCTCTGTAGGGGCATTAACAATATCACGTCACACCAGCAAGTGCAAGTGGAGGAGTGCGGAATCAAGCCCTGTTCTCCCAGATTAGAGTCTGCGCACTTAACCACTACACCAAACTGGCTTTAAGGGGATACAAAATGAAAAGAGATGAAGGGAAAGGCGAGAAGCATAAAACACCATTTGTGAGACACATTTTAAGGGCATTGCATTATATAAGAATATAAAACATGAAAGAGCATCATAGCAAAGAATATCATAACAAATTAAAATATGGCAACATAATCAGTACTTCAACATATTATATTTCCATGTATATTGCCATTATTTCTTATCTAGAGGGCTAGGTAGGAAAACATACAAGCGGGAAACATAAGGAAAGAGTAAGAAAACATTTTTCTTTATAC
>NW_015168212.1:46191-48614 GCF_001447785.1 Gekko japonicus | reverse complement strand
CTTTTTCTACAAAAAGAGCCCTGAACAATGATTTAATCGAATGATGATGTTGTAGTAGCATATCGGAACTGTGTGTTTTGTTTGAACACAGTGATTTCCCACGTTGACTCAGCCTTGCCATGTTTCCCGTGTGTTTGTTGCCAAATCTCCAGGTGGGGCCTGGCGTTCTCATGGGATTGCATCTGATCTCCAGGCCGTAGAGGCCGGCCCCCCTGGAGAAAACGGCTGCTTTGCAGGGTGGACGCTACGGCATTGGAACTCTGCTGAGGTCCCTCCCAAGGCTCCGCCCCCAAATCTCCACAAGTTTCCCAACCCTGAGTTGGCAACCCTACACACTAACCCGCAAATTAAGCAAGACAGGCAAATGGCGTGCCTGTATTCCACCACCCCCCTTTTGAACACAAATGCCAATTTCTCTTGTGGAACAGTGCAAATGCCTCCAGCCCAGCCGCTATTCAGTAATGCCAAAGTTCATCAATTAGATAGGAAAGCAACTCTGAGGTCTGCCAGAGATCATAGCATCTCAGAGTTGAAAAGGGCCATACAGACGATCAAGTCCAACCCCCTGCTGAATGCAGGATCAGCCTAGAGCAGGGGTGGCGAACCTATGGCCCGGGTGCCAGAGGTGGCCCTCAGAGCCCTCTCTGTGGGCACGCGTGCCATCGCCCCAGCCAGGCCCAGACCATCATTAAAGTGTCGAATTCTCTGCCAAATCATTTTAAGTCAATGAAAGCATTTGGGATTGCTTTCCTTACTTTGTTTGGATCATCTTAAGTTAATGTCTGAGTTGTTTTTTCTAAAGTAAAACCTCAGTATTCAGGTTAAATTGCCGTGTTGGCGCTTTGCGATAAATAAGTGGGTTTTGGGTGGCAGTTTGGACACTCGGTCTCTAAAAGGGTCGCCATCACTGGCCTAGAGCATCCCTGACAAAATATCTCCTGCTCCCCCATCGTACAGCTGGCCAGAATTTTCCCGAGCATCCACCAGACCCAAGAGATGGAAAGAGAAAAAGGACAACACCTCTTTCATTCCAGGTGCTTCTTGTAACTCTTGATAAAGCAGCTCAGGAGACTCACATTTGGCAAGGCGGCTCCCCCCCAACCCCCCCCAACAATATCAAACATTACTCAATTTCTGAGCAGGGGCCGTTGGGAGAGGCCGGCCTGACTCCAATACATCCCACAATCCCTCCGCCAAGACCTCATTATCCCGCCCGGCGTTCAGGCGCGTGATGTATGTTGCTCTGGTATTAAAAATGAATGACTCCACTTTCCAGAGCCTCCTCATGCATCATTCTGTCTTCCCGCCGCGTGAGTAATTGGTAGACTCTAATTCTTTGTTAAAGTAGATTGAGTCCGCAGTGGAAAACAAAGCAGTTGGGCCTCCGGTAACTCGCAGGAGAGAGGTACGGTTTGTTCTCTGCGGGGGTCACAATTCAAGCAGGAGCCCCTCGTTGCAAAAGCACTCCGTACACTTGCGCAAAGGCCATTCTACTTGGACAGAATCCATCAAGAAAACCACAAACGACTTGCACAAATAACAAAACCGACTGACCAAGCAGGAGGGAAAGCAGAAGGCTATGGTCCAGTCTCATTGGATCTTGGGAGCTAAGCAGGATTGGTGCTTGGAAGGGAGACCACCAAGCAGTGTTCCCTCTAAGCTGAGTCAGTGTGAGCTAGCTCACAGGTTTTTAGACTCCGGCTCACCCATTTTTGTCTTAGCTCAGGAAGGTATGGCTCCAGAGCAAACTAATTTATGCAGTAGCCAAATTGCTCACTCACGACTTCAATTCCAGTAGCTCACAAAGTAGAATATCTGCTCACAAGACTCCACAGCTCAGAGGGAGCATTACCACTAAGGACGGCTCTGCAGAGGAAGGCAATGGCAGACCACCTCTGCTTCTCACTTGCCTTGGAAGTCCCTTGCTGAGGTCACCATAAGTCAGAAGCTCAGCAGGGTCGGCACTTGGAAGGGAGACCACCAAGGAAGGCTCTGTAGAGGAAGGCAATGGCCAATCACCTCTGCTTCTCACTTGCCTTGAAATCCCTTGGCTGGAGTCACCATAAGTCAGAAGCTCAGCAGGGTCGGCACTTGGAAGGGAGACCACCAAGGAAGGCTCTGTAGAGGAAGGCAATGGCCAATCACCTCTGCTTCTCACTTGCCTTGAAATCCCTTGGCTGGAGTCACCATAAGTCAGAAGCTCAGCAGGGTCGGCACTTGGAAGGGAGACCACCAAGGAAGGCTCTGTAGAGGAAGGCAATGGCCAACCACCTCTACTTCTCACTTGCCTTGGAAGCCCCTTGCTGGGGTCACCATAAGTCAGAAGCTAAA
The DNA here is from genome assembly GCF_001447785.1 of Gekko japonicus. Taxonomy (NCBI): domain Eukaryota; kingdom Metazoa; phylum Chordata; class Lepidosauria; order Squamata; family Gekkonidae; genus Gekko; species Gekko japonicus. The sequence goes on along the minus strand of NW_015168212.1, from coordinate 46,283 downwards.
CAGGGTCAGCACTTGGAAGGGAGACCTCCAGGGAAGGCTCTCCAGAGGAAATCAATGGCCAACCACCTCTGCTTCTCACTTGCCTTGAAACC
>NW_015168212.1:40849-43204 GCF_001447785.1 Gekko japonicus | reverse complement strand
TACAGCTTGCCCAAGGTCATCCAGCCAGGTGAAAGTGGAGGAGTGGGGAATCAAACCCGGTTCTCCCAGATTAGAGTCCGCACACTTCACCACTACACCAAACTGGCCAATGGCCCATCCAGTCCAACACTCTGGGTCACACAGTGGCCAAAACGACCAGGTGCCATTGGGAGGACCACCAGTGGGGCCAGGACACTAGAAGCCCTCCCACTGTTGTTCCCCACCCCCCCAAGCACCAAGAATACAGAGCATCCCTTGCCCCGACTGAGAGTTCCTGTCTATACCTTGTGGCTAACAGCCACTGATGGACCTCTGCTCCATATAAGAACATAAGAGAAGCCAATGTTGGATCAGACCAATGGTCCATCCAGTCCAACGCTCTGGGTCACACAGTGGCCAAAAAGACCAGGTGCCATCAGGAGGTCCAGCAGTGGGGCCAGGAAACTAGAAGCCCTCCCACTGTTGCCCCCTCAAGCACCAAGAATACAGAGCATCCCTTGCCCCTGACTGAGAGTTCCTGTCTATACCTTGTGGCTAAGAGCCACTGATGGACCTCAGTTCCATATAAGAACATAAGAGAAGCCAATGTTGGATTGGGCCAATGGCCCATCCAGTCCAACACTCTGGGTCACACAGTGGCCAAAAATACCAGGTGCCATCGGGAGGTCCAGCAGTGGGGCCAGGACACTAGAAGCCCTCCCACTGTTGTTCTCCACCCCCCCAAACACCAAGAAGACAGAGCATCCCTTGCCCCAGAGTCCCTATCTATACCTTTAGTAATAGCCACCGATGGACCTCTGCTCCATGACTCTGTATTCTGACAGTGGGACAATTGGTGGCTAACATATTGTTGTAAGGCATGAGACTGGGGTGAGGTGGCAACTTATGACATTTTGCGGCAGTTCAGGAGCTAGACTTCCCCTGTGCAGCGCCGCCACCACTGCTGATGGCGAGAGTGAAGTACTGCTGCTCCACACTCAACAGGGATTCGATGGCACCAGAGGGCATCAAATCGTTGACTGAGCCGCTCATTGCTCTGGCATTCGCTGGCTGCTCACAGACTGTTTGCTTGGGTTTCAGTCCCTGCCACCTCCTGGATGCCAACCCAAGAAATTATGAGGATGGAATGAGATTGTTCTCATGTATTTTGCCCTGGCCTATGTATGCGGCTTAAATAAACATGCAGCTTTCAAGCTCTAATTCCCTTTTGAAGCCATCCATGCTTGTAGCCACCACCACTTCCTGTGGCAGTGAATTCCATGTGTTAATCACTCTTTGGGTGAAGAAGGACTTCCTTTTATCCGTTCTAACCCGACCGCTCAGCAATTTAATGGAGTGCCCACGAGTTCTTGTATTGGAGGGTGTATAGGAGGGTGGCGGGGGAAAAAATGACATTTATCTATCCCGAGGATCAACAGGGCAAAATTCAACACGCAGGAAAAGGAAATGTGCTTAAACACAACGGAGGAACATGAGGAGATGGAGATGCTGAAAAGTGAAAGATGGAATACAACCCCATGTAGATGTCAAAGTAGTTAGGTTTAAAGAACTTGAATCTGAGCCATCCAGATGTCTGTCTGTCTGTGTGTGTAACAAAATTATAAAAAGGATTCCAGGATTGAGTTCGGTGTGCTGGCACTGTAAACAGACTAAAGGTTGGTATGCACACATGTGGTGGGAATGTGCAGAAGTAAAGTCATTCTGGAGGGAAATTGTTGAAATCATTAGAAAAGTATGCAACATAACATTAACGATAGACTTTAATCTACTGTTGTTAAGTACAATAGGATGCCCGTTACGGGATAGGACTACTCAAAATTTAGTTAAGGCTACGTTACTGGCGGGAAAGGCGGTCACAGCTCTGGGGTGGAAAGAGAAAAGTAAATGGACAATAGAAATCTGGCACAACTATTTGTTTGACTTTATACAGTCAGTTATCGTGGCGTCAATCAACAAGGGAACAACATGGGAAGAAAAATCCACGGAAATCAAGACCAGATGGAAGACCTACCTAGAGTGGATACTGAAAGAAAAAAGAAAGGACATTCAGTGGAAGATTAAGACTTTGTGCCCATGGCTGGGGTGAAAAGACTAAGATTAAAAGGGAGGGAGGGAGGGAGGGAGGGGAGGGAGGAAAGGGAGGAAATTGTAAAAGGTAAAGGTAAAGGTTCCCTTGCTCGAAAGCCAGTCGAAGCCGACTCTAGGGTTGCGGTGCTCATCTCCGTTTCCAAGCCGAAGAGCCAGCGCTGTCCGAAGACGTTTCCGTGGTCATGTGGCCGGCATGACTAAACACCAAGGCGCACGGAACGCTGTTACCTTCCCACCGAAGTGGTACCTATTTATCTACTTGCAATT
>NW_015168212.1:40472-40596 GCF_001447785.1 Gekko japonicus | reverse complement strand
AACTCAGAGAAGACCAAGGTAGTTATGGTAGCTGTTCCTTGTAACCGATGGATTATCAACACAATTATGAATAGAATCACATTTTCTGTATAAGACCAAATCCACAGTGGGACTGCCCCTGAAT
>NW_015168212.1:22567-38765 GCF_001447785.1 Gekko japonicus | reverse complement strand
GCCGAAGAATAGATTCTTTTGAACTATGGTGCTGGAGAAGACTCTTGAGAGTCCCTTGGACTGCAAGGAGATCAAATCAGTCAATCCTAAAAGTAATCAACCCTGACTGTTCCCTGGAAGGCCAGATAATGAAACTGAAGCTCAAAGACTTTGGCCACCCAATGAGAAGGGAGCACTCACTGGAGAAGACCCTGATGCTGGGAAAGATTGAAGGTCAAAGAAGACGGGGATGGCAAAGGATGAGATGGTTAGACAGTGTCATAGATGCAACGAACATGAAATTGAGCAAACTTCAGAGGATGGCGGAAGACAGGAAGGCCTGGCAGGATCTGGTCCATGGGGTCGCGAAGAGTCGGATAATGAGAAGGGAGCACTCACTGGAGAAGACCCTGATGCTGGGAAAGATTGAAGGTCAAAGAAGACGGGGATGGCAAAGGATGAGATGGTTAGACAGTGTCATAGATGCAACGAACATGAAATTGAGCAAACTTCAGAGGATGGCGGAAGACAGGAAGGCCTGGCAGGATCTGGTCCATGGGGTCGCGAAGAGTCGGACTCAACTGTGCGACTGAACAACAACAACATATGACGTCAATATGCCCATACAATCCATCATGAGAAAATACAGAGGCTCAAAGAGTAAATATACAGAATTATATATAGAAAGTCCAACACTTTTCCCAGGTAATTTTTCAGTGTTTCAGACCTCTGGTCCTTCCTCAGAAACAAAGAACCACTGCTGAGAATCCCTTTTCAGTTCCTTACAAGGCAATGCTTTTCTATTAATTCAATGTTGGGCAAGGTCTCCCCAGCTTTAACCAGCACCCTTATAGGGTTACTACAATGTTACAGGACCAAAGCAGTGTGGGTTTGGTAAAACAATGGAACAAATGCTAGATGCAGAATGGACCATTATCTCCCTTCAGTGGTCAGCCCGGTTTCAGCCTACTGTTGCCCCGGGTTATTTGGATGCTGTTTTGCCCTGGACTTAAATTGCCTCCACTCCAACACTGAGAAAATCCCGAGTGGCAGGCAGATGTGGAAAGGACCTCTGGTTAGGATTAGATAAGTAATTGGTCGTGGAACTGTCCATGGTGCTGAAAATGGCAACATGCCCTAAACAATCTCCAATCTCACGGCCAGAGTTCACTAGCTGTTGTAAATTTTCCGGGCTGTATGGCCGTGATCTTGGCATTGTAGGACCAGACGTTTCGCCAGTAGCTGTGACTGGCATCCTCAGAGGTATAACACAAAAAGCTGGCGTACTCTCTGTGTGAAGGTGAGAAGAAAAATGGTAGGCAGGTAATTTATATCTACTCAGGAAGGTGGGGTAGGGCTGAGTCATTTTCTTGTAGGATAATGGTGTAGTGGTTAAGTGCGCGGACTCTAATCTGGGATAACCGGGATTGATTCCCCACTCCTCCACTTGCACCTGCTGGATGACCTTGGGCAAGCCATAGTTCTGGCACAGCTGTTCTTGAAAAAGAGCAGTTTCTGGCAGAGCTCTGTCAGCCCGACCTACCTCACAGGGTGTCTGTTGTGGGGAGGGGAAGGGAAAGGAGTTTGTAAGCTGCTCTGAGACACCTTTGGGTAGTGAAGGGCGGGGTATAAATCCAGTCTCTTCTCTTCTTCTTCCTGAGTAGATATAAATTACCTGCCTACCATTTTTCTTCTCACCTTCACATGGAGAGTACTCCGTCTTTCTGTGCTATACCTCTGAGGATGTCAGTCACAGCTACTGGCGAAACATCAGGTCCTACAATGCCAAGACCATGGCCATACAACCTGGAAAATCTACAACAGCTAATCTCCAATCTCCTTTTTGGTTGCTGCTTTATTATTTAGGGGCCGGGGTGGCTCAGAGGTTAAGACGCTGAACTGCAGACCAGAAGGTCGGTAGTTTGGCAGCTTGAGACCCGAGTGCTGCGTGATAGAGTGAGCTCCCATCTCTGGCCCCAGCTCCCGCCAACCTAGCAGTTCGAAAGCAAGGAATTGCAAGTAGATAAATAGGCACCACTTAGATGGGAAGGTAACAGTGTTCCGTGCGCCTCGGTGTTTAGTCATGCCGGCCACATGACCACGGAGACGTCTTCAGACAGTGCTGGCTCTTCAGCTTGGAAACCGAGACGAGCACTGCCCCCTAGAGTCGGATTCGACTAGCTTTTGAGCAAGGGAAACCTTTAACTTTATTATTTAATCGAACATACCTGAACAGAAGCAGCTGCCTTATTACTGAATCAGACCCTGGGTCCACCAAAATCAGTATAGTCTACTCAGACTGGCAGCAGCTCTTCAGGGCCTCAGGCAGAGGCCTTTCACCTACTGCCTGGTCCTTTTTAACAGGAGATGCCGGGGACTGAACCTAGGACCTTCTACCAAGCAGATGCTCTGCCACCGAGCCCTCCACCCCACCCACCAATTTTCAGAATAGCTGGGAATAAGCCAAAACTAGAAAACCACCAATCGCATGGATTAAATCACCTGCATCCAGCCTTACTTCTCTCTGCCCCTGACCATCGGATGCTAACTTGAAGCGAAATATCTTAACGCTGCTTCTGAAAGATAACCAGACTCAAATGTTCAGATTTCAGGGAAAAGGTTTTAGACACAATTCCTTTTCTCCCTCCTTTTCTAGTTATGTCCTGCCAGATGTGGGCTGCTGTTTAGATTCCCATGTCCTCCAGGTGCCGACTGACCTGACCTCGACAGAGGAGCTAGAAATGAAGAGCAGAGATAGAAATCCAAGGATCTTTTTTGGTTTCCAAGGACCAAGGAGGAAGCTCTGCTTATCGCACTTTGATGGCCAAGCTTAACAACAGCAACAACAGGATATCCCGCAATGTTTGCCTCTTCTCTGACACTTCGGGAAGCTGAGTCGAAAAGCCCATTAAGCTGTGGATGTGCGATTAAAAATTCATCAGTGCCCCAGAAATATAAACCCGGGTTGCTGACAGTTATAACTTCCAAAGTCCTTGAAAAGGTCATGCCCCACAGGATCCTAACATTTACTAATTCAGCCAGATGACCATGAACGTTCTGTCTCAGGGTCACGACAGCAAAAATTATCCCTGGTCTCCCTGACATTTATTCATTCGTTTTACTTCATTCATGCCCTGGCTTTCTCCCCAATGGAGATTCAAAGCAGCTTACACCAATTTGGTGTCGTGGTTAGGAGTGTGGATCTGGGAGAACCGGGTTTGATTCCCTACTCCTCCACATGCAGCTGCTGGGGTGACCTTGAGTCAGTTACAAGTTCTCTCAGAGCTGTTCTCTCACGAGCAGTCCTCAAGAGAGTTCTCTTGGCCCCACCTACCTCCCAGGGCATCTGTGGTGGGGAGGGGAAGGGGATTGTGAGCCGCTCTGAGACTCCTTTGGGTAGTAAAGGGTGGGGTACAAATCCAATCTCTTCTCCTCCTCCTCCATCTTAATCCTCACAACAACACTGTGAGGTAGGCTGTGCCCCTGAACAGCCAGCAATGCAATCAGTCTACTGGACAGAAGAAGAAGAAGAAGAAGAAGAGATTGGATTTATACCCCGCCCTTCACTTGGAGTCTCAGAGCGGTTTACAAACTCCTTTCCCTTCCCCTCCCCACAACAGACACCCTGTGAGGTGGGTGGGGCTGAGAGAACTCTGACACAAACTGCTCTTTTTCAAGGACAGCTGTGCCAGAGCTTGTGACTGACCCAAGGTCACAGCAGCAGGTGCAAGTGGAGGAGTAGGGAATCAAACCCGGTTCTCCCAGATTAGAGTCCACACACTTAACCACTACACCAAACTGGCTCAGGGATGTGATGGTCTCAGAAACAGAGTAAGGGCTGGGATACGTTCTACCTTCCGGACATTGTAGGGCGCCATGCCCTGACCTGTATGTCCCAGGCTAATCCCATCTCAATAGGTCTCAGAAGCTAAGCAGGGTCAACCCTGGTCAGGTACTTGGACGGGATTCCACCAAGGAAGTCCAGGGTTGTGATGGAGAGGCAGGCGATGGCAAATCATCGCTTAATGTCTCTTGCCCGGGAAAACCCACCAGGCCACCGTAAGTCAGCTGCGACTTGATGGCAAAAAAGAGGAAAAAAGGTTCACTGGCCTGGTGGATCACACCACGACCATTCATTTCCAATGTTCCCTTTCTGACCCGTAGGAACTCCCAAGCCGGTCATGGAAACGACAGTCTTTCTCAGCTATTGATCCCCAGCAATGAGCACTGAGCGGTCTCTGTACCTGGAGGATCCACTTAGCACGGCTAATAGCCACTGAGCGAAAGGGTCAGCATTCCCTTTCCCTCCCTGCACACACTCCTCTGCTCTAAACATCTCCCTTCCCAAAGCTGCTAGGCTGTTGTTGTTTTTTAAGTGCCACGGCACTCTTTAGTATTTAGCTTGCAGGCAGCCAAACTACGGGCTGTCTGCCTGTCTTCTGGTGGGGAATTCTAGTGTCATAAGAAGCACATTGTGGGAAGAAATACTTCCCGTTGTCTCTCTGGAGTGGGAGCCAGGACGGGGGTTCCTTGAGAATCCTGATACGGCAGCCTGGAGCCAGTTTGGTGTAGTGGTTAAGTGCGCAGACTCCAGTCTGGGACAACCGGGTTCGATTCCCCACTCCTCCACTTGCACCTGCTGTATGACCTTGGGCAAGCCATAGTTCTGGAACAGCTGTTCTTGAAAAAGAGCAGTTTCTCTCAGAGCTTTCTCAGCCCCACCTACCTCACAGGGTGTCTGTTGTGGGGAGGGGGAGGGAAAGGAGTTTGTGAGCCGCTCTGAGACACCTTTGGGTAGTGAAGGGCAGGGTATGAATCCAATCTCTTCTCTTCTTCTTCTCAAAGAGGCCTGAAGCATTGCCTAAGTATTCACATGACACAACATGCGGCACAGAAATTACATAAAGAGGATCCTACTTGCAATAAGCTAAACACAGCAGTATTTGACCACAGTCCTTAATCATTTATCCAAGCAAGTCCCATAGTTCTGATAAGAGCTGTCCTTCAAAAAGAGCAGTTTCTGTCAGAGCTCTCTCAGGCCCCACCTACCTCACAGGGTGTCTGTTGTGGGGAGGGGAAGGGAAAGGACTTTGTAAGCCGCTCTGAGACACCTTTGGGAAGTGAAGGGCAGGGTATAAATCCAATCTCCTCCTCTTCTTCTTCTATTTCATGGTAAGGTTTTCTTCAGGGTGGTGGCCAGTGCTCCCTCTAAGCTGAGTTAGTGTGAGCCAGCTCACAGTTTTGTAGCCTCCGGCTCACACATTTTTGTCTCAGCTCAGGAAGGGTGGCACCAGAGCAAACAAATTTATGCAGCACCCAAAGCTCTCGCTCACAACTTGAATGCCAGTAGCTCACAAAGAAGAATTTTTGCTCACAAGACTCCACAGCTGAGAGGGAGCATTGGTGGCGGCGTGTATTTGTGTGGGATTCATGATGGAGGTAACCAAGAGGTTGAGACAAAAAACAATAATCGCAAACGGCTAAGCATGCAGTGCTAATGTAAAAACATGCAATACATTTTAATCATGCATAGGGAATATTAAAATCACAATCAAAACCACATCTCTATGGTTCCGTATATAAGTACCTATAACTAAGATCAGGACAAATGTCGGAATACATAAATACGAATTAAAAGGTACAAGAAGAAAAAGAAGAAGAAGAAGAGATTGGATTTATTCCCTACCCTTCACTACCAGAAGGAGTCTCAGAGCAGCTTACAATCCCTTTCCCTTCCCCTCCCTGTAACAGACACCCTGTGAGGAAGGTGCGGATGAGAGAGTTCTTTTGAGAACTGCTCTTGAGAGAACAGCTCTGAGAGAACTTGTGACTGACCCAAGGTTACACCAGCAGCTGCATGTGGAGGAGTGGGGAATCAAACCTGGTTCTCCTAGATCAGAGTCCACACTCTCAACCACTACACCAAACTGGCTCTCTGAAAATGTATCCAAATACAAGAACCAAATGCATTTTGGCTAAAAAGCCTTCCTCAGTAGTAAAACACAAGCCGAGCACTCCATTAAGTTGAACATCAATAAATTTCAAACTCATCATATACAGAATGGACCTAAAGACCAACAATGGCCTCGGTCACATGGAGCATTAGGCACACTAGAGAGACGGAAGATAGGCAGATTTTCTGGGCGCGATCTCACCGCCACATCTGGGAAGCATAGAGCTCCCATGGCTCACCCAAGGCTTCACTCCAAAGATGCACTGTAAAAAACTAGTACCTCCGAGGTACTAGTTTCCGGAAACCACGGGGCAAGGGCGGGCATCAGATCACATTTCCGGTGTTAGCTCGTGGCATCCAGCGCCCGCCCATGTCCTGTTGCGAAAACTTTTTTTTTGTCAAGTCTCCACGGGTGCGCACAAGCACCCAACGGCGCATGCGAACACTTGGGTTAAAAAACAACAACACAACCCCCGCGGTGCCGCTTCTTTGCTGCGCCGCAGGAGTGAGGCTTGATCGGCACCTCCCCCCAACCACTGGATGTCAGCGGGACATTGGGCGGGATGTTTGATCCGGCTGCTGGGCGGTAGTTCGCTCCGGGGCAAACAGCCACACCTCCCCCGTGATATCCCGCCCGTGTGACCGAGGCCAATGATCAGATACAGTGTAGTCCTTACTCACATAGAGACATTCACCACGGAGTAAGTGGGAGTAAATATTCTTAAAATGCAACACAGGTCACTCATCCAAGTGTGTTCTATTTCACGTACCTATCGATTTGTTTACACCCAATCTGCAATGTTCAAAATCCAGACAGAGTGCTCAGCTACAATGTAAAAAGATTCACCCATGGTGAATCTATTGTCCTCTTTAAAAAAAAAGAAAACCAAAATGGCTGCCTCAAATTATGGCCCTTAGAGGAAGGGCCACGGCTCTGTGGCAGAGCATCTTGGCACGCTGAAGGCCCCAGATTCAACCCCCGGCATCTCCCATTAAAAAGGACCGGGCAGGAGGTGGTATGAAAGACCTCTGGCCTGGGACCCTGGAGAGCCGCTGCCAGTCTGAGTAGACAAGACTGACCTTGGTGGACCGAGGGTCTGATTCAGTAGAAGGGAAGTGTCATGTCTGGTTGGAAAGCTCATGGAAATAATCCCACCGATAAGAAAGGGCCTTTCTCTAGCTTTCAAATGGGAAAATCAGCCCTGCTGGCCACCAGGGTGAGGCATGTCTGACCCCTTCCCCTTTTATTTTTAATATATTTGTTGTTGTTGTTGTTGTTCAGTCGCACAGTCGAGTCCAACTCTTCGTGACCCCATGGACCAGATCACGCCAGGCCTTCCTGTCTTCCGCCGTCCTCTGAAGTCAGCTCAGTTTCATGTTCGTTGCATCTATGACACTGTCTAACCATCTCATCCTTTGCCGTCCCCGTCTTCTTTGACCTTCAGTCTTTCCCAGCATCAGGGTCTTCTCCAGGGAGTGCTTTAATATATTTACCGGTACTTCATTTGTGTCCCACTTTCCTCCACAATGGGGACCCAAAGTGGCTTACATCATTCTTTCCCCCAGTTTGGTGTCGTGGTTAAGAGCACAGACTCTAATCTGGGAGAGCTGGGTTTGATTCCCCCACTCCTCCACAGGCAGCTGCTGGTGTGACCTTGGGTCAGTCACAAGTTCCTTCAAAGCTGTTCTCTCAAGGGCAGTCCTCGAAAGAGCTCTCTCAGCCCCACCTACCTCACAGGGTGTCTGTTGTGGGGAAGGGAAAGGAGATTGTAAGCCACTCTGAGACTCCTTCGGTTAGTGAAGGGCGGGGTAGAAACCCAATCTCTTCTTCTCTTCTTTTATCCTCACAGTGACCCTGTAAGGTAGGTTGACACAGAAGAGTGGGTGACTGACCCAAGGTCACCCAGTGACCTTCCATGGCAGAGTGAGGATACCAACCTGGGCCCCCCAGGTCCTAGTCCAACACTCTAACCCCTATACCACGCTGCCCATCGCGCAGCGGATCCCCCTGCATCTCTGCCGTACCTCCTTGCATGAGTGCGATTAATCTAGAGGCAAATCAAATACTCTTTTAAACCCTTTCCGCCCTTCCCAGCAGATATACTCTTAGGTGTTGGTCTTCTGATCTGGTTAGATGCTCGTCATTTGTGTTTCTGGTCCCATTTGGTGTGGTTAAGAGCATGGATTCTAATCTGGGAGAACCGGGTTTGATTCCCCACTCCTCCACATGCAGCTGCTGGATGACCTTGGGCAAGCCACAGTTCTGTCAGAGCTGTTCTCTTGAAAGAGCTCTCTCAGCCCCACCTACCTCACAGGGTGTCTGTTGTTGGGAGGGGAAGGGAAAGGAGTTTGTAAGCTGCTCTGAGTGAAGGGCAGGATATAAATCCAATCTCCACTCCTCCTCCGTCGTCCCATCCAAAGACTCTGTTTCAATATGCCAGTCTCGGCATTTAAAACCTTTGTTCTGCTTTGATCTGATGCTCCCTCCGCCCCACCCCAACCCTGACAAACACAGGAGTCCATCAATAATAAATCACGATTCATTCAATTGTTCAGTCCTCCCTGCTTTTACCCAGAAGGGTTATATCAGCCTCCCAGGTCATCTGGAATGGGGAGATTTCAAGAGCTGATGGGACCGGGGAAGAGCGCATTGTACGAGCGCAAACTGCCCAGCCACGTGGTCCGAGCTAAGCTATAATTAAACCCCGACACCTTAAGGATATTACGAACTCCTGGCAGCTTTCCTACACCCTGCCTCCTGCATGAAATATGAATGATATCGTGCCAACAACGATGAAATCAAACTCTGGCCAGGAAGTCCTCATTGATGGAAGGGCATGCAAAGACAAAGGCACGGAAATGTTGTAATTAAAAAAGCAAATGCATTAAGAACATAAGAACGTAAGAGAAGCCAATTTTGGATCAGGCCAATGGCCCATCCAGTCCAACACTGAGGAATTTCAGACAGACGATATAATCCGGAAGAGGAACGGTTTCCAAACGGTTTCTGGTCTGTCCCATTTAGGAAACGGGGCTGAAGTGTTTAACCTGTCAACCACTTCCAAGTAGTCTTCAGATTCCTCTCCCGGTTCTGATGCACTTTTCCTCGCCGTTTTCCGCCCGCGCGGGTGATCTCCAGCTTTTTTTTTGGTAACGTTCGCTTTATAGCGCTATAGCACTATAACGCTATAACGAAACAGCATTATATCAACCCCATTAGAATGCCTGGAGTGTTGTGTTATAGCGCTAGAGCGCTCTAAAGCAAACGTCTTCAGATTTAATTTCAATCCGTCGGTTCTGGTCCGACCTTCTAGGGCAACAGAAAACAACTCCGCTCCATCCTCTCTATGGCAGCCCTTCAAGTACTTGAAGACGGTTATCCTATCATCTCTGAGTCATCTCTTCTCCGGGCTAAACACATCCAGCGGCTTCGACCTTTCCTCATAGGACTTGGTCTTTGCAGAGCTTTATAACTTCCTTCTAACTCTTCCAACCAACACAACCCAGTTCTAGAAAGAGGACCTCTGCAGTTGCAGGGACATGAGTTTTGCGTGCTTCACATATTCAGGTTGTGACATCTCTTGTGCTGGCTGCTGTGCGTCTAAAAAAACAGACCTGGGTCTAAAACCACTGGTGTGGACATTGGTCGGAACCAGCTTCTTATCCCAAACAACAGAGAGGCTTCTATCCGTTGGACTTCCCATTCTGTTTTCTCTCTGCACTGCTTTTTGGGGACTTTTCTATCAAAAAGTATGTCCCTATAACTCTTGTGATCTCAGACATTCACGGCCTAAATCTGAATTCAAGGCAACGTGGCAACTCATGACCAACAAAGCTTCTTTGCTATTCACAGATACGAAAGAGTGGAAATACACATGGAAATATATTATGTTAAAGTATCCACTATCTTACCGTATTTTTATTTGTTATGATACTTTTTCATTCTTTATATTCTTATATTAGGCAATGTCCTCAAAATGTTTAACAAATGTTTAACAAATGATGTTTGGTGTAGTGGTTAAGTGTGTGGACTCTAATCTGGGAGAACTGGGTTTGATTCCCCACTTCTCCACTTGCAGCTGCTGGATGACCTTGGGCAAGCCATAGTTCTCTCAGAGCTGTTCTCTCAGGACCAGTCCTCAAAAGAGGTCTCTCAGCCCCACCTACCTCACAGGGTGTCTGTTGTGGGGAGGGGAAGAGAAAGGAGATTTGTAAACTGCTCTGAGACTCTGAGTGAAGGGCAGGGTATAAATCTCTTCTTCTTCCTCAAAATGTGTTTAACAAATGATGTTTTATGCTTCTCATTTTCCCCTTTGTCCGTTTTCGTTCTGTATCCTTTTAAATGGTTATATATATATAGACCTGGGTTCTAATCCCCACATGGCCATGAAGCTTGTGACCAGGGGTCATTTTGTAGAAAAAGAGGTGCAGGAGCTCATTAGAATACCTCATTAGCATAACTTATTTGCATATTCCACACCCCCTGACATCACTGGAAGTGTGTCAGAAGGCAACATCCAATGCTCAGGCTCCACTGGACTCTTTTGGATTGCTAGCTATGGGGGGGGGGAGTGTGCAGATCTGCCCTCACAGAGGAGGGAGAGCTTGTACCTGAAGGCGGGCCGGGGGGGGGGCTCTGCAACTTACTTGGCTGCTTCTTGCTCCTTGTGGCCCAACGGAGGGCTGCTGGGAGCAGGGGGTGGGGCTTGTTGCATGTGCCCGCCCCCTGGGCTCCTTACTTCCGGAGCTCCACTCCTGTGTGCTCCCGCAGGAAATGACCCCTGCTTGTGACAATCACTCAGTCTCTTTCAGTCTAAGCTATCTCACATCTTAGGGGCAAAACGGAGGTAAGGAGAACCACAGGTGAGTGCCTTAGAGTAAATATGGGATAAAAACGTGATAGATGGATTTGGGAAGAGAAAAGTTCAGGCTCTATCAAGGCATGGAAACTAGCACAGGTCTGCATGCGTTTATGCAGATGCCTGCCCTCTGGTAAACAGAATTCCATGCCATAACACAATGTTCATGTTTATAGTCCCATGGGTTCTATGACTCCTTGGTGCACAACACAACATGCAAGCATATAAGGCTGCTGTATACTGAAATAGAACTCAGGTCCACCTAGCCCAGTGATGCCTTCTGTTATCACTAACAGGTGAGCACACACAAACACATGGCACAGAGGATTTATCCTCTGGTTAGTAACATCTGAGCTGAACAGTACGGCTGTCAGTTCTAGCCCCATGTTGGTGTGAGCTACCAGCCTTGTCCCTAGCTTGCCGTCCACCCAGCGGTTCGAAAGCTTCGGCGAGTAGATAAAATGGGTACCACTCCTTAGAGAGGGTGGGCACACCAAAGACCCCCCCTCGGTGGGGGAGGTGTTAGCCGGCGACTGGAATGCTCAGCTCGCAAGATTGAAAGCCTAAGAAAAATCTCTTCGAGAAGCCTGTAATGGGCCATTCCGGTCAGGCGGTGGCAGTGTGGCACTGCAAGACCAAGAGAAGCTGACGTCATCTAGCCAAGCCGAAGTGAATATGCCGACGGAACACGTCTGACCCTGCAGCTGAGCAAACCCTGGCCGACTGTGAATGTGTGTGATTTAAAAAGATATATGTTGTCCTCCCTTACCCCCATAAATCACTGTTAGTCCCGCGTGAATGAGTAACTGTAAATCGCTCAGAGCCAGCAAGCTCTGCAGGATTGAGCGATTAATAAATTGAAAGATTATTATTATTATACGGAATCAGATTTTCAGTCTTGTCTATCCAGGCTGGCAGCGGCTCTCCAAGTTATTAGGCAGAGGTCTTTTGCATTACCTACTCAAGGCAAAGTGTGCCACTGAGCTATAAGCAACTCACGGCGACCACATGAAGTTCCATCTCACAGAATTCTCAAGGCAAGTGACGAGCAGAGGTGGTTGGCCATTGCCGTCCTCCACACAGCAACTTCAGTCTTCCTCGGTGGTCTCCCATCCGAGCTTAGCTTCCAAGCTCCAATGAGAGCAGGCTACCCTGGGCTGTCAGCGTTGCTACATATTACCTACCACCTCATCCCTTTAAGTGGAGATGCTGGGGGGTGAACCTGGGACCTTCTGCAGGCCAAGAAGAAGCTCTACCACCCAGCCACAGTCTCAAGACCCTATGTACTGTTAAGTCGCTCACTTAACAGAGTAGTCGGAGAGTGATTCAGCAAGAACACAACTTTATTCTTCAACTCGAACACAACTCCAACACGGATCAACATCTGATAGCCAGAACCACCTTTACATTGCAGCTGTCCTGCTTTTAAACATTCCCGGCTAATGTAGCCACACCCACTGTACAGATATCAACCTATGAGGTTGCTGAGATAAGGTCCAATCACATTAGTTCCCGCTCAGGAACTAGCCCAGGATGAAGCTTAACATTACATTTCAGTTAGATGTTTCACAACGTATCATGCATTCAAGGCAGCTTTGAATACACTACATGTACGATGAACCACATCTGTAATCTGAATCTCCCACTTGTTAAAATTCCAAAGCTAAATTAGCACCACCCAAGGAAAAGGACAGAACTTTTACAGCACGGGATGGGATTTCAGATTAGAAGAAGGAATTGGATTTATACACCACCCTCCGTTACCCAAAGGAGTCTCAGAGCGGTTTACAATCCTCTTTTCCTCCCCACAACAGACACCCTGTGAGGTAGGTGGGGCTGAGAGAGCTCTTTCCAGGACTGCTCTTGAGAGAACAGCTCTAAAAGAAGTTGTGACTGACCGAAGGTCACACCAGCAGCTGCATGTGGGAAGAGTGGGGAATCAAACCCGGTTCTCCCAGATTAGAGTCCACCGTTCTTAACCACTATACCAAACTGTTTCTTAGGGGAACTTTGCAAGAAGAAAGCGTTAAATACCCCTTCCGAGTAGCCAGACGGAGCTGCTGATTTCCAGAACGTATGTTCCCCCACCATATCCAGTTTGATTTGCAAGCAGATGCCTTTCCCACCCCTGGTACTCGAAATCCTTTGAACTGGAGGTGCCCGAACATGAAGCTCCGACCTGTGTATGAAAAGCACATCCTCTCCTACTGAGTTATGAGCCCTCTGCTGATGTTGAACACATATGAAGCTACCTTATACTGGATCAGACCTCAGGAAAGCTCCTCCATTAGCATGTCACTGCATGTCACTGCCTGGGGAACTCCTACAAGATAAAGACTCAGCCCTACCCCACCTTACTGAGTAGATAAAATCACCTGCCTACCATTTTTCTTCTCGCCTTAGAGAGTACTCCATCTTTCTGTGTTATACCTCTGAGGATGCCAGTCACAGCTGCTGGTGAAACGTCGGGTCCTACAATGCCAAGACCACGGCCATACAACCCGGAAAATCTACAACAACTAAAGATCAGTACTGTTTGCTCAGACTGGCAGCGGCTGTCCCGGGTCTCAGGCAGAGGTCTTTCACATCACCTACTATCTGGTCCTTTTAAACTGGAGATGCCAGGGATTGAACCTGGGACCTTCTGTATGCAAAGCAGATGCTCTTCCACTGAGCCACAGCCCCTCCCTTTTACAGGATGGCTGAAAGAAGGAGGGTTCCCTTCTACAGGAGAGCTGAAAGAAGATAATATCATGCAGCAGGGGTCATTTGGGACTGGAGCGAGCCGGAGCAGTGCTCCGGCAGCCCAGGAGCAGGCACAAATGGTGGTGGTGGCAAGCCCCGCCCCCAGCTCGCTTCCAGAGGAAGCGAAAACTTTAAACCCCTTCTCTCTTTGCTTCCCCCCCCAGCCCACTAGCAGGCCAGCTGGGGAAGGGAAGGGGCGGCTTTTGAAGATGGCTCCCCCTCCTTTTTTGCTTCCCCTTCTGACACACTTCTGGTGATGTCAGGGGGCGTGGCATATTTGAATGAGTTATGCTTATAGATATGCTAATGAGCTCCTGCACCTCTTTTTCTATTAAATGACCCCTGTTGTGCAGATTTCTGTGCTCATGGGTGAAGCAGAGAAGACAATCACTCCGCTGCCTTGACACATCCCCAAAAGTCTGCTAAAGAAGAACTTCCTCTGGCAGTAACTGGAATGGATATGATGTGGGGGGGGGCTAAATGTTTTATCTCAGCATGGAATGTGAAGTGTTTTTTGATCTATCGGCTTCTCATATTATAGCCCCATCCATCAAGGCCTTCGCCCAGAGGAGAAGATGCTTCAAGGTCGGCAGAGACAGGAAATTATCAGGAGGAGAATTAGGACAATGGAAAGGAGAAAAAGTAAGCAGAAAAAGAAAAAGAGAAAAGGAGCCCCACAGTGATCCGAGAGGTCCTGAACGCATCTTGGCTTGTAATGGATTGAGGATTTGCTTTTCATGATAGAGGTATTCCATCAAAATTCCATTAAAACCCAATACATGGTTATAAAGATAATCAACCTTTACAACCTGTGACTCCTGCAACCACCAAGCATATATATATAGCAGACCACCAGAGGATCAATACAGGGGTTTTTTTTTACAAAAAATGGAAAGAGGAGACTGTCATACAGCTTCCATGACATGGCGCATGGGCTGGCTGACTCTGTTCATCTTAGCACATCAGACGCTACTGGCATTAAAGTTGTGAGCGAGCAATTTGGCTGCCACATAAATTACTTTGCTCTGGAGCCATCCTTCCTGAGCAAAGACAAAAATGTGTGAGCCGGAGGCTAAAAAACTGTGAGCTAGCTCACACTAACTCAGCTTAGAGGGAACACTGGCCATGACATGGCGCAGGGGCTGGCTGACTCTGTTCATCTTGGCAGATCAGACGTTGCATATGCCTGAAATATAACAGAGTTTAGGCACCTTCTAGCCAGTCCCCTCCGTGATGGAGATCTGGCTTTAGGCAGCGTGTGATTCTTCCCAGTGACTCATGAAAGCTTTCTGGAATCAGGAAGGGACTGATCTTTGTGAGAGTAATTCAGAGTCTGCAGGACCTTGGACAGCATCCAGAGGAGGCAGTTGTTGTCCCAACAAGGATTCTGACCTCTTTCAGACAGCCTTTGTAAACCGTTTTGGTAGCTGGTTGCTAATGGGTTTTTTCTGTCATTTCAGACACAACCCTTTTAGTAACCGGCTGCTAATGGGGTTTTTTGTATCATTTCAAACACAACCGTTTTAACAAACCAGCTGCTAACAGGTTTTATTTACCTTTTCATATAAAGCTGCTTGCATCCAGTTAGCAAAGCGTGTATTGAGCCGTTCTTGAGGCAAACGGCTTTCTTCCGTTTGCACCTCTTCTTTGAGCTTCCGAATCGCAGTAGTGTGCTGTTCAAAATGTCCGCAGTGCTTCCAATAGCGCCGTGCTTAATTTCCTGTCTTTTTTTTGGCTGTGTGATCTTCCTCGAACTTTTTTTTAATGTTCCAAGCTGAGCGCTATAGCGCTAAACCAATATAACATTTTAGTGTTACAGTGGCACCAGTGAGATGCCTCGACTCCATTGAGAGACTATACTGCTTTAACACTATAGTGCTCAACTTAAAATGTTCGGGGGGGCAGCGCTCAACTTAGAATGTTTTTTTTTTAAGTCCAAGGAAGATTGTGTGGTGAAAAAGGGCAGAGAGAAAGAAGTGGCACTGTTTGAAATGGCCACAGTGCTTCAGAGATGGCTCATTAATGGGATGAAATTTGGTGTCTGAAACCCCCGTCCCTGTATCAGAACAAGGCCAACAACGGATAACATCCAGTTTAGAATGGTAATGTGACTCTCCCGCAACTGCCTATCAGAGGCCTGCCTCAGAAATAAAACTGGGGAATTTGAAGGGCTGGAATTGAGTGATTTCGGTTGACAGCAGACTGTGCCCTCAGCCATCCCAAATCACAGCTTTGGGTGATGGAAGGGTGAACTCAGACACCTAACCAGAGTTGCAACTTCCAAATTTGGCATGTGGTAATTCTTTATCATCGTTGAGAGGATAAAAGGGAAGAGAGGAGAAGTAAGCTGCTTTGTGTCCCCACTGGAGAGAAAGGTGGGGTATACATGACATAAGTAAATCACAGAATCATAGAGTTGGAAGGGACCTCCAGGGTCATTTAGTCCAACCCCCTCCACAATGCAGGAAATTCACAAATATTTTCCCCCCACACCCCACACTGACTCCCGTTCCACATCCAGAAGATGGCAAAAAACGTCCGGGATCTCCTACCAAACGGGCCTGGAGAAAAATTGCTTCCTGACCCCAAAGTAAAAACCAGTATTTCCATGGGCGTGTAAAAAAGGGCCACAAGGACTAAGCACTAAGGCAACCATTCCTGC
>NW_015168212.1:17760-22159 GCF_001447785.1 Gekko japonicus | reverse complement strand
CCGCTCTGTCAGGAAGTTCTTCCTAATGTTTAGCCGAAAACTCTTCTGATTTAATTTCAACCTGTTGGTTCTGGTTCGACCTTCTGAGGCAGCAGGAAACAACTCGGTATCATCCTCTATATGACAGCCCTTCAAGTACTTGAAGATGGTGATCATATCATCTCTCAGTCGTCTCCTCTCTAGGCTACACATACCCAGCTCCTTCAATCTTTCCTCATAGGACCTCGTCTCCAGACCCCTCACCATCTTCGTTGCCCTCCTCTGGACAGCTTGTCTATATCCTTCTTATTATTTATTTATTTATTTATTTTATACCCCGCCCTCCCCGCAAAGCAGGCTCAGGGCAGCTTCCATACAAGCAAAAAATCATACAATTATTTAAAACACAACAGATAAAACAAATACGAACACAAAGTGCTGGCGGCAGTTAAAAGAACAACTTAGATGGCTCGTTTTCAAAATGAATTTCCACTTCCCAGATGTTCTCAGATGTTCTTCTGCTCATAATTTCTTGTGGCATCGGCTCTATGTGAAAACCGCGAGCCAGAGCTGTACGGCAGCGGTGGCCCCTAATTAAATGCTTAAATTGTGGTGCCCAAAACTGAACACAATACTCTAGGTGAGGTCTAAACAGAGCAGAGTAAAGCGATACCCTCACTTCATGTGATCTAGACACTATACTTCTGTTGATACAGAATCATAGAGTCATAGAGTTGGAAGGGGCCAGACAGACCATCTAGTCCGACCCCCCTGTGTTGGATCCCCAAGCATCGAGAATAAATCCACGTTTCAGAAAAGCAAAATTTATTTGTCCAGCCTCTTCTTGAAAGCTGCCAGTGAAGGGGAGCTCGCCACCTCCCAAGGCAGCCGATTCCACCTTTGAACCGCCCTGACCATGAAAAAGTTTTTCTTAATATCCAGCCGATACCTTTCTGCATGTCATTTATACCCATTGCTTCGGGTCCTATCCTCTGCTGCCAACTGGAACCTGTCTTTTTTAGCTACCGCATCACAATAGATATGGATCTACTAAAAATGGGCCGAACGACCCGGATGGCCCAGTCTAGTCCAATCTTAGATCATGGAAGCTAAGCAAGGTCAGCCACAGCTAGTACTTGGATGGGAGACCGAGTCCAGGGTTGCTGTGTGGAGGAAGATAATCCCTTGCCTTGAAAACACTACGGGGCTGCTGTAGGCTACAACTTCACTGCACTTTCCACATCTACTAAAATAAAAAGTAAAGGTAAAGGTTCCCTTGCTCGAAAGCCAGTCGAGTCCGACTCTAGGGTTGCGGTGCTCATCTCCGTTTCAAAGCCGAAGAGCCAGCGCTGTCCGAAGACATTTCCGTGGTCATGTGGCCGGCAGGACTAAACACCAAGGCGCACGGAACGCTGTTCCCTTCCCACCGAAGTGGTACCTATTTATCTACTTGCAATTTCTTCCTTTCGAACTGCTAGGTTGGCAGGAGCTGGGACTAGAGACGGGAGCTCACTCCGTCATGCGGCACACTCGGGTCTCAAACTGCTGAACTACCGACCTTCCACAGCCTGCAGTTCAGTGTCTTAACCACTTGAGCCACCGCAGCTCCTGACTAAAATACAGGACCACATTTCCAAGAAGCATTGCAAGAACTCATGTCAACCTACCCCATCTGAATAGCCCTACACTTCATCTGTGTGACTGTCTGGAAATATTAACTTGCGCTTTGAGAGACGGAGATTCCAAGGGGTAATTTCAGACACTGAATTATGCAGGACTCCCACACGTCGCCACGCTCAGCCGTCTACGATCCCGCTCCTTGGCTTAAAAGATGAAGACTCCCCTTCAAATTAAAGTAACTTTGAAAAGAAAATTACCCTGTGAATAATAAAACTGCCATCTCGCTCCTCTTCCACATAGCTGAGCACGCCCCCAAGATTTTGAAGTGGTACTCTTCAAACAGTACAGGGTCAAGGTTTGACCTCCGCTCGAGTTCTTTTCTCCACGCTTAGTTTTAAATATTTTAATCAGAAAATGGAGAGGGCTGAGAGAAGGGGGGAAAAGGGGAAGAGGCGGAGCGGGCGGGACTGAATTAAGAGAGAAGATTAAAAGAGCCGTGCCGGAGAAGTCTGACGGAGATACGCTCATTATTCATTTCTCAGATGGATGTTTCAAAAAGTAGTTATGCCGATGCAGATCAGCCATAATGGAAGGTCTCAGACACGGCACATCCCACAGGTCAATTAGGAGGAAAGGATGTGTAGTTCACCCTGGCCTGAATGGCCCAGGCTAGTCCTATCTCGTCAGATCTCGGAAGCTAAGCAGGGTTGGGCCTGGTTTGTACTCGGATGGGAGGCCACTAAGGAAGTCCAGGGTTGTTAATGCAGAGGCAGGCCATGGCAAACCATCTCTTGCTTTGAAAACCCTTTGGGGTCACAATAAGTTGGCTGCGATTGGACGGCACTCAGGGCTATTTTTGGACAGGAACACACAGGAACGGAGTTCCGGCTGGCTCCCGAGTTGGCCACGCCCAGCAGGAACTCATTAGCATAATAGGCCACACCCAAGAGCAGAAACTCATTAGGATTGGCTACATTCGGGGTGTGTGGCCTAACATGCAAAGGAGTTCCTGCTACAAAAAAGCTCTGGGTTTTGACAACAAACAAGGTAAAAAGAATAAGAAGCAAAAGGTGGGTGTGGCTGGATGAGCACACTTCTGGCAACATGGGGGTGTGGCCTAATATGCCAATGAGCTGTGCTGTCAGGGGTGTGGCCTAATATGCTAATGGGTTTCTGCTGCTGGGTGTGGCCTATTATGCTAATGAGTTCCTGCTGGGCTTTTTCTACAAAAAGAGCCCTGACGGCACTTATCCCCTGACCTGGATAGCCCAGGCTAGCCTGAACTCATCAGAACCCGGAAGCTAAGCAGGGTCGGCCCTGGTTTGTACTTGGATGGGAGACCACCGAGGAGGTCTAGGGTTGCTACACAGAGGCAGGCGATGGCAAACCCCTTCTGTACATCTCTTGCCTTGAAAACCCTAGGGGGATCACCATAAGTTGGCTGTGATTGGAGGGCACTTAATTATCCCCTGACCTGGATGTCCGAGGCTAGCCTGAACTTGTCAGATCCCGGAAGCTAAGCAGGGTCTGCCCTGGTTTGTACTTGGATCGGGCCAACCACATCTGTCCATCTCTGGCCTTGAGAACCCTTGGAGGGTCACCATAAGTTGGCTATGACTGGATGGCAGGAGCTCATTAGCATAACTTATTTGCATATGCCACACCCCCTGACATCACCGGAAGTGTGTCAGAAGGCAACACCCACCACTCAGGCTCCACTGGACTGTTTTGGATTGCTAGCTATGGGGGGGGGGGACGTGCAGATCTGCCCTCACAGAGGAGGGAGAGCTTGTACCTGAATAAAACTTGGTCTTAAAGGTGCCACTGGACTGTTTTGGATTGCTATCGGGGGGGGGCTCTGCAATTTACCTGGCTGCTTCTTGCTCTGACTGGGGGCTGCTGGGAGCAGTGGGTGGGGCTGTTTGTATGTGCCCACCTCCTGGGCTCTTTACTGCTGGAGCTCCGCTCCTGTGCGCTCCTGCAAGAAATGACCCCTGTGTAACGTTAAGGAAGTGGGAGAATTCAAGAGGGCGGGAGGTCCCCCATTCATGTATACTTGTGGTGGTGGTGGAAAGTGCCATCAATTCACAGCAGACTTATGGTGCCTCCAGCAAGATGGCCTGTCTTCCCCCAATCCTACAACAGCCACATGGACAGAGAAAACCCTGACTCGGGTACTTAAAACAAGGAATGAACTTTCAAGTCGTACTTAGGGAGTGGCCCTAGAGAGGCATTATTCATTAGCAGGAAATCTTGCTTTTTTAAAATGTACTTTTATAAAAAAATATTCATATCCTGCCTTTCCCCCTAAAGGGTTTTTGTATTTATTTATAAATTAGACTTCTAGACCGCCCTCCCCTGTGGACAAGGCTCAGGGTGGTAAACAACAGATTAAACACAGTCACAAATCAGATTAAATAATTAAGAGAGTAAAAACAGCAAACAATATAAAAGTAACTTCAGATGGTGCTAAAAATAAATCGAATTGTGTCAATTTCCCCGTGGGAGGAAGAGGAGGAGGTGGCAAGGCCAACCCTGCTTAGTTTCTGAGATCGAACGAGATTGGACTACCCTGGGCCATCTAGGTCAGGGTGCATACTTCTAGCAGTACACAGGTCACTTGATACTGTTCTGATACAATACAGCACCTGGGTTTGGCCACTGTGTGACACAGAGTGTTGGACTGGACGGGCCACTGGCCTGATCCAACGTGGCTTCTCTTATGTTCTTAAGAGCAGAGGTCCATGAGTATCTATTAGCCACAAAGGAGAGATGGGACACTCTGTCTGGGGCAGTGATG
>NW_015168212.1:15070-17745 GCF_001447785.1 Gekko japonicus | reverse complement strand
CCCCCCCCAATAGCTAGCAATCCAAAACAGTCTAGTGGTGGCTGTTGCCTTCTGACACACTTCCGGTGATGTCAGGAGGTGTGGAATATGCAAATGAGTATGCTAATGAGTTATGCTAATGAATCCCTGCATCTCTTTTTCTACGAAATGACCCCTGGGAGGTGGAGAAGAAGAAGAAGAGTTTGGATTTATACCCCGCCCTTCACTACCCGAAGGAGTCTCAGAGCGCCTTACAAACTCCTTTCCCTTCCCCTCCCCACAACAGGCACCTTGTGAGGTAGGTGGGGCTCAGAGAGCTCTTTTGAGAAGCCAGGCTACATGGATGGTCATCCCTGCTGTCCTCAACCATCATGGATGCATAATGGGCAGGTATGAGCCCAAATTGATGAGCGAGAGCTTCCTTGGAAAAGTTTTGAACATTGCCAAAATTCTTACTCTCTAAGAGCTGTAAAAATGTGTGTATCGGGAAAAGGAAGAAAAAATATTATATATTTATTTCAGTATTTCTGTATGTCAATGGGAAAAAAATGGGAATGCCCATTAGAACATAAGACCATGAGAACATAAGAGAAGCCAATGTTGGATCGGGCCAATGGCCCATCCATTGGAGGTAAAAGCTTTCTGATGAAGGGAACTTACAACCTGAAAATCTTGTTTATCTCTAAGATGCTACCGGACTCAAATCTAGCTCAGTACTGAGAGCCAGTTTGGTGTAGCGGTTAAGTGGGCACGCTAATCTGGGAGAATAGGGTTTGATTCCCCACTCCTCCACTTGCAGCTGCTAGGTGACCTTAGGTAAGCCATAGTTCTGTCAGAGCTGTTCTTGAAAGAGCAGTTTCTGTCACTGTTGGGTGACAGTGAAATATTGAAAAAATGGTATTTAGCAGAGATAAGATAGTCCAGCAAAGCCAGGGTAAAATAATTCAGACTGAGAGTCCATGTGTGATTAAAATATAAAGTTTTTACTAAATTCTAGCATGGGGAAGGGTAACTGGGATGCAAATAACAGCAGGGCATAATCGGCTACATCCTTACTCTACAAAGACAAAACTAGAAGAGAGAGATTATGGCTACTCTTCTTCTTCTTCAGAACACCAAACAAACACGGGAAGAGAGACATAAAATGCTAATACACCTTGACACTTTAGTCCCAATCAAATTCCTAGATCAGGGAGAAAATTCCCGGGCATCCTACAGATAAAGAACATTGGTTACATGAGAAAACATGTGACTTCCTGTGAGTAACATAAAGTGTTACCGCTGGCAACCCACTACTGGATTAGGAGATGATGTCCAAGTCAGATGGGGGGGCGGGTCTTCTCAGGAGGCTCATGCTGCAATCAGCACGTGGAATGTAATCTCAGCAGCACAGCAACACAGAGCTGGAAGGGACCTCAGGGGTCATCTAGTCCAACCTCCTACACGATGCAGAAAATACAAAGTTACCCCCTCACTCCCCCAGTGACCCCTGCTCTATGCCCAGAGGAAGGCCAAAAAACCTCCAGGATCCCTGGGCCAATCTGGGTCGAAGGAAAACTCCTTCCTGACCCCAAAGTGGCAATCAGCATTACCCTGGGCATGTAAGAAAGGGCCATGGAATAGCCAAGCACTGGCTCATCCCTCCTTGCCCTCCCTTTCACGATCTGCCTAAATTCACGGAATCAGCTTTGCTGCCCGATGGCCATCGAGCCTCTGCTTGAAAACCTCCCAAGGAGGAGAGCCCACCCCCTCCCGAGGATGCCTGTTCCACTGCGGAACCGCTTGAACTGCCAGGACGTTCTTCCTCATGTTTAGCCAAACACTCTTTTGATTTGATTTCAGTTGGGTGGTTTGGCTCCAACCAGGGCTTTTTTTGTAGAAAAAGCCCAGCAGGAACTCATTAACATTATAGGCCATATCCAACAGCAGGAACTCATTAGCATATTAGGCCACACCCATGACAGCACAGCTCATTAGCATATTGGTCACACACCCCGTGTTACCAGAAGTGTGGTCATCCAGCCACACCCACCTTTTACTTCTTATTCTGTTGACCTTGTTTGTTGTCAAAACGGAGGGCTTTTTTCATAGCAGGAACTCCTTGGCATGTTAGGCCACACACCCCTAATGTAGCCAATCCTAATGGGTTCCTGCTGTTGGGTGTGGCCTATTATGCTAATGAGTTCCTGCTGGGTGTGGCCAATGTAGGAGCCAGCCGGAACTCCGTTCCTGTTTGTTCCTGCCCAAAAAATAGCCCTGGGGCAACAGATGACAACGCTGCTCCGTCCTCTATATGACAGCCCCTCAAATACTTGAAGATGGCTATCATATCACACCTCAGTTGACTCAGTTGTTAAATCAAGAAGAAGAAGAAGAAAAAGAAGAAGAAGAAGAAAAGAGACTGGATTTATACACCACCCTTCACTACCCAAAGGTGTCTCAGAGCAGCTCACAAACTCCTTTCCCCACAACAGACACCCTGTGAGGTAGGTGGGGCTGAGAGAGCTCTGGCAGAAACGGCTCTTTTTCAAGAACAGCTCTTATCAGAACTACGGCTTGCCCAAGGTCATCCAGCAGGTGCAAGTGGAGGAGTGGGGGAATCAAACCCGGTTCTCCCAGATTAGAGTTCGCGCACCTAGGCACTACACCAAAAGGGCTCCATATTAACATCAGTCATCTCCTCTCCAGGCGAAACA
>NW_015168212.1:0-14468 GCF_001447785.1 Gekko japonicus | reverse complement strand
AGCACCGCCCCTTGAGGGACCCCACATTCAAGGGAGTGCCTCTGGGACCGCTGCCGCCCTATAGCCACCCTCTGTCCCCGACCTTGGAGAAAAGAGACGAGCCATTGAAGGGCAAGCCCCTGAATCCCCACGTCGGCGAGGCGGCGGGCCAGCAACTGGTGGTCAACCATGTCGAACGCCGACGACAGGTCCAACAACACCAGTGCCGCCACGCCGCCACGATCCAGATGCCTACGGAGGTCGTCAGTCAGCGCGACCAGTACCATCTCCGTCCCGTGGCCCGGGCGAAAGCCGGACTGGAAGGGATCGAGGATGGAAGCCTCATCCAGGTAGCTCTGTAGCTGTGATGCCACCGCCCTCTCAATAAGTTTGCCTAAAAAAGGCAAATTGGACACCGACCGATAGTTGGCCAATTCGGTCGGGTCCAAAGATGGTTTTTTCAGGAGAGGGCGTGACGACAGGGTGACTTTCGAGGATCTGGGCAAAACTCTATGGTTTTACCACAAAGCTTTGCCCAAGTCATAAAACACTGCCTCAGTGGCATGCCAGTGATGCGATGTCATTTCCAGGTATTTTCTGGAAATGAGGTCCTGTTGCCAGCACGGCACCATTTCCCCCCATTCCTGTGCCAGCTTGGCTGGGTTGCCAATGGCTGGAAACCCACTACTGGATTAGGAGATGATGTCCAAGTCAGATGGGGGGGCGGGTCTTTTCAGGAGGCCCATGCTGCAATCAGCACATGGAATGTAATCTCAGCAGCACAGCAACACAGATCTGGAAGTGACCTCAGGGGGGGGTCATCTAGTCCAACCTCCTACACGATGCAGAAAATACAAAGTTACCCCCTCACTCCCCCAGTGACCCCTGCTCTATGCCCAGAGGAAGGCCAAAAACCCTCCAGGATCCCTGGGCCAATCTGGGTCGAAGGAAAACTCCTTCCTGACCCCAAAGTGGCAATCAGCATTACCCTGGGCATGTAAGAAAGGGCCATGGAATAGCCAAGCACTGGCTCATCCCTCCTTGCCCTCCCTTTCACGATCTGCCTAAATTCACGGAATCAGCTTTGCTGTCCGATGGCCATCGAGCCTCTGCTTGAAAACCTCCCAAGGAGGAGAGCCCACCCCCTCCCGAGGATGCCTGTTCCACTGCGGAACCGCTTGAACTGCCAGGACGTTCTTCCTCATGTTTAGCCAAAAACTCTTTTGATTTGATTTCAATTGGGTGGTTTGGCTCCAACCATGGGGGTTTTTTGTAGAAAAAGCCCAGCAGGAACTCATTAGCATAATAGGCCATATCCAACAGCAGGAACTCATTAGCATATTAGGCCACACCCATGACAGCACAGCTCATCAGCATATTGGCCACACACCCCGTGTTACCAGAAGTGTGGTCATCCAGCCACACCCACCTTTTGCTTCTTATTCTGTTGACCTTGTTTGTTGTCAAAACGGAGGGCTTTTTTCATAGCAGGAACTCCTTGGCATGTTAGGCCACACACCCCTAATGTAGCCAATCCTAATGAGTTCCTGCTGTTGGGTGTGGCCTATTATGCTAATGAGTTCCTGCTGGGTGTGGCCAATGTAGGAGCCAGCCGGAACTCCGTTCCTGTTTGTTCCTGCCCAAAAAATAGCCCTGGGGCAACAGATGACAACGCTGCTCCGTCCTCTATATGACAGCCCCTCAAATACTTGAAGATGGCTATCATATCACACCTCAGTTGACTCAGTTGTTAAATCAAGAAGAAGAAGAAGAAAAAGAAGAAGAAGAAGAAAAGAGACTGGATTTATACACCACCCTTCACTACCCAAAGGTGTCTCAGAGCAGCTCACAAACTCCTTTCCCCACAACAGACACCCTGTGAGGTAGGTGGGGCTGAGAGAGCTCTGGCAGAAACGGCTCTTTTTCAAGAACAGCTCTTATCAGAACTACGGCTTGCCCAAGGTCATCCAGCAGGTGCAAGTGGAGGAGTGGGGGAATCAAACCCGGTTCTCCCAGATTAGAGTTCGCGCACCTAGGCACTACACCAAAAGGGCTCCATATTAACATCAGTCATCTCCTCTCCAGGCGAAACATACCCAGCTCCTTCAGCCTTTTCTCACAGGACTTGGTCTCCAGAGCCCTCTCCATCTTTGTCGCCCTCTTTTGGAAGATGTTTTTAGGGAAGGGAACTGCGCCAGTGATATTGCTTATGTTCATTTGCAGCTGTCACTTTGCAAAGAACATTATCTGTACTACTCCTGCTCTGAAAAAATCTCTTGAAAGACAGATTTATGCTGGCCTCTGTGTCTCAGGATGTTTTTCAACAGGATTCGAAGCTTCTTTGATCTGGATTCAATGATGAGGTGTGAAATGCACCCTCCACTTCTTAAGAAGACTCTTCCCTTTTGTTAAAATCTTCACAACTAGGATTTAACGCCTTAGGTGAATTTTCTGAATTTATAACCAATGCTCCCTCTAAGCTGTGGAGTTATGTGAGCAAAAGTTCTCCTTTTCTGAGCTACTGGCATTAAAGTTGTGAGCGAGCGATTTGGCTACTGCGTAAATTAGTTTGTTCTGGAGCCATCCTTCCTGAGCTACGACAAAAACGTGTGAGCCGGAGGCTAAAAAACTGTGAGCTAGCTCACACTAGCTCAGCTTAGCGGGAACACTGCTTATAACAAACAGGGATTGTATTTTTCTACAAAAGTCATTGAATATCTTCCTATGCATAGCACTGTTCATTTAAAATTATAAAACCATAAAACGCATTTGTAAGTAATCATCATTAGTTAGTCTGTCACGGTTTAATCTTATTTGCTACCGAAAGAAGATAAGCCACGGGCGTTTGTAATATTTTTGCTTAGTCTGAATCTTCCCTTTGTCTTTTCAAATCACTCGCAAACAAATAGTTCCTAGTTGAGCACCGAAGGGCTCGGTCTGTGTACTGCTGAACTCCCAACCCCACACAGCATATGAAAAAGTAGGGATAGGGTTTCGAACTGCAGGCTGGAAAATTCCCACAGGTTTTGAGGGTGGACTATAGGGAGGGCGGGGTTTGGGGAGGGGAGGGACTTCAGTGGGGTGTAATGTTATAGAGTTCACCTTCCAAAGCTAGGGTTGCCAACCCCCCCAATGTGGGTGGGGTTTCCCCCTGATTGCACCACTCATTAGCATATTAGGCCACATTCCCATGTTACCAGAAGTGTGGTTATCCAGCCACGCCCACCTTTTGCTTCTTATTCTGTTTACCTTGTTTGTTGTCAAAACCCAAGGCCTTTTTTTGTAGCAGGAACGCCTTTGCATGTTAGGCCACACACTCCTAATGTAGCCAATCCTAATGAGTTTCTGCTATTGGGAGTGGCCTATTATGCTAATGAGTCCCTGCTGGGCGTGGCCAACTCGGGAGCCGGCCGGAACTCCGCTCCTGTGCGTTCCTGCCCAAAAATAGCCCTGGTATTTATTGTAATAAAGACCCTAGTGCAGTGATGGCGAACTTTTTAGAGACCGAGTGCCCAAACTGCGACCCAAAATCCACTTATTTATCGCAAAGTGTCAACACGGCAATTTAACCTGAATACTGAGGTTTTACTTTAGAAAAAAAGCAACTCATACATTAACTTAAGATGATCCAAACAAAGTAAGGAAAGCAATCCCAAATGCTTTCATTTACTTAAAATTATTTGGCAGAGAATTCGACACTTTCATGATGGTCTGGGCCTAGCTGGGGCGATGGCACGCGTGCCCACAGAGAGGGCTCTGAGGGCCACCTCTGGCACCTGTGCCATAGGTTCGCCACCACTGCCCTAGTGCAACCTAATGATTATCGTGCACTGATAACAGACATGAAGATATACAAACGAATATGATAATACCAATCTTGTCGGAACGTCCACAGCTGCAGAGA
The DNA here is from genome assembly GCF_001447785.1 of Gekko japonicus. Taxonomy (NCBI): domain Eukaryota; kingdom Metazoa; phylum Chordata; class Lepidosauria; order Squamata; family Gekkonidae; genus Gekko; species Gekko japonicus. The sequence continues at coordinate 10,585 of NW_015168212.1, read as the reverse complement.
CGAATATGCATACAGGATTCAATGTTGTAGGCGGTCTTGCTTTCAGAAAAGAGACGAAGCAGACGTCACGCAACACGCCTCCCAGGCAAAAGTTGCATGTTTCGAGGAATTATTCTTCAGGCAGATTATTTCTCCTGGAACCAAAGCTCACAACGCTACAGTGCACAAGTCAAGAAATTCTGTAGAAGGCTCTCCATAGGAACAAACCAGCGGGACCAGTCTATAGGCTGGAGATCAAATTCCATGAGACCTCCAGGCCCCGCCTGGAGGTTGGCAACCCTAAGTGATGGTGGGAGGTCTGGTGGTGGTTTCAGTCAGTGTTGGTGGTGGAAAGGGCCATCAAGTTGCAGCCGACTTTTACCAATCCCGTGGGGTTTTCGAGGCAAGAGACGTTCAGAGGTGGTTTGCCATTGCCTGCCTCTGTGTAGTGGCCCTGGTATTCCTTGGAGATCTCCCATCCAATTTCTAGCCAGGGCCGAACCCTGCTTGGCTTCCAAGATCTGACGAGATCAGGCTAGCTTGGGTTATCCGGGTCACTCAGCAGGGCTCTTTTTGTAGAAAAAGCCCAGCAGAAACTCATTAGCATAATAGGCCACACCCAACAGCAGAAACTCATTAGCATATTAGGCCACACCCCTGACAGCACAGCTCATTAGCACATTAGGCCACAGGAACTCCTTTGCATGTTAGGCCACACACCCCTAATGTAGCCAATCCTAATGAGTTTCTGCTGTTGGGTGTGGCCTATTATCCTAATGAGTTCCTGCTGGGTGTGGCCAACTTGGGAGCCAGCTGGAACTCCGTTCCTGTGCGTTCCTGCCCAAAAATAGCCCTGCGGGTCAGAGTCTTAGTCAAGGGTTACACCTCCTTCTCTTCCCCCATCCAAACTAGACTCCCAGGTGGCACCTTTTAGAATTTTTAAAAAGGCTGGGCAGATCTGATCACAGATCTCCGGCACCTTCTCCCAGAGTGATGTTGTGATCTGGCACCTAGGAGACACCAATGCAAAGCCGGCGCCACTCAAAAGTCTGACGTCTGCAATGCCGTGTATAGTTGAGAACCAGTTTGGTGTAGTGGCTGGGAGCGAGGACTCTAGTCTGGGAGAGCCGGGTTTGATTCCCCACTCTTCCACATGCAGCTGCTGGTGTGACCTTGGGTCAGTCACAAGTTCTCTCAGAGCTGTTGTCTCAAGGGCAGTTCTCGGGAGAGCTCTTTCAGCCCCACCTACCTCACAGGGTGTCTGTTGTGGGGAGGGTGAAGGGAAAGGAGATTGTAAGACGCTCTGAGACTCTGTTGGGTAGTGAAGGGCGAGGTATAAACCCAATCGCTTCTTCTTCTTCCTACGCATCAGTCATTGGCGCGATAAACAATGATGTCACTTGATTTCTCTGCTCTTGTGTCTTTCAGCTGGTGGGTTTCGTCTATGCCTGTTACGTCGTCAGTGTTTTTACAGAAGAAGAAGACAGCTGTAAGTATTCCATCACTGGAAACCCTCGGCCGTGGGGTTGGATCAAACGCTCTTCTGCCAAGGACAAAACACCTGGAGCCATGTATAACCATGTAGGACAAAGGCGGTTATAAGGGGGCATTCTCACCTGCATTTTTGCTCCTCAGTGACTGTAACATCAGTGAGTGACCTGACTGTGAGAAATGGTCATTGCCAATCAAAAACCACAACAAGGAGGTTATGGCTGCAGCCACACACACTAAGTAATCCACTTTCAGTCCACTTTCAATGCACTTTCCCACTGGATTTTGCCAGTTCACACAGTAAAATCCAGTTTAAAAGTGCACTGAAACTGGATTGGAAGTGGATTACTTCGTGTGTGTGACCACAGCCTCAGTCACCTTAGGGTAGAACAGGGGTACCCAGTCTTTTGAAAACTGCTGGCAACTTTGGAATTCTGACACGTGGTGGGCACAGCTACAAAATGGCTGCCACCAGAGGCGGAGCCAGCTACAAGATGGCCGTTGCAGGAGGCGGAGCCAACCACAAAATGTGACGGAATGACACTTCAGAATTTTAGGCAGAAGCTCTGTTTAACAGGGTGCATGAAGAAATTATTTTAAAATAGTTCCGTGCCTACTCACACAGTAACCCAGTGAAGACCCTCGCGCTGTGGTGGCAGCTGTTGCTGAAGAAACGTTTCAAAAATCTGCCCAGCCAATCAGATCTGCAGTGGCCAATCAGAAGCCTTGCTAGGCCAAAGCCCCACCTGGCCCCGCCCACTTTCTAAGAACAATTTCTGTTTGAGGGAGGCTCCTGGTGATGAAGGAAAGCGGCAGCTCTAATGGAATGGATCTGTTGGATTCAGTTCAGCCAGCTTGGTGTAGTGGTTGGGAGTGCAAACTCTAATCTGGGAGAACCAGGTTTGATTCCCCACTCCTCCACATGCAGCTCTCAGAGCTGTTCTGTCAGGAGCAGTCCTCGAAAGAGCTCTCTCAGCCCCACCTCCCTCGCAGGGTGTCTGTTGTGGGGAGGGGAAGGGAAGGAGATTGTAAGCCGCTCTGAGACTCCTTCGGGTAGTGAAAGGTGGGGTATAAATCCAATCTCTTCCTCCTCCTCCTCCTTTTCTTCTTCCTTGCAAATGGCAGCCAATAGAAATGGATGTGAGAAAGGTCTGGAATCTTGCAGATGGGGGATGTCCTGTCCCATGTTGAAATTAGTAGGCAGAACTTGGGAGGGAGGGGGAGAGGGCAAGAGGAGAAGAAAGGTTGGCGTGGCCTTTTCGGTGGCAACCCCTTAAGGCTCGTCTGATTCCAACTTTAAAAAAGTATTTTTCTTGGGAAGGCCATTGGCCTCTTCAGCTGGAAGTCACCCAGTGTGGACCGCTCGTGGGGTGTTCATGGACTGGCGGTTTTGCCCCAGAAAAGATCGATGGAGGCTTTTCTTGCCAGCACAGGAGACCGCCTTTGTTGCTGCAAGACGTCCCTCAATGAGGAAGACATCTTCTCATCAGTTATGAATTGCAAGGCATAAACCACCAGAGTACAAGAACTGGTGAATGTGCACCCCCTCCCCCAGTGGACCAAATAATGCCCCCCAGGGCTATTTCGGTGTGGGGAAATGTTGCAGGGGTAGGAAAGCTTCAAGTCTCCCCCCCTCCCCCACGCAGTGGTCCTGATCTGAATTGGCTTCCTGTCGTGCTTGGGAAATTAGTTCCCAGTATCTGGAGTCTGAGTTAGGGCTCTGAGAGTCGGATCGGGTCCCAGCTCGTTTAAACTAGTCGCATCTCATTCAGTTCGGTGTAATGGTTAAGAGCGGCGGACTTTAATCTGGAGAACCGGGTTGGATTCCCCACTCCTTTACATGCAGCCAGCTGGGTGACCTTGGACCAATCACAGTTCTCTCAGAGCTGTTTTCTCAAGAGCAGTCTTTGAAAGAACTCTTTCAGCCCCACCTACTTCACAGCATGTCTGTTGTGGGGAGGGGAAGGGAAGGGGATTGTAAGCCGCACTGAAATTGCGAGCAAAGGGCATAGTATAAATCTAATTATTTCTTCTCCTTCTCCTTCTCCTTCTCCTTCTCCTTCTCCTTCTCCTTCTCCTTCTCCTTCTCCTTCTCCTTCTCCTTCTCCTTCTCCTTCTCCTTCTCCTTCTCCTTCTCCTTCTTCTTCTTCTTCTTCTTCTTTTTCTTCCTCCTCCTCCTCCTCCCTCCCCCCGTCTTCTAAGAAAACATGCTTAGGAGTGTGTTAGAATTCCTTAACGTTGTCCAGATTGTACTCTCCTATGCAGGGGTCATTTCGTAGAAAAAGAGCTAGGGGAACTCATTAGCATAACTCATTAGCATATGCCACACCCCCTGACATCACCGGAAGTGTGTCATAAGGCCACACCCCCTGACATCACCGGAAGTGTGTCATAAGGCCACACACCCCGCCCCCAATGGTCCAGGCCGCCGCCGCCAGCCTTGCAGCTCCACTGCTGAGCCCCATGAGGGGCCCGGCGGTGGACCTCCAAGGCCGGCGGGAGTGCTAGGAAGCCCCGCGAAGGCCCTCCCTGGCCCCAGGCAGGCAGGGGTGGGGAGAGGCAGGGAGGAAGCAACTTACCCTCCCTCTTCTCCTGCCTCCTCCTGGCTGAATGAGGGCCGGAAGCGGGGCGGGCGGAAGCAGGGGGCGGGGCTTCGTCATGTGCCCTGCCCCCCGTACCTCACCCGGGGGAACTGCGATCCCCCGCGATCCCCCCCGAAATGACCTCTGCCCCTATGGTATCGGTGGGGTCAACAACACTTGCCTTAGTGGCTCAGTGGCAGAACAGGCAGAAGGCCCCAGGTTCCATCCCCAACATCTCCAGTTAAAAAGACCGGGCAGGAGGTGATGTGAAGGACCTCCCCCTGAGACCCTGGAGAGCCTCCGTCAGTCAGACTAGACGGTACTGACCTTGATGGGCTGATGGTCTTGTTCAATATAAGGCAGCTGCTTGTGTTCTCTTAGAGGCCAGTGGGAAGCGTTGTGCAGCACATGCACATCCGGGAGACCTTCCTTCAGGGGGAGGAGGAGGAGATTGTATTTACGCCCTGCCCTTCACTTCCTGTAGGAGCTGCGGTGGCTCAAGTGGTTAAGACGCTGAACTGCAGGCTGTGGAAGGTCGGTAGTTCAGCAGTTCGAGACCCGAGTTGCCGCATGACGGAGTGAGCTCCCGTCTCCAGTTCCAGCTCCTGCCAACCTAACAGTTCCAAAGTATTGTCTACTCTGATTAGCAGTTGAATCTGGGATGCCAAGCATGCCAAGCAGATATTCTACCACTGACCCATGGCCCTTTCCCTAAGGCATATGCACCCTACAGCACAGCAGAGCTCTCAACAATCAGAAAGTAAGTAGAACAATACCAAACTGAAGTTGTCCTTAACGAGATATTACCCCTATACGAAGGAGGAGGAGGAGATTAGATTTATACCTCGCCCTCCACTTTGAGTCTCATAGTGTTACAATCCCTTCCTCTCTCCACAACAGACACTCTGTGAGGGAGGTGGGGCTGAAAGAGCTCTGAGAGAACTGCTCTTGAGAGAACAGCTCTGAGATAACTTGTGACTGAACCAAGGTCACCTAGCTGGGTGCATGTGGAGGAGTCGGGAATCAAACCCGGTTCTCCCAGATTAGAGTCCACGCTCCTAAGCACACCACCAAACTGGAGGGGCCATGGCTCAGTGGTAGTACACCTGCTTGGTGTGCAGAAGGTCCCAGGTTCAATCTCCAGAATCTCCCATTAAAACGGACTGGTGGCCCTGGAGAACCGCTGCCTGTCTGAGTACACAAGACTGACCTTGATGGACCAAAGGCCTGATTCAGTATAAGGCAGCTTCATGTGTGTTCATGAACAATGCATTCAGTCCGGTTACTATAGGAGGCCATTTGGGGGGCTGGATCCGAGGATGTGCATTATGGTTTGATTCCCCACTCCTCCACTTGCACCTGCTGGATGACTTTGGGCAAGCCATAGTTCTGATAAGAGTTGTCCTTGAAAAAGAGCAGTCTCTGTCGAGAGTTCTCTCAGCCCCACCTACCTCACAGGGTGTCTGTTGTGGGGAGGGGAAGGAGTTTGTAAGCTGCTCTGAGACTCCTTTGGGTAGTGAAGGGCGGGGTATAAATCCAATCTCCTCCTCCTCCTCCTCCTCCTCCTCCTCCTCCTCCTCCTCTTCTTCTACTTGTCTTCTCTAAATGTGACCAAAGTACACCAGTTTGATGTAGTGGTTAAGTGCACGGACTCTAATCTGGGAGAACCGGGTTGGATTCCCCACTCCTCCACTTGCACCTGCTGGATGACCTTGGGCAAGCCATAGTTCTGATAAGAGCTGTCCTTGAAAAAGAGCAGTTTCTGTCAGAGCTCTCTCAGCCCCACCTACCTCACAGGGTGTCTGTTGTGGGGAGGGGAAGGGAAAGGAGTTTGTAAGCCTTTGAGTAGTGAAGGGCGGGGTATAAATCCAATCTCTTCCTCTTCTTCTTCTACCTCACAGGGTGTCTGTTGTGGGGAGGGGAAGGGAAAGGAGTTTGCAAGTCGCTCTGAGACACCTTTGGGTAGTGAAGGGCATGGGGTATAAACCCAATCTCCTCTTCTTCTTCGTCTTGATGGACTGAGGGCCTGATTCAGTATAAGGCAGCTTCATGTGCTCATGTACCAGAGGAACTATGATAGAATTCATAAAAATACAGAAAGCCTGATCCACAAGCTGGCCATAGGCCACTGTCGGAGTATGGCTGGCGGGAATACGATTTCCGCCCTCCTCCCTGAATTTTGCCTTTGACGCTTTTGTTTTTGTTTAATGTATGCAAGTATATTTGGAATAAAAGACTTTGAATCAGGGAGCCTAGATTCCATCATGGAGATGTGTGTGCATGTACGTTTGTGTGTGTCTGTGTGTGTATAAAATGTGTATATCTCAGGAGAAAGCCCAGGACCAATTGACTGCAAAAAGCGATGTCATTGTGGGGAGGGTGATTTATCTACCAATTCACGGCGCCTAATTTCAGGCCTCCCCAGCCAATCCCGTCTCCCCCCCCCTTTCCCGGATTCCAAGCCTGAAATGCCATCCTCAATAATTAACATTGACAAACATCAATATTTCACACTCTCGGCGGTGAGGCTCTGCAGTGACCTGAACAAATCTGAGAGCTGCCTTTTAATTTTCTCTTCCCTCTGTGGGCTTCCTTCTTAAAAGGCTCCTTCGATATGAAGCGGGAAGTAATTATTGGTGCAGAAGCGCATCTGTCAAGTGCTTAGGAGGGCTCCCAAAGAGGGGTGGAGGAGGGCGGGGCATTAGAAAGGAAGAAGAAGAAGAGATTGGATTTCTACCCCGCCCTTCACTACCTGAAGGAGTCTCAGAGCGGCCTTTCCCTTCCCCTCCCCACAACAGACACCCCGTGAGGTAGGTGGGGCTGAGAGAGCTCTTTCCAGAACTGTCCCTGAAAGAACGGCTCTCAGAGAACTTGTGACTGACCCAAGGTCACACCAGCAGCTGCATGTGGAGGAGTGGGGAATCAAACACGGCTCTCCCAGATTGGAGTCCTCGCTCCCAGCCACTACATCAAACTGGTTCTCAAATATACACTGCATAGCAGACGTCAGACTTTTGAGCAGCACCGGCTTTGCATTGGTGTCTCCTAGGTGCCAGATCACAGCAGCACTCTGGGAGAAGGTGCCGGAGATCTGTGATCAGATCTGCCCAGCCTTTTTAAAAATTCTAAAAGGTGCCACCCGGGAGTCTAGTTTGGATGGGGGAAGAGAAGGAGGTGTAACCCTTGACTGAGACTCTGACCCGGATAACCCAGGCTAGCCTGATCTCCTCAGAACTTGGAAGCCAAGCAGGTTCAGCCCTGGCTAGAAATTGGATGGGAGATCTCCAAGGAATACCAGGGCCACTAACCACCTCTGAACGTCTCTTGCCTCCAAAACCTCCCTTGCCTCGAAAAGTTCTGAGAGAACTTGTGACTGGCCCCAGGTCACACCAGCAGCTGCGAGTGGAGGAGTGGGGAATCAAACCCGGCTCTCCCAGATTAGAGTCCGTGCGCTCCTAACCACTACTCCAAACTGTTAGAAACCAGAAGGCAAGCTGGAGGGTCCCCTCTCGTTGGAGTCAGAGGGAAGAAATTAAGTTCCAACGTGCTGACGATGGCTTTCATCCTGCCCCCCCTCCTGCCTTTCAGTCAAGTTTGAAACCTTCCTCCAAAAATTCGGGCTGTCATCTCTGGCTTGGGAAATTCGTGGAGATTTGGGGGTGGGGCCCGGGGAAGGCGGGGTTTTGGGACCTCAGAGGGGTATAATGCCATAGAGTCCATCCTCCAAAACTACCATTTTCTCTAGATTCAGGTGAGTTGGGGCTCTTCTGCATTCTGATTTTCATCCCTCGGGTGTTCCTGTTACTTAAGGTCCCCCCCCCCATGTGTTTTGTGCTCTCTTGTAGTCCCAGAGGGAGCAAAACACGTGTGGAAAATGGGGGAATGGGACCCAAAGCAATAGGAACAAACAAATGACAAAACCAAGAATGCGGTAGAGCCGTGTTGGTCTGAAGCAACAGAAGAAAGTTCGAGTCCAGCGGCACCTTTAAGACCAACAAAGTTTAATTCTGGGTATAAGCTTTCGTGTGTGCGCACACTTTTTCAGATGCATTCTTCGAACACATTTCACGCACACGAAAGCGTATACCCAGAATGAAACTTTGTTGGTCTTAAAGGTGCCGCTGGACTCAAACTTTGTCCTCTTTTCTCTAAAATAGCCGATTTCTTGAAGTCTGAAGATGATCAGTTGTAATTCTGGGAAATCTTCGGAGGCCCCAGTCACACGGGAGATTTTGGCCCGGGAGAGGGACGGATCGGGGGCGCAGCAAACGGGCGCGAGCACACCGCAACATCTGGGAATCGGCTGATTAGAGTCCGTGCGCTCCTAACCACTACTCCAAACTGTTAGAAACCATAAGGCAAGCTGGAGGGTCCCCTCTTGTTGGAGTCAGGCAGCAAGCGCGGCCGTGCGATCGCCGGTGTGCCCATCTTCTGGAGCAATCCAGACATGCGCAGTTCGGCAGCCTCGGTCTCCCGTTTCCCCCTGGCATCTGATCGTGCCGCACTTTGACCGTACTTTTTCGCCCCGTGTGGCAGGGGCCGGACTCTACCTAGGGTCTGGTAGGGTCCGGACTCTACCTAGGGTACTGGCAACCAGCAGGGGGACTTACTAACGCTGGATTCTGTCGCCTACGAAAGAAGTTCAGAGGGGCCGACGGAGGAAGCATTATAAATATTAACTCGATACCTAAATATGAGACAGTTTCTGTTTCAAAATTACATTCTGCTTTGTCTTCTGTTTTCAAGTTTTATTATCTTCTCAGCTGGCAAAAAACTAAGTGACACACGCAAAGGTAGCTTTGGTGTAGCAGTTCGTAGCCCTCTCAAATAGCAACCAGCAGGAGACTGGGCAGGAACATGCCAAAGAGGTCCCAGATGTTCATAATTTCCTCACATCCTGAAAGCAAGCGTGGTGCAGCAACTAAGGTGTTAGATTGGGAGGCCGAAATCCCCTCTCTACCATGGAAACTTGATGGGTGACCTTGGGCCAATCACAGGCTATCAGTAGGGTTGGGCACGAACTGAGCCACGAAGCAAAATTCGTCACGAATGTTGCTGTTCATGGTTCATAAACAGCTAGACCCCTCACAAACTTCCACAGACTTTTAAAACAGTTTGTGGTGGTTCTTGGGTGGAGCAGAACATGGGGGTTTAAAGGGAACCCCAAGTCCCTTTAAACCCCTGCTTTCTTTTCCCTGCAAAGCCGCATAAACAGCTAAGTGGTGGGGAAGCACTCCCTGCTGCTCAACAGTTTTGGGCTGTGTTGTGCAATCCTTTTAAAGTTTAAATGGACTGCACAAGACAGACCCAAACAGCTGAGTGGCGGGGAGCATGCGGCTCTTCGTTGCTCAGCTGTTTGTCAAGCGTTCTGCAAACCCTGTTTAAAGGGACTGTGACCCCTTTCAAAGTGGGTTGCGGGGCCACGAACCACAAACCGGTTTGGTTGGCAAACAAGCCTCCTGGTTTGGTTCAGGGTTCGCCCACAAACCATGAACCGAACCACAGTTTCCCAGTTTGTGCCCATCCCTGTCAGGCTAACCAACCCCAAAAGGTAGCTATGAGGATAAAATTGAGAAGGAGCGATTGTTGTAAAAAATTCCAAGTGATTCCAGGAATAATCTAGCCCCAGTTAAACATGGGTTTTCCACACAGTGTCCCTGCCCCAACCCCCCATGGTCCCTGCCCCAACTACCCCAGCACCACCAGAAGGCTTTCGGGTCCATCCTTCCCCTCCATCAATAAACTGTAGCTACATGTCTGGCTACATGGTGGCTCAAGTGGTTAAGACGCTGAACTGCAGGCTGTGGAAGGTCGGTAGTTCAGCAGTTCGAGACCCGACTGTGCCGCATGACGGAGTGAGCTCCCGTCTCTAGTTCCAGCTCCTGCCAACCTAGCAGTTCGAAAGCAAGAAATTGCAAGTAGATAAATAGGGACCACTTCGGTGGGAAGGTAACAGCGTTCCGTGCGCCTTGGTGTTTAATCATGCCGGCCACATGATCACGGAAACGTCTTCGGACAGCGCTGGCTCTTCGGCTTTGAAACAGAGATGAGCACCGCAACCCTAGAGTCGGACTTGACTGGCTCTCGAGCAAGGGAGGGGGGAAAACCCCTTTTCACTCTGCACAGCATCCACACCACGTTGACTGAAAAAGCCATAGTAAACCCGGGGAAATGCGCGAAGGTTCACAAATGCCCCACGATGCTGTGTGGAAGCTCTAAGCCAGGGTTGCCAGCACGGTGCCTGTGGGTACCAGGGCACCAGCCAACATCTTTCCTGGTGCCCATCAAAAGTTTTTAGAAAGTGGGAGGGGCTCTTGCCAAGTAGGGCTTCTGATTGGCCCCTGGAGATCTGATTGCTGTGCAGATTAAAATAACGTCTAAGAGTCGTTGCCCAAGAGGAGAGAATGGAGAGTCTCCGTTTACATCCCACAATTAGAAAAGATGCCTTTACACATTTATCTGCTATTTTGACATAATGATTGCTTTACCACCGTTGACCTTATCACCTTAGCTTCTTATTTAGTTTTGTCTTT
>NW_015168211.1:46137-48306 GCF_001447785.1 Gekko japonicus | reverse complement strand
TCACTTCCCGGGAGAGTGTGATTTAGAGCGTCTTCTTTTTCTGCAATTTATCCTGCTATTTGTCGGAACGCATGAAAGTCATTCTCAGATCTGGGTTCTGGTACTCTCGAGTGTATTTCTCTAGTCCTGAGGACTAGAAACTATTTTTAATGAGGTATTGCAATCCTCCGTATGGGCCATACCCAGTTCTGGGGTACCGGTGCAGGAACATGATTATCAGAGGTACATCTTGGTGGGTGGATGAAATCTTAGGGATTCTGGGAAGACTTTCGCCACCAATCCCACCTCGTTTGGGGCTGCTACGGTCCCCGTCCACTGGACTCTGACATGCTCTTTCTCTCTACCCCCAGCCCTGAATGAGCCAACCATCGACTACGGATTCCAGCGCTTGCAGAAAGTGATCCCGCGACACCCCGGTGACCCCGAGCGCTTACCCAAGGTAAGGACATGTCTGATCTTTCATGATCCTGAGAACAGTAGTGACAAGCAGACTGTGAAAGGAAAGGTGGGAAGCAGTGTTCCCTCTAAGCGGAGTTGGTGTGAGCTAGCTCACAGTTTATTAGCTTCCAGCTCACACGTTTTTGTCTTGGCTCAGGAAGGATGGATCCAGAGCAAACTAATTTATGCAGGAGCCCAATCGCTCGCTCACAACTTTAATGCCACTAATAATAATAAAATACCTTTCGATTTACTGATCGTTCATCCTGCAGAGCTGCTGGCTCTGAGCAATTTACAGTTACACAAGCTTTCACACCGGACTAACAATGATTCGTAGGGTAAGGGAGGACAACATATAATTCTTTAAATCGCACACTTTTGCAGCCGACTGAGATTTTGTTCAGCTGTAAGCTTCAGGCGTGTTCCGAACGGCATTCACTTTCGGCTTGGCTGGATGACGTCAGTTCTTCCAGGACTACTTTGAGTTGTCGTGCCGCACTGCCACCGCCGGGCCGGATTGGCCCATCATAGACTTCTTAATGCCGAAGAGGTCTTTTATTGTATGCTTCCGAGCTTACGAGCTGGTCCTTCCATTTGCCGGCTAACACCTCCCCTACGGGGGTTTAGTGTGCCCACCCTTTCTAAGGAGTGGTACCCATTTTATCTACTCGCCGGAGCTTTCGAACTGCTGGGTGGACGGCGAGCTGGGGACAAGGCTGGTAGCTCACACCAGCGCGGGGCTAGAACTGACAGCAGCTCTGTTCTGTTCAGATGTTAACCAGAGGATAAATCCTCTGTGCCACCGCTCCCCACTAGCTCACAAAGCAGAATCTTTGCTCACAAGACTCCACAACTTAGAAGGAGCATTGGTGGGAAGGGATGAGCCAGTCCTTGGCTCTCATGGCCTTTCCTGTATACCCAGAGTAATGCTGATCGCCACTTTGGGGTCAGGAAGGAATTTTCCTCCAGGCCAGATTGGCCCACAGATCCTGGAGGTATTTTGTCTTCCTCTGGGCATAGAGCAGGGGTGTCCCTGGGGGAGCGGTGGGAGGAGGTAGCTGTGAATTTATTGCATTGCGCAGGGGGGGTTGGACTAGATGACCCTTGAGGCCCCTTCCAGCTCTGTGTTTCTGTGTTCCGTGTTCCAGCCATGCCTGCTTTGCAAGAGGTCATTTCTAACTCAGATCAGGTGAGGGTGGGGGGGGGGCAGGACAAAGCGTTCTTCAGCTTGGCCCGGTTAAAAAACGAAGCACCCCATTTTGTTTTGCTGCTGCCTTTCAAAACATATTTAAGAACGAGTCCAGGAAAAACACACATTCTCATTCCGGAAATGCTCAGAACATGTGTTACTGAAGGGAGAAAAACAAAGTGTGTTTTTTAAATTATAAACCAGATGGGCTGTAAGGACATCAGAAGAGCCCCGCTGGATCAGACCAGTGAGGGTCCGTCCAGTCCAGCCTCCTGTCTCACACAGGGGCCAGCCAGTTCCTCTGGAGGGCCAGCAACAGGGCAGAGGGGCTGAGGCCTTCCCCTGAGAAGAACATCAGGAGAGCCCTGCTGGATCAGACCAGTGAGGGTCCCTCTAGTCCAGCATCCTGTCTCACACAGGGGCCAGCCAGTTCCTCTGGAGGGCCAGCAACAGGGCAGAGAGGCCGAGGCCTTCCCCTGATAAGAACCTCAGAAGAGCCCTGCTGGGTCAGACCAGTGAGGGTCCATCCAGTCCAGCATCCT
>NW_015168211.1:41840-44624 GCF_001447785.1 Gekko japonicus | reverse complement strand
TAACCACGGCACCAAGCTGGCTATTCCATCCCAATAATGCTATAGATTCTGCCATTTTTTCCCAGGGAAACAGATCTCTGTAGTCTGGAAATCAGTTGGAATTCTGGGAGATCTCCAGCCCTCACCTGGAGCCTGACAACCCTAGAAGCGACTTGGCTTTCAGGAAGGCTGGAGGCATAGGCGATAGAATGTCGGACTAAGACCTGGAGCGGTCTGGTTTTCAGTCTGACTCCGCCTTAAAGAGGCTGAGAGCTAGCCATTCCATCTCAGCCCAGCCTGCAGGGTTGCTGTGAGATTAAAATCATAGAATCAAAGAATCACAGGTTTGGAAGGGGCCATCCAGGCCATCTAATCCAACCCCCTGCTCAATGCAGGGTCAGCCTAGAGCAGTGGTGGCAAACCTATGGCACGGGTGCCAGAGGTGGCACTCAGAGCCCTCTCTGCGGGCACGCGTGCCATCACCCGAGCCAGGCCCAGACCATCATTAAAGTGTCGAATTCTCTGCCAAATAATTTGAAGTCAATGAAAGCCTTTGGGATTGCTTTCCTTACTTTGTTTAGATCATCTTAAGTTAACGTATGAGTTGTTTTTTCTAAAGTAAAACCTCAGTATTCAGGTTAAATTGCCGCGTTGGCACTTTGCGATAAATAAGTGGGTCTTGGGTCGCAGTTTGGGCACTCGGTCTCTAAAAGGTTCGCCATCACTGGCCTAGAGCATCCCTGACAAGGGTTTGTCCATAAGAACTTTAAGAGAAGCCCATGTTGGATCAGGCCAATGGCCCATGTAGTCCAACACTGTGTGTCACACAGTGGCCAAAAATACCAGGTGCCACCAGGAGGTCCAGCAGTGGGGCCAGGACACTAGAAGCCCTCCCACTGTTGCCCCCAAGCACCAAGAATACAGAGCATCCCTTGCCCCAGACCCAGGGTTCCTTCTATACCTTGTGGCTAAGAGCCACTGATGGACCTCGGCTGCTCCATATGCTATCCAATTCCCTCTTGAAGTCACCCATGCTTGTAGCCACCACCACCTCCTGTGGCAGTGAGTTCCAGGTGTTAATTACTCTTTGGGTGAAGAAGGGCTTCCTTTTATTCATTCTAACTCAACTGCTCAGCAATTTCATGGAGTGCCCACAAGTTCTTGTCTTGTGAGAAAGGGAGGAAAGGACTTCTTTCTCTCCCTGCTCTATCCCATGTATCATCTTGTAAACCTCAATCGTGTCACCCCTCAGCGGTCGTCCTTTCTCCAGCCGTTGCTTCAAGACTGTCAGTTGGGGAACTCACCACCTCCTGGGGCAGCTGATTCCACTGTTCCACAACTCCTACTGTAAAAAAGTTTTCCCTAAGATCCAGCCAGTACCTTCCCACCCTTTATTTAAGCCCATTCTTGCGAGTCCTCTCCTCTGCTGCCAACAGGAATAGCTCCCTGCCTTCCTTTAAGTGACAGCCCTTCAAATACGTCAGGAGAGCCATCCTGTTCCCCCCTCTACCTCCTCTTCTCCAGATTAAACCTTCCCAAGTCCCTCAGCCTTTCCTCAGAGGGCTTGGTCTCCAGGCCCCCGATCACCCTCGTCGCTCTCCTCTGCAACTGCTCCATTCTGGAGGAGGTGAAAACCACGTACATGCTCAGTAGACGCATTTTGTGTTTGCACGTATTTAGTTATATCCTGCTCTTCTCCCCATAGTTGGGACTCAAAGCGGCTTTAGATCATCACTCTCCCCTCCCCCATTTCCTCACAACGATCCTGTAGGGTGGGCCAGTTTGAGAGCTTGTGACAGGCCTAAGGTCACCCAGCGAGCTTCCGTGCTAGAACCGGGGATTCGAAGCCTGGTCGCACGGGGTTCTGGTCCCTGCCTCTACCCGCTACCCCATGCTGGCTCTCAAATAGAGAGTCAGCGGCCATGATGATGATGATGATGATGATGATGATGAAGAAGAAGAAGAGGAGGAGGAGGAGATTGGCTTTATAACTCGACCTTCACTACTTGAAGGCGTCTCAGAGCGGCTCACAATCTCCTTCCCCTCCCCACAACAGACACTCTGTGAGCAATGCTCCCTCTAAGCTGTGGAGTCTTGTGAGCAAAAATTCTACTTTGTGAGCTACTGGCATTAAGGCTGTGAGCAGGTGATTTGGCTGCTGCCTAAATTAGTGGTGAGCGAGCAGATTTGGCTGCGGCATGAATCAGTTTGCTCTGGAGCCATCTTTCCTGAGCGGAGACAAAATCCTGTGAGCCGGAGGCTAAAAACCTGTGAGCCAGCTCACACTAACTCAGCTTAGAGGGAACACTGCCTGTGAGGGAGGTGGGACTGGGAGAGCTCTTTCAAGGACTGCTCTTGAGAGGACAGCTCTGAACGATCCATGGAGCCTCCACGTTCAGAGGCAGTGAGTTTTTGGAAGGCAGCTGCAGAACGAACAGCAGGAGAGAGGCTTTGCCATGGGCCGTCCTCTGCCGGAATTGGGGTGCGGGACGAAACAGGTGTTCCGGTGAGAGCCGCTATCGGCCACACGGCAGTCCAGGCCTCCCCAAGGACACGAGTGACATTGACAGACACCGGGCCTCAGATGCAAAGGACAGGAGGGGATCGGCCCCCCGATGCCGGACTGCAACGGGCACCTCCCTGAAGTGCCAGCACGCAAAACCCCTCGATTAGTTCTGCATCAGTTTGGGTGAGACGTTCCTTTGTTCCCCGCACTCCCGCCGTCCTTGGCGAAGAGTAGAGAACGTCTCCAGGCGGAGAGCAGCTGTTGGCGAGAGGGAGGGCCTTCCGATGGAGAGTGACAGC
>NW_015168211.1:36663-41411 GCF_001447785.1 Gekko japonicus | reverse complement strand
GGAGGAGTGGGGAATCAAACCTGTTTCTCCCAGATTAGAGTCTGCGCTCCTAACCACCACACCAAACTGGCTCTCAGTGGTGGACTCTGTAGAATTATCCCCTCTTGCGATCCCTCCCCAGGCTCCACACACCCCAAATGTCCAGGAATCTGCAAAGTCAGAGGTGGCAACCAAAGCAGGCGCCCAGCATCCACTGCTGTTGCCAATGTTGTAAGAATTATCCCCTCTTGCGATCCCTCCCCAGGCTCCACACACCCCAAATGTCCAGGAATCTGCAAAGTCAGAGGTGGCAACCAAAGCAGGCGCCCAGCATCCACTGCTGTTGCCAATGTTGTACTTGAAAATTTGAGTTACACCTAGACAAGTAATACACATTGGGAAGTGGGAGATGCCAAGGGCTCCGGGTCGGCAGGTTCTCTGCACTTTCTCCCCCGCCCCCCCCCCGCTCAGGGCACCAATTCGGGTTGCCATCCTCCAGATCAGGCCTGGAGCTCTCCTGGAATTACAACTGCTCTAAACACTAGAGAGATCTGTTCCCTTGGAGGAACTGGCTGCTTTGGAGGGTGGACTCTACGGCATAGTGCTGTGCTGAGGTTCCTGCTCTCCCCAGCCTCCCCCTCCAAATCTCCAGGAATTTCCCCATCCAAAGTTGGTAACCCCAGTGCCAACTGGCGAGATTCTTGGCAGCTCGATTTTCAGGATTCTGCAGGTGGCGCCTTCCCGAAGATAGAGGATATCACCTGAGAGCTAGTTTGGTGTAGTGGTTAAGTGCGCGGACTCTAATCTGGGAGAATCGGGTTTGATTCCCCACTCCTCCACATGCAGCTGCTGGGTGTGGGGAGGGGGAAGGGAAAGGAGATTGTAAGCCGCTCTGAGACTCCTTCAGGTAGTGAAGGGCGGGGTATAAATCCAATCTTCTCCTCCTCCTCTTAATGCCAGCTGCCGTTAGGCACAGGAGCGCCGGGTGGTCAAAAAGTTGGCAACCCTCCTTTCTCCAGTAGGTCCAAATGATCTCAACATGTGTCTCAGGAAAGCGTACAGACTCCCATCGATGGGGGAATGTCCCTGGCAGTGGTGGGCCTCGACACAGGGCCTCTTTCCCACCCCGGGGAAGCTTTATTAATTGTGAGCGCGGACCTCCGTCTCTGCAGAGTGGCCTGCGATTTCTCACTCCCTTCCCAAGGCTTGGGGGGGGGGGGCTCACCTGGGCAAGCCATTCATCATAGTTAAGCTACTTGTCGTATCCAAGCTATGATGAAACAGACCCCCCCCTTTCCTCGGCCCCCCCATCGGCCCATGCATCATGCAGAGCTGACAATAGGTATACATGGTAATCCTCTGTGTGTGTGTCCGTGTGTGTGTCCGTGTGTGTGTGTGTGTTTAACCCCATCCTGGCCAGAGCCATGCAGAACGGAAGGGCGCTGTGAGTGTCTTTTGAACGTTCGGTGGGAGTTAGACTTAAAGCCTTCCGGGGGAGTCTAGACCAGGGGTGTCAAACATTTGGCCCGGGGGCCGGATCAGGCCCCCTGGAGGACTTCTCTCAGGCCCGCAGTGGAACTGGCTGTCTTCTGCTGCTTCTTCCAGTTCTGCTGCTGCTGCTGCATCATTGTAGGTTTGCAGCTTACAGACACACACCTGAACAGCATACTTGAGATTGCAGGAGCACAGACGTTTTGACGCAGTAATTCAGAGCAAGAGGTGTCAGTGATCAGACACTGTTAAATAAGCAAAATATTGCAAGAGTGCTCATGTTTTAAGCATTATTTTATTTTAAGTTAAAAAAAACCCTTTGTGTTTGTGTCCTTTATAAAATTTATATCTCCGCTACGTGGCATTATGTTTTATGACACACATGGCCCGGCCCAACAAAGTCTCATCTATGTCAGATCCAGCCCTCATAACAAATGAGTTCGATACCCCTGGTCTAGACACTTCTGTTTCCATTTTGTTGATTGATTGGTTGGTTTTTACATGGGCCAAATTGCAGGACTTGTGGATTTTGTGGCATAACGGTCCTGCTCTGGTCTGCAGACCCTGATCTTCCCTGCCCTCTAAGGTTTTCCCAACATTTTTCTCTCTCTCCAGTAACCCACCACCACCTGACCTTTGTAGGAATTGCCCACTGGGAGTGTCAGGGCTCCCAGTTTCCCTTCCAAGTTCTGAGGCCTCGCTTTTGTGTCTCCTGATCACCACAGGGACCTACTGCCTTGTGTACCCCTGGAGGGATAACTGCTTGCCAACTGCCTGCCCTCCTCCAGGAGCTCCTTTTAAAATAGCATATCTGAGACAGTGGAGGTCTATGTGGTACAGAGAACCACTACCAGCCTCCAAAGTTATCAAGCATTTATTAAAAAGGAACTGTTCACAAGCGTACTTTTAGCACTGCACCAGACTGAGCCAGGGATTCAAAAGGAATGGGTAGAATGCAAATCCTCTGTCCCTCTCTCTATACATGCCCTATCAGATGTTAAACTATAGGACAGGCTCCTTTTGCTTAAGAAGTTACAGATCTCTACAGAGTGGCCATTACCTTGAAGTTTCTTTCAGCTCCTCAGGCCAGCACATGGTTAATGGCCTCCTCCTCCAGACCTCAGTTAAGAGTTCTGTCTGCTCTGATGGACTCTGCACCAAAAGGGACCCTTCCTCCTTGCTTCCTGGAGTTTTATCACTCGTCTTTTCCCCACCCACTGACGAGGTCAGGCCAGGTCAGAGAGTTTTTTTCCTGAAGTCTCCAGAATTTTCCTTCCTGAAGTCTCTCTAGTATTTAACTCCTCAAAATCTCTGTTCCCTGTTTGGGGGGGGCTTGACCTTCCCATTGTCTAGACCTATTAGCCTTTGTATGAAGGTCAGCTGAGGTAAGTCCGGAAAGCAATTGGACTGACTCCCCCTCCCCCTCCCCCTCCTGTTCTCTGCCCAGAGAGGGGAAAAAACTTTTAAAACTCAGAGAGAAGGTTTTGCTCAGTTCAAACCGCCGAAGAAAAAAACTGTTTTTCTTCACAGATGTACTGGGGGGGGGGGAGCAGAATAGTTAAGCTTTCAGAAAACAAATCTCGATAGCTAGGCTTTCAGTAGTTAGCCTTTCAGAATGCTGTAGGGTCCACCCTCCAAAGCGGTCATTCCCCCCCCCCCAAGAGAACTGATCTCTGTCATCTGGAGATCAGTTGTAATTCCAGAAGATCCCAGATCCCACCTGGAGCTCTGTGACCCTAGGTACACATCCCCTGTCTCTTTAAACGTCTTTTAATAGCAACTGCTGGAGCTGCGGTGGCTCAAGTGGTTAAGACGCTGAGCTGCAGACCGGAAGGTCGGTAGTTCGGCAGTTCAAGACCCAAGTGCCGTGTGACGGAGTGAGCTCCCGTCTCCTCTCCGGCCCCAGCTCTTGCTAACCTAGCAGTTCGAAAGCAAGACATTGCAAGTAGATAAACAGGCACGGCTGCGGTGGGAAGGGAACAGCGTTCCGTGCGCCTTGGCGTCTAGTCGTGCCGGCCACACGGCCGCGGAAACGTCTTCGGACAGTGCCGGCTCTTTGGCTTGGAAACGGAAATGAGCACCGTACCCGTAGAGTCGGGTTCGACTGGCTTTCGATTAAGGCGGAAACCTTTACCTTTAATAGCAGCTGTGGTGGCGCAGTGGGAGGGGGAGAGCAGTTTGGCTCGGGAGTGCAGCTCTGGGAGGGCAGGGTTGCCAAGTCTGGGCGGGGATATTCCTGGAGATTTGGGGGTGGAGCCTGGGAATGGCGGGGTTTGGAGAAGGAAGGGACCACGGCAGGGCACGAGGCCACAGAGCCCACCCTCCAAAGCAGCCCTTTTCTCCAGGGGAGCTGATCTCTGTAGCCTGGGGATCAGTTGCAATTCCGGGAGATCGCCGGGCACCTCTTAGAGATGGGGTGGCCACACTTGCTCAGCGTTAAGAGCCACACAGAATGCACGCCAGATGTTTGAGAGCCGCAAGACAGGAACCATTGTTGCGTGTTTCTCTCTCTCTTTTTTTGATGAGTTTCTGAATTTAATTTTATTAATTCATTGAAGTTATCTCAAGGGACAAAAAAATACACATGGCTATTAGCGCCAAAGATTAAAGGTAAAGGTCTCCCTTGCTCGAAAGCCAGTCGAGTCCGACTCTAGGGTTGCGGTGCTCATCTCCGTTTCAAAGCCGAAGAGACAGCGCTGTCCGAAGATGTTTCCGTGGTCATGTGGCCGGCATGACTAAACACCGAGGTGCACGGAACGCTGTTACCTTCCCACCGAAGTGGTCCCTATTTATCTACTTGCAATTTCTTGCTTTCGAACTGCTAGGTTGGCAGGAGCTGGAACTAGTAGAGATGGCTCACTCCATCATGCTGCAACCCGGGTCTCGAACTGCTGAACTACTGACCTTCCACAGCCTGCAGTTCAGCGTCTTAACCACTTGAGCCACCGCAGCTCCTGAGCGCCAAAGATTACTAATTACAATAATAAGCAGGGGATTGGATGGATAGGGAAAAATATGGAGACGCAGGATTTACACTGCAAGGCCTGGCACTTGTTTGGGTTTGCAGGTTTCTTTTGCCAATTGGGAAAAAAAAATACTTCTACTTTGTTGTGGGACTAATTAATCGGAATCCACAGGCTTTTAAGATATGCAAATTTGCTTTTTATTAACATTAAACGAGACTGCCAGAAATTAAAAGGGGTAGTAAAACCAGATATTGACGATGGTATTTATCTGTTCCGTCATATTTATTTGTTTGCTAATGATATTTATTTGTC
>NW_015168211.1:20382-36631 GCF_001447785.1 Gekko japonicus | reverse complement strand
GGAATCCACAGGCTTTTAAGATATGCAAATTTGCTTTTTATTAACATTAAACGAGACTGCCAGAAATTAAAAGGGGTAGTAAAACCAGATATTGACGATGGTATTTATCTGTTCCGTCATATTTATTTGTTTGCTAGAGAGAGAGAGAGAGAGAGAGAGGTGGAAAGAGAGAGAGAGAGGTGGAAAGAGAGAGAGAGGTGGAAAGAGAGAGAGAGGTGGAAAGAGAGAGAGAGAGGGGGAAAGAGAGAGAGAGAGGTAGAGAGAGAGAGAGAGAGAGAAACAAAGCAAATAGATGGGAGGGAGGGAGGGGGAAGGAAGAGAGAGAGGGAGGGAGGGAAGAAGGAAAAGCACGCCTCCCCTTCGCTTCCCTAGCTACCCTGCTGGGAGCTGCACAATATGTGTGAAAGAGCCGCATGTGGCTCCCGAGCCACCCGTGGTTTAGAGGTTGACAGCCCTAAGGAGGGGGGGATCGGCCCTCCCCCCTGTGCAATTTCTCTGATGTAATTTGCCTCCCACCGTTTGCTTTTTGCCCCACCGGACAAAATCTAAGTTCATTAGCTGTTGCAGATTTTCCGGGCTGTCTGGCCGTGGTCTTGGCCTTGTAGGAGGAGTACTCTCTGTGTCAAGGTGAGAAGAAAAATGGTAGGCGGGTAATTTATATCTACTCAGGAAGGTGGGGTAGGGCTGAGTCATTCTCTTGGAGGAGTTCCCCAGGCTGTGAAACATGCTGATGGAGTACTCTCTGTGTCAAGGTGAGAAGAAAAATGGTAGGCGGGTAATTTATATCTACTCAGGAAGGTGGGGTAGGGCTGAGTCATTCTCTTGGAGGAGTTCCCCAGGCTGTGAAACATGCTGATGGAGTACTCTCTGTGTCAAGGTGAGAAGAAAAATGGTAGGCGGGTAATTTATATCTACTCAGGAAGGTGGGGTAGGGCTGAGTCATTCTCTTGGAGGAGTTCCCCAGGCTGTGAAACATGCTGATGGAGTACTCTCTGTGTCAAGGTGAGAAGAAAAATGGTAGGCGGGTAATTTATATCTACTCAGGAAGGTGGGGTAGGGCTGAGTCATTCTCTTGGAGGAATTCCCTAGGCTGTGAAACATGCTAATGGAGGAGCTTTCCTGAGGAGGTTCTTTTGCATATGGATTGTTTCCTGAGTTTTCCCCACTGGGGCAAGGAGCGTAAAGATCCAGTGACCCAGCCCTCAGTTTTATGAGCAGGACTCCACATAGTCTCAGAGGGTAGCCGTGTGGGTCTGCAGTGGAGGAACCAGGTTAGAGCAGCACCGTGGAGACACGCAAGACGTTCTGGGTTGGAGCTTCTGAGTCAAAGCGCCCTTTGTCAGATACAAGTCAGAAGATAACGAGTTCCTCCTTCTGACTGATGACTCTCGAAAACCGATACCCTGGAAATCTTCAAGACCAACAAAATTTGTGGCAGTTTATGAGCTTTTGTGAGTCACTGCTCACTTCTTCAGATAAAGCTAGAATGTGAGCCCATCTGTCTTTATATCTTGGAGTGTGGGGTGATTTCAGCTTAGAAAGACAGACGGCTGGATGGCAGCTTATAATGAAGCTCGAGACAATGCATCCTCCTGGACTGAATCAAGACCTAGGTTTCCTGTCTCATTACCAATGCTGGTTTCTCCACGCCTACTGCCCCTCTGCATATCACGCCTACTCGAATCACACCTGTTGTTGTCATTCTCCTGCTATTGTTATTCGCCCACTATTGTCATTTGGTGTTTGAAATCAGTCCACTCGCCAAGAGATAAGGACACATGGGCTCACATTCTTGCTGTATCTGGAGAAGTGAGCAGTGACTCACAAAACCTCATACCTGCCACAGATTCTGTTAGTCTTTAAGGGCTCTTGCTCTTTTCTACTGCTACAGACAGACTGACACTCTGTCTCTTGGTCTCTGAGGTCCTACCAGACTCAAATGTAGCAGGACTCCAGATGTGAGTTTTGGCCACTCTGGGACACAGAGTGTTGGACTGGAGGGGCCATTGGCCTGATCCAACTGTGGCTTCTCTCTATGTTCTTCTGGCACTGGAAGCACGCTGGAGCACAACAGTGGCATCAAACTCTCGGTCTGGGGCAAGGGATGCTCTGTATTCTTGGTGCTTGGGGTGGGGGGCAGCAGTGGGAGGGTTTCCGGAGTTCTGGCCCTGCTGGTGGACCTCCTGATGGCCCCTGGGGTTTGGCCACCATGTGACACAGAGTGTTGGGCTGGATGGGCCATTGGCCTGATCCAGCATGGCTTCTCTTAAGTTCTTACATGAGTGAATCCGCCTCCCACAGGATTTAGTTCACAAGTGCCCCAACAGAGGGGAAACGTCACCTTTGAAACCACCCAGGTTTTTACCTTCCCGCGGTTCGTTTGGGCTTCACGGTGGAGGAAATGATTCCGTTCCGGGTAGGGGAGTGACCGATCCCCCAGCTATCGCCTCTCCCCCTGCCCCCCCTGCCCCTCTTTCCCCCCCCCCCCCAGGGAACGACTGGGTGTTTTATGTCACTTCTGTGGGAGCTAAGCGTGGACTAACAGGCCAGAGGCGCCCCCCTCCCCCCGTCGCTCCATTACTGTATTGATCGGGGAGATATTGCAGAAGACAGAAGAGCAAGCGCCTCTGATTGCCGGCACTTAGCTTGACAGCAATCCGATAGCCTTGGGATCCTGATGTACGGTCTCCAGCCGGCAGGCGGGGTCTCTTGTCGTCACCTCTTGGCAGGTGCAGGGAGAGCAGGCTGGGGGAGTCAGGAGCACAGAGAATCCACCAGGTACTGCTTAGTCGGGTGGCTCGTTGCATCGCAGGGTCCGGAGCCGGCAAAGTTTCCCGGGGCCCAGGCCAGCGTTCTCAACAGCAGCACTGCCCTGGCTGCCTATTGGATTCTGGATCCGCTTCAAGGTGTTGGTGCTTACCTTTAAAGCCCTGTACGGCCAGGGGGCAGCATACCTTCGAGGCTGCCTCTCCCCATACGAGCCCTGGAGGACACTGAGGTCCACCAGTCAACATCTTCTGGGGGTCCCCGGCCCCAGGGACGTCCAACAGAATCATAGAATGTTAGAGTTGGAAGGGACCTTGCAGATCATCTAGTCCAACCCCCTGCACTCTGCAGGAGCTCAGCCGAAAGATAACCCTACAACAAACCCGAAAGATGGCCGTCCAGCCTCCGCTTGGAAACGTCCAGCGAAGGAGCATCCACCACCTCCCGAGGCAGTCTGTTCCACTGCTCAACCACTCTCACAGTCAGTCTTGCCATCCGGAGCAAGAGAGAAGAGATCTGCTCCCTCTTCTACATGACAGCCCTTCAGGTACTTGAAGACTGCAATCACGTCCCCTCTAAGCCTTCTCTTTCCCAGGCTAAACAGACCCAACTCTTTCGGCCTTTCCTCGTAAGACTTGGATTCCAACCCTCTCGCCATCCTGGTTGCCCTCTTCTGGACTCGCTCGAGCCTCAACCAGGGCCAGGGCTTTTTCAACCCTGGCCCCCGCCTGGTGTAATCAGCTCCCGAGTAAGATCAGGGCCCCGCGGGATTTATTACAATTCCGCAGGGCCTGCAATACGGAGCTATTCCACCAGGTTTTTGGTTGAGTAGGATTGCCAAGTCCCCCGCTAAAAGGGCCCCCAATCTGCCAGTCCCCAAAGTGGCCAGATTGGGCCAACGTTCCCGGTGTGATGACGTCGACTGGGAGTGACGTCATCACACTGGGCATGTCGCCTGGGGACGCTCTAGCAATCACCCTGAAAACTCTATGGTACCGTGTACGAATGTCCCGGAACGGGACCAACCCTCCCCCGCTTATTTTGGTGAGTCACTTGGCAACTCTATGGTTGAGGCAGTGGCCATCCCGCTCCTTGGGTCGGCCCCCACTTCTAGCCTGGGCTGGCCTTTCACTTATAGCTCAGGTCGGCCCCTATTTACAGCCTGGGTCGGAGTCCCTACATTTAACAGGTCTTTGGGAAATGATTCCCAGTATAGCTGGCTTTTATTAGAGTTGTATGTTTTATATGTTTTAGTGTGGTTTTAACTGTATTGAATTTTGTATTGTTGGACTGTATTTATATTGTCGGAATCCGCCCCGAGCCCGTCAAGGGGAGGGCTGGATATAAATCCAAGTAAACATAAACAAACATAGGCCCAAGGTCATCCAGCAGCTGCAAGTGGAGGAGTGGGGGAATCAAACCCGGTTCTCCCAGATTAGAGTCCACGCACTTAAACCACTACGCCAAACGGGCTCTCAGTAGCCAGGGAGGAAGGGGGAGGCGTTTATATGCCATCCCCCTTTCATTCTCCAGGGGTAAAAGGAGGTGGGGTGGCCTCCCTCTGGGGGGGGGGCAAGTAATAAAAAAAACAAAAGATCCAACCGTGCGTAAATAACGGGAAATATATTCAACAATCCATAAGTGTAATAATCTGAACCTATTCAAATAAGAGTAACTTTTCCATAAATACAATATGGTAATCAGGAACTCGAAAGCACGTGGTCCAAATACAAAAAACAGTCCGTGCGGATCTGCAGGCGGCAAGACGAGGGTTTTGCGAAGAGGAATTATAAACATCTATACAGTTTCACTTGTCGAGGGATTTGACTTGGACTATTTCCGAAGGTGTATTAATAGGAATTTAGTGGTTGTAATGCTTTATACTTAATAGTAACTTCTCAGTGTACAAAATTTCCCCAAGTTATATAATCTAGCCATACAATATCAAAGTATTTACAATAACAAGATAATACAATAAATTGTCAGTTGCTGCCAACAGCCCGAAGATATCAGTGGAATTCCAAAACAGTTACTGTTGGCAGTCAAAAGAGTATAAGGCTTATAATGCTAAAAGCTAATGAAGCTTTGAAGCTTGACGAAGCAGCCGGCTTGTACTTGGTTTCGTCTAATGACTTCCTCATAAGCAGCTTAACTGATGTTGTATACAAGTTTTCTTAATGTGTGTATTTTTCTGGTTTTTAAAGACTCTTCTCTAGAGTTGCTACCTTTCATATAGGGACTAGCCCTTATTTCCTTGGACCATATCTCATGTGGGACCTGTCCTTGATAGACTAAGCTTCGTAGAGAGACCTTTGGCCACTCTGAATTAAAGCCATGTTAATTTTTATAACTGTGGAAGTTTCCCGAGTGGGCGAGAGACGACATTTAAGATGAATGCTTGGCAGAGAAGCGCATGAGAAATGAGGACAACCTTTCATGAGGTTTTTTGGGGTGTGGTGGCTGTCCTCCCAATTGGCTGCAGCTCTCACGCTCTCCTGCTATCCCCAACGGAAAACAACGTTTTGCTCTTCAACAAACAAGGTAATTTTGTAAAAAACTTTCAATGCCAGGCATGGGAAGAACCAGAGGAAAAAAGGGAGCTAGAAACCCACTTTATAAACTGCCAAGGAAAGACTTTGCTGACTTGGAAGAATCGGAGCAAGATACTTCTTTGCTGGAAGAAATGGCAGCCGCAGGAGGAAAGCTAGACGAAAGTTACCAGGCTCCAATTACACAGGCACTAACAGAAATAAAGGAAGAAATAAAAAGGGAGATAAAAAGCTCACGAGTCTTCAGTATACAGATTGAAAACTTCATTTCTGTCTTGAGAGTTCCAGGCAGGGTCGTTTCGTAGAAAAAGAGCTAGGGAAACTCATTAGCATAACTCAGCATATGCCACACCTCCTGACATCACCGGAAGTGTGTCATAAGGCCACACACACCACCCCCAACGGTCCCGGCCACCGCCAGCCTTGCAGCTCCACTGCCGAGCCCCATGAGGGGCCCGGCGGTGGACCTGCAAAGCCGGCGGCAGTGCAAGGAAGCCCCGCGAAGGCCCTCCCTGGCCCCAGGCAGGCAGGGGTGGGGAGAGGCACGGAGGAAGCAACTTACCCTCCCTCTTCTCCTGCCTCCTCCTGGCTGAATGAGGGCCGGAAGCGGGGCGGCCGGAAGCAGGGGGCGGGGCTTTATCATGTGCCCCGCCCCCCACACCTCACCCGGGGGAACTGCGATCCCCCGCGATCCCCCCCGAAATGACCTCTGGTTCCAGGACCTTTCTCCCCCTCCGCCACCCCAAAGCCCTGCATTAAAGTGAAGAATTGCTAGTGTCTGAATTGAAGTTTCCAAATGTTTCAACTCAGAATCTGGCTACATTTGACAGTAAAGTCACACCTCGAGTCCATGTATGGCCCCGGTCACACAGGCCAGATAACACGGGGTTGGAGGGAGGCATGGCTAGTTGTGCTGCTGCAATTTAATCCACTACTACCTGATTCGACGCCGCAGCGGCAGACCGAGGTTGTTTCCGGTGGCGCATGTTTCCGGCACGCTTCAACGTGGCAAGAGGAGCGCGCTAGAGCAAACAGATGGAGGAAGTCCATCTGCGGCCCGTCACAAGCGTTTGGTAGTGGACTTTCACAGGTACCTTTTAACTCCGGATCTTTGGCCAGATGAGACGGGTTGGCTACAGGTGCGCGACGCTTGCCAGATGTGCCCGTTTGATCGCGCCCGTAAAACCCGCCCGGCATCCGTGAGTATCCCGCTGCAACTTCTGCGTGTGACCGGGACCTCTGGTAAGAAAAAATATATACAGATGTGTGCTAGATGCCCACAGAATAATACAAAGGTCAATAAAATTACACACGGCAGTCTCATATTCAATGAACGTGTCGACTTGAAGGTAACGTTGAATGTGAGATTCCTGTACAGGATTTGTTCCCGAGGAAGGACCAGAGGTCTGAATCACTT
The DNA here is from genome assembly GCF_001447785.1 of Gekko japonicus. Lineage (NCBI taxonomy): Eukaryota > Metazoa > Chordata > Lepidosauria > Squamata > Gekkonidae > Gekko > Gekko japonicus. The sequence continues at coordinate 29,899 of NW_015168211.1, read as the reverse complement.
AAATATCCGGAATAAGTGTTGAAAGGGAGATTGAATTTGGAGCAGACTGCTTTTGAGAACACAAGACTGTTAGAAGGATATTGACTGAGAGAGTTTGGAGCAGACTGCTATGGGTAATGTTATTGACCTTTGTATTTTTTTTCTGCGAAGGAGTAAGTGGTTGTTTTTCATTACTAAAATGATATTATGGCTTTGATCTAGTCTCTTCTGTTATTGTATTATTCCGTGGGCATCTAGCACACCTCTGTATATATCTTTTCTTACCAGACAGTGTGGTAGAATGCCATAGAATCCACCCTCCAAAGCAGCCATTTTCTCCATGGGAATGGATCTCTGTCGCCTGGAGACGGCTTGTAATTCTGGGAGATCTCCAGGCCATATCTGGAGGTTGGCAACCCTATCCCCGCACACGCCACTTTTAATGCAGTAGCCAGTGTTCCCTCTAAGCTGAGTTCCTGTGAGCTAACTCAGTTGTTTAGCCTCCAGCTCACCCGTTTTTTGTCTTAGCTCAGGAAGGGTGGCTCCGGAGCAAACTGATTTATGCAGTAGCCAAATCACCTGCTCAGAACTTTAAACTCAGTAGCTCACAAAGTAGAATTTTCGCTCACGGGACTGCATAGCTTAGAGGGAGCATTGCTCTGCACTGTTTTTTAAGACGTTTGCCAGATCTGGATCTTCACTGAAGGTCTACTTTGGCCCTTTAACAGGAGTATAAAGGAGGAGAGGGAGCAGTCAGGCAAATGCGACTGGTCAGAGAGGGGCGATCGTAACAAGAGGGATGTGTGTGTGTAAAGCACGGTCAATTCCCAGCCGACTTACAGCCATCCCAGCAAGGGGCTTTCCATGCGAGGGAGACGCAGAGGTGGTTTACCATTGCCTGCCTCTGCAGAGTCTTCCTTGGTGGTCTCCCATCCAAGACTTATGGCGACCCCAGCAAGGGGCTTTCGAGGCAAGGGAGAAGCAGAGGTGGTTGGCCACTGCCGGCCTCTGCAGAGTCTTCCTTAGTGGTCTCCCATCCAAGAGTTATGGCAACTCCAGCAAGGGGCTTTCGAGGCAAGGGAGAAGCAGAGATGGTTGGCCGTTGTCTTCTTCTGCAGAGTCATCCTTGGTGGTCCCCCATCCCAGACTTATGGCAATCCCAGCAAGGGGCTTTCAAGGCAAGGGAGAAGCAGAGGTGGTTGGCCACTGCCTTCCTCTGCAGAGTCTTCCTTGGTGGTCTCCCTTCCAAGACTTACGGTAACTCCAGCAAGGGGCTTTCAAACCAAGGGAGATGCAGAGGTGGTTGGCCACTGCCTTTCTCTGCAGAGTCTTCCTTGGTGGTCTCCCATCCGAGACTTCTGGCGACCCCAGCAAGGGGCTTTCGAGGCAAGTGAGAAGCAGAGGTGGCTTGCCATCGCCTTCCTCTGCAGAGTCTTCCTTGGTAGTCTACCATCCAAGTACTGGCCCTGCTTAGTTTCTGAGATCTGATGAGCTCGGACTATACCATATCATTCCACTTCCCTTTTAAAGTATTACGTATGTAAGCACTGTCAAGTTGCAGCTGGCTTATAGTGACCCCAGCAAGGGGTTTTCAAGGCAAGGGAGAAGCAGAGGTGGTTGGCCATGCCTTCCTCTGCAGAGTCTTTCTTGATGGTCTCCCTTCCAAGTACCAACCCTGCATAGTCTCTGCCTTTTGGTGACCCCAGCAAGGGGCTTTTGAGGCAAGGGAGAAGCAGAGGTGGTTGGCCATGCCTTCCTCTGCAGAGTCTTCCTTGGTGGTCTCCCATCCAAGATTTATGGTGACCCCAGCAAGGGGTTTTCAAGGTAAGGGAGAAGCAGAGGTGGTTGGCCATGCCTTCCTCTGCAGAGTCTTCCTTGGTGGTCTCCCATCCAAGATTTATGGTGACCCCAGCAAGGGGTTTTCAAGGTAAGGGAGAAGCAGAGGTGGTTGGCCATGCCTTCCTCTGCAGAGTCTTTCTTGCTGGTCTCCCTTCCAAGTACCAACCCTGCTTAGTCTCTGACCTATGGTGATCCCAGCAAGGGGCTTTCAGGGCAAGTGAGAAGCAGAGGTGGTGCCATCCAAGTACTTGCCCTGCTTAGCTTCCCAGATCGGGCTATACCACGCCACCTTCCCTACTTGCAAAAGAGATAGCCAGTGCTAGTTTTCCAGGGCTGTAAGAGCAGGGCGGAGTGTAAATCAAGCCGAAGCGGTGAGTCGCAGCAAGAATCAACAGATTTGCAGTGAATCCCCCTTGCTGGTGAGCTCCCCCTCACTGGCAGTCTGTAAGCAGCAGCTGGGCAAACACTTATCATCATCATCATCATCATCATCATCATCATCATCATCATCATCATCATCATCACGGATGCTCTAGGCCAGGGGTGTCAAACGCTTTTGTTACGAGGGCCGGATCTGACATAAATGCTACTTTATCAGGAGCCAGGCCATGTGTGCCATAAAATGTAATGGCAGGTACCGGAGAGATAAACTTTATAAAGGACACAGGCTCCACCCCCACCCCATGTAGTGGCTTCTGGTGAGCTCCCCCTCACTGGCAGTCTTTAAGCAGTGGCTGGACAAACATTTGTCAGAGATGCTATAGGCTAGGGGTGTCAAACTCTTTTTTTATGAGGGCCAGATCTGACATAAATGTTACTTCATCAGACCAGGGGAACATTGCTGGAGATACAAACTTTATAAAGGACACAGGCTCCACCCCCACCCCATGTAGTGGCTTCTCCAATCCTCACTGAGCTGTGATCAGAGGATGTGGGAGGGGGGGAACACCACGCCTCCTCTTTCTCTGCCTGTGCTGCCATTCCCACCACGCTATTTCACCTCTACCTCATACTCCTGTCCCAGCCATTTCCTTTCTATGTCTTGACAACTTTGAGCACACACGCTTCATCACATGCGCCCGCTGGCCCGCTTCCCTCCCTCCTGTTTGGTGTCGTGGTTCACTGCGCGGACTCTAATCCGGGGGAACCGGGTTTGATTCCCCCACTCCTCCACTTGCACCTGGCTGGATGACCTTGGGCAAGCCGTAGTTCTGATAAGAGCTGTTCTTGAAAAAGAGCAGTTTCTATCAAAGCTCTCTCAGCCCCACCGACCTCACAGGGTGTCTGTTGTGGGGAGGAGAAGGGAAAGGAGTTTGTAAGCCGCTCTGAGACTCCTTTGGGTAGTGAAGGGCGGGGTATAAATCCAATCTCTTCTCCCCCTCCTCCTCCTCCTCTTCTTCTTCTTCTTTTTCTCCTGCCTTCCTTCCCTCACACCAGTTGCTTGTGGGCCAGGTAAAGGCCCTGGACGGGCCGGTTCCGGCCCCCGGGCCTTATGTTTGACACCCCAGCTCTAGGCTGATCCTGCATTGATCAAGGGGTTGGACTAGATAGCCTGTATGGCCCCTTCCCACTCTGCAAATCTATGATTCTATGAATCTGGCTTGGATGTTTTGTTGGGACCAAGGAGGGTGTGTGTGTGAAAGAAACAAGACACCCGTGTTTCAGCATCTCCCACAAGACATTCTGTCGACTGCAGAGCCGGCTGACTGTAGCTCCCATTGCAGCTGACCTTTCTCAGCAGCTCATAAATCATCAGAGGTCAGTCGCTGACCCACAGCCCACCACATCACTGGCACATACAGACATGCTTGGGGCCGCCACATGGAAAGTTGTTGTGGAGCAACTGGGAAATGTGTGTGTTTGTGAGTGTGTGTAAGAGAGAGAGAGAGAGAAACTCTTCCAGAGGAAACGCGCCAACTGCCGAGTCGAGAGTATTTCCAGTTCTGATGCACAGAGAGCCTTGAAAAGAGAAGTCTGTCGGAAGGTCCGTGGAGGTGTTCTCACATGGGTTTCTTTGTCCGAAGTCACCTCCGAAGCATAACTGCACCAAAAGTACCCTGGCTTTTTTGCAAATGTCTCTCTGTGTCTCGAAAAAACATCTTGCATGAATCTATACATATAATCTATCACAGGGGTCATTTCCTGCAGGAGCGCACAGGAGCGGAGCTCCGGCAGTAAAGAGCCCAGGGGGTGGGCACATGCAAGAAGCCCCACCCCCTGCTCCCAGCAGCCCTCAGTCAGAGCAAGAAGTAGCCAAGTAAATTGCAGAGCACCCCCCCCCCCAGCCCCCTGGTCCAAAGCAGTCCAGTGGCACCTTTATGACCAAGTTTTATTCAGGTACAAGCTCTCCCTCCTCTGCGAGGACAGATCTGCACGTTCCTCCCCCCCCCCCCAATAGCTAGCCACCCAAAAGAGTCCAGTGGAGCCTGAGCGGTGGGTGTTGCCTTCTGACACACTTCCAGTGATGTCAGGGGGTGTGGCATATGCAAATAAGTTGTGCTAATGAGTTATGCTAATGAGCTCCCGCACCTCTTTTTCTACGAAATGACCCCTGATCTATCATAGGAAAATACAGAAGCCCACAGGATCCATGAAAGGAAAATACAAAGTCCAGAGTTAATTTCAACACTTTTCCTAGGTAGTATTCAGTGTTTCAGTGTTTCAGACTTCTGGTCCCTCAGGAACAAAGAACAACTATAGGAAGTCTCATTCCATTTCCTTATTGGACAATACTATTCAGTTTCCTTATGGGCCAGGTCTCCTAAGCTTTAGTGAGCACCTCTCAAGGCTGCTTCTGTGTAACAGGACCAAACAGGCCAGAAGTCTGAAACACTGCATACTACCGAGGAAAAGTGTTGAAATCTACTCTGGACTTTGTATTTCCCTTTCATGGATCCTGTGGGCTTCTGTATTTTCCTATGATGGATTCATTCTATGATGGATTTCCTATAATGGATTCATTCTTGATTACATGTGCATTTCACTTTGTCAAAGTCTCCTTTTGTATATATTTTTGCGGGTAATTCAGCTCACCGTTGTTTTCTGTTGGCCTTTGCTGTTTCTTGCTGTGTGCTGTACTGTTGGTCGTTGGTCGAAAAACATCTTCCCTTTCGGCACATCTGAAAAAGTTTGCTCGTCGTGTGAGGTTGCCAGCTCTGGGTTGGGAAATTGTCATGAACTCCCTTCCCGGGACCAGTCGGTTGAGCGAAAGGGAGGTATGGTGCTGCTCTAACCCCAGAACTTCCAAGAGAGAGACCCCAATGGGGTCTTCTCTATTTATTGGGAAGAAATGCCTGGGCCAGTGTTACCTCACAGCTGATACCCAGTCCTTGAGCGCATCTCTCCTCTTTATTCACAATCAGCCCCTTTCCCCGCTTAAAGTAACAGGAGTCTGTTGAAGGTATGTGGTATATACCTGTTGTTAAAGAGTTTCGTGGAAGACTCAAAATAAACACACCAAATACGGTTAAGTCAAATGGTGTTTATATAACTAATAACTGGTGAATGATTAAACAATAACTTTGTATATAATAACAGATTAACATAGAGCTAACAACAGTTGTGCTCACAGACAGACCAACTGACAGAGAGTAACTGAACAACTGTCACTCTTAGAATCTCTGTGTATGACCAAGACAGTCGCGACAGCCAATCAGAGTTCAGGCTGCCTCACACAGATGAGACTGACAGAGCCTCTCAGTACACGCCCACATCTATCAAGCTTGAATCCTCAAGTAGTTTGCAGGCGCAATCTAACTTTATACATGTAAACATTATCTCTGCACCTGTGCCTCTATATTCATATTCTGACAGTTGCACCATTGATTTATAAAGGGGCATTATGATATTGGCTGATCTGTTTTCAATACCCTTCCTAATCCCAGCATAGCACTGGCCTTTTTTATTTCAGTCACACACTGTCTCAACATTTTCAGAGAGTTATCTACTATGACTCCAAGATCTCTCTCTTGGCCAGTCTCTGCCTGTTCGGACCCCATCAACATGTATTTATAATTAGGATTTTTGGCTCCAATGTGCATCACTTTGCACTTGGCCACATTGAACCCCATTTGCCACGTTGACACCCACTTGCCCATCCTTGACAGATCCCTCTTACAGCATGCGGTGAACTGGAATGGAATCTCATACAGTGGTGATGTTACAGCATACGTTTTAATCAATGACCAATAATAATTAGAAAAGATTATCCCTAGAGAATGGTGGAGGGGGGGGACCTCAGCCGGGTAGAATGCCGTAGAGTCCACCCTCCAAAGCAGCCATTTTCTCCAGGGGAACTGATCTCTGGAGTCTGGAGATGGGCTGTAATAGTGGGAGATCTCCAGGTACCACCCGGAGGTTGGCAACCCTATAAAAATCCCCCCCCCCCAAAAAAGATGGGAACTAGGGGACATTTGGCACACCTCTGCACCTAACACAGATGTACCAAACAATATTGGGCTGCAGCAAACCTGCAATTTTGCCATTTCTCCTCCGAGTCCTCCCCCGCATAATGAGAAATGCCCCCCCCACCCACCCACACAACGTCCGAGAGGCAAAATGTGCCACAGATCCGAATGCGCAGAGGAATAAAGGGATTCCACCTCTGCAGCCCCCCATCGATGAATCGATCCTTTGAGCGCAGAGGGGATGTTATTAGAATACATGCTGGGGGGGGATCAGCATTCCAGGTCGGTCCCGGGAGAACTCACAGAATTACAACTGATCTCAAGACTGCAGAGATGAGTCCCCCCCCTGGAGAAAATGGCAGCCTTGGAGTCGTTGGCATCGTACCCAGCTGGATGTCAGGTAGCCCTGTCCTAGGCCTGGAATGTGGAGGGGTGCCCTCCCATTTTCTGCCTCATCCTGGCTCACCAACTGTCTGCTATCTTATGCTTGACCTTGTAGATGCTCCAGCTGCAGTTTTACCCGGCTGGGCAAGTTAACGGCTTTCACCTTGCCTGCACGGCTTTCACTTTGCCTGCTTGCTTTTACCCGCGCGCGCGAGATGTATCCATTAGCTCATGCTTACCAGGGGGATGTTTGATTCTAGTATAAGTCAGAGGCCCTAGTATTGGCGGCCATTCCTGACACGAGCTGTACACGTGTCTCTAGTACTGGATTGACCAATAAACAGTTATCTTCTCATGAAGCCCTGTGTTGCGTAACCTGACTAAGGACCCTGACACTGAGGTCGCTCCCCTCCCCAAATCCTCCCAATCCCATGCGCTACACCACCACCCGCCCCCGAAATCACCAGGTATTTCCCAACCAACAGTTGGAAACCCTCGGTAGCGGAACTACTCTTGCTTTCAGAAGGCGACTGTTTGGGCCAACCTTGTCTGGGCGGATGTCTTGACCAGTGTTCCCTCTAAGTTGAGTTCGTGTGAGCTAGCTCACAGTTTTTTAGCCTCCAGTTCACACTGTTTTGCCTTAGCTCAGGAAGGAGGGCTCCAGAGCAAACTGATTTCTGCAGGAGCCAAATGGCTCACTCACAGCTTTAATGCCAGTAGTTCACAAAGTAGAATTTTTGCTCACAAGACTCCACAGCTTAGAGGGAGCGTTAGTCTTGACTTGTCCAGTGCAGAGCCATTGTGGTGTAGAGCGGTGGTCTAGGGATCTGGGAGACCCATGTTCGAATTCCTACTTCTACCATAGAGGCTCGTTGGGTGACCATGGGCCTGTCACAAACTCTCAGCCCGGCCTACCTCACAGGGTTGCTGTTGTGAGGAAACGGAGGAAGGGGAAACGATGTGCTAAAAGCCACTTTAAAAGTCCCAACTGGGGAGAAAAGTGAGAGATAAATAAATAAATAAATGCAAATAAATGCAAATGCATATTCCGAGAGACTCACTGAAAGGGGGGGTGATTCACACATGGAATTCACTGCCACAGGAGGTGGCGGCAGCTACAAGCATGGATGGCTTCAAGAGGGAATTGCATAAGCATATGGAGCAGAGGTCCGTCAGTGGCTCTTAGCCACAAGGTATCGGTAGGAACTCTCGGTCTGGGGCAAGGGATGCTCTGTCTTCTTGGTGCTTGGGAGGGGGGCAAGAGTGGGAGGGCTTCTAGTGTCCTGGCCCCACTGGTGGACCTCCTGATGGCAGCTGGTATTTCTGGCCACTGTGTGACTCAGAGTGTTGGACTGGATGGGCCACTGGCCTGATCCAACATTGCCTTCTCTTATGTGCTTATAGATGGAACTCTCAGGCTGGGGCAAGGGATGCTCTGTATTCTTGGTGCTTGGGGGGGGAGCAACAGTGGGAGGGCTTCTAGTGTCCTGGCCCCACTGCTGGACCTCCTGATGGCACCTGGTATTTCTGGCCACTGTGTGACACAGAGTGTTGGACTAGATGGGCCACTGGCCTGATCCAGCATTGGCTTCTCTTATGTTCTTACGACTGATGAAAAAGGATGCAGCGGGCAGCTGTGATTTCCCGGAGAATCAAAGAAATAAGGTATTCAGCATCTCGGCTCTCTCTTTTCACCCACAGGAAGTGCTACTCAAGAGGGCGGCCGACCTGGTGGAAGCGTTGTATGGAATGCCACACAATAACCAGGTAGGAAACGCAGCCCTCCGCCCCAGGGGAGGTCATCCGGAGGTTCCTGGGGAGATGGACTTGAAGGGCTTTAGCAGCCAAAGTTTTTGCAGTAGATAATGGCAAGCCCTGCCCTGCCCACCGTGTTTATTCCCAATTAAATTGGGGGGATCCTGGGAAGAAAGGTGGGGTTCAGGTATGTCGGTGGGGACGCCGGCCTCCAGGTGGGACCTGAGATCCCCCAAAATTACAGCTCATCTCCAGTCTACAAAGATCAGTTCCCCTGGAGAAAATGGATACTTTGGGGGATTGGGCCTATGGCATTGTTACCCCTGCCTGCTACACGGGGAGGGCTGTACCACTCAAACCGCAGGGTTGTTGTAAGGATTAGAGAGGTCAAGTATTTGAAGCATATGGAATACTCTAAAGCAGGGGTGTCGAACTCATTTGTTACGAGGGCCGGATCTGACATAAATGAAACCTTGTCGGGCCGGGCCGTGTGTGTCATAAAATGTAATGCCAGGTAGCGGAGAGATAAACTTTATAAAGGACACAAACACAAAGCGTGGTTTTTTTTACTTAAAATAAAAACATGCTCAAAACAGCGCTCTTGCAATATTTTGGTTATTTAACAGTGTCTGAAAACTGACACCTCTTGCCAGGGGTCATTTCCTGCAGGGAGCGCACAGGAGCGGAGCTCCGGCAGTAAAGAGCCCAGGGGGCAGGCTCATGCAACAAGCCCCAACCCCTGCTCCCAGCAACCCTCAATCAGGGCAAGAAGCAGCCAGGTAAATTGCAGAGCACCCCCCCCAGTCCAAAACAGTCCAGTGGCACCTTTAAGGCCAAGTCTTATTCAGGTAGAAGCTCTCCCTCCTTTGTGAGGACAGATCTTCACGTCTCCCCCCCCCCTCAGTAGCTAGCAATCCCAAACAGTCCAGTGGAGCCTGAGCAGTGGGTGTTGCCTTCTGACACACTTCCAGTGATGTCGGGGTGTGTGGCATATGCAAATAAGTTATGCTAATTAGTTATGCTAATGAGCTCCTGCACCTCTTTTTCTATGAAATGACCCCTGCCTCTTGCTCTGAATTACTGCATCTGTCCCGCTGTCGGGACTCCCGGCACCCCCACGCCGCCAGCAGGATCCCCCCTTTTGTCCTCCGCCG
>NW_015168211.1:10960-17832 GCF_001447785.1 Gekko japonicus | reverse complement strand
TTTATGATGTTATTCACTGTTTATTAATTGTTATGTAATTTAACATTTGGTATTGTTTTATCGTTTATTTGGCACTTTGCCCTGTTAGCCGCCCTGAGCCTTCGGGGAGGGCGGGATAGAAATTTAAATAAATAAATAAATCCCAGCCCTCCAACATCACAGTCCTCGGTCACACTTAAAGTAAAAGGTAAAGGTTCCCTTGCTCGAAAGCCAGTCGAATCCGACTCTAGGGTTGCGGTGCTCATTTCCGTTTCCAAGCCGAAGAGCCAGCGCTGTCCGAAGATGTTTCCGTGGTCATGTGGCCGGCATGACTAAACACCAAGGCGCATGGAACGCTGTTACCTTCCCACTGAAGGGGTACCTATTTATCTACTTGCAATTTCTTGCTTTCGAACTGCTAGGTTGGCAGGAGCTGGAACTAGAGATGGGAGCTCACTCCGCCGTGCGGCACACTCGGGTCTCGAACTGCTGAACTACTGACCTTCCACAGCCTGCAGTTCAGCGACTTAACCACTTGAGCCACCACAGCTCCTAGGTCACACTTAGGGGAGGGGTTACAGCTCAGTGGAAGAGCGACTGCTTTGTGTGCGGAAGGTCTCAAGTTCAGTCCCTTGGCATCTCCCGTTGAAAGGGCCAGGCAATATACAATGTGAAAGACCTCCGCCTGAGACTCTGGAGAGGCGCTGCCAGTCTGAGTAGACAAGCCTGACCTTGATGGACCGAGGGCCCAATTCGGTACAAGGCAGGCTTCGTGTGTTCAAGGACCACCAATCAGGTCTGCGCATGCCGATTCTTCTAATTTGCACAGATCTCAGTTTGTGCGGTGGAGGACTCGGGGATATTTTCCAGCGCCTGAGTCCCCAGTCGTACCGAGCGTTTTACGTCCCTCGGAATCCTATTGCTTTGTCAGTAATTATTTCCATATTTTGGGCCTTGTTGGCTCCCTGCCCTCCCCTTCGCCTCTCCACCCCCCCAATCTTGCGGGGAAGCTGGCCGGGCCTGTACGTACATCTGTTTGTCATTAGGAATTCCAGGGCTGTTAAGTAACGGCCTTCCAACGGCCCCATCCGCCCGGCACCCCCATAACTGGGCCCAGCCGGTGTTTTCACGGCTCAGTAGCGGTTAGCTCCACCTGGACGGATATTGCTGCGGTCTCACGGAGGCGTGGGGGTCAGGGCATCACGTAGGAGGCGTTTGGCTGCGCTTGCACATTTTTTGTTTTGCTCGGCCGAGTCCCCTTTGTTTTGCCCTTCCCTTCCCAGCACGGAAATCTTCCCCACGTGCGCTGGGGATGCCAGCCTCCGGGTGGGACCTGGGGATCCCCTGGAATTACATCTCCTCTCCAAACTACTGAGATCAGTTCCTCTGCAGAAAATGGACGTTTCGGGGGGTGGACTCTATGGCCTTGTACCCCACTGAGGTCCCTGACCTCCCCAGGCTCCATCCCCAAATCTCCAGGAGTTTCTCAACCTGGATCTGGCATAGGGTTGGGAAATTCCTGGAGACTTGGGGGGTGGATCCAGGAGAGGGCAGGGTTTGGGGAGGGGAGGGGCCTCAGCATGGTCCAATGCCGCAGCGTCCACCCTTCAGAGCAGCCATTTTCTCCAGGGGGTGGATCCCAGAGAGGGCGGGGTTTGGGGAGGGGAGGGGCCTCAGCATGGTCTAATGCCATAGAGTCCACCCTTCAAAGCAGCCATTTTCTCCAGGGGAGCTGATCTCTGTCAGCTGGAGCTCAGTTGTCAAAGTGGGAGGTCTCCAGGTCCCACCTTGAGGCTGGCGACCCTGCTCCCCATCCCCCGCCAGCAGCCACAGGGGACCTGACAACCCGATGCAACACTGTGGTGCCCAAAAGGCCTCAGTCCCAGGGTTGCCAGATCTGGGTGAGGAAATTCCTGGAGATTTGGGGGGCGGAGCCTGGGGAGGGTGGGGTTTGAGGAGGGAAGAAACCGCGATACAGTGCCGTAGAAGCCACCCTCCAAAGCAGCCATTTTGTCCAGGGGAACTGTTTGGCTTATTGGTTAAGTGTGCAGACTCTAATCTGGGAGAACTGGGCTTGATTCCCCACTCCTCCACTTGCACCTGGTTGGATGACCTTGGGCAAGCTGTAGTTCTGTCAGAGCTGTTCTCTCAAGGACAGTTCTCTCAGAGCTCTCTCAGCCCCACCTACCTCACAGGGTGTCTGTTCTGGGGAGGGGAAGGGAAAGGAGTTTGTACGCTGCTCTGAAGGGCAGGGTATAAATCCAATCTCTTCTTCTTCTCCTCCTCCTCCTCCTCCTCCTCCTCCTCCTCTGTTGCCTGGAGATCAATTGTAATAGCAGATCTCCAGGCCCCACCTGGAGGCTGGCAAGCCTTGTGAGTTGGATTTAGGGAGGGGAGGGGCCTCGGTAGGGTACAGTACCATGCAGTCCACCTTCCAAAGCAGCCATTTTCTCCAGAAGTGGAATAAATCTTTACAATATATAAATAATAGAAATAATAAATAAATAGAAAATCCAATAGTTGGGTCCAGTCCGGGGTCAAGGTTCCAGTGGTCCAGTAACAGCAAGGTCATTGGTTCAGTAGCAATGTGTACTTGTTCTGTCCACAAAATTGCTGTTTCTCCCAGCTGACTTTACAGCCAAGTCTTAAGCTACACTCCGGGCCAATTCCTTCACAGTCATCCTGAAACTACTCATCCATCTTGTCAGCTGACAGCTGACAACAGCTCATGACTCTCACACTCCTTCTCCTTTCCTGCAACTCAGCTCTCCTCTGACAGCGTTGGCAGTGCAGGGGCGTGGGTGAGCTAGGTGGGCTGGGAGTGGCTTCTGAAGCCTTGCTTACTGCTTCAGAGCTACAAGGTGTTGGCTCGGTTTCAGCTGTAGGCTGTGACTCCTGATCAGCTGGTAGGTAACCTGACCTCTTGTTGCTCTCCTCCTGGCTCAGAGCCATCTGTAGCCAGTTTTTCAATTACTGGCTCAAGGCTAACATGTCGCTCTTTGTCTGAGGAATCTTTGCTGTCACTGAGCACAGACTGCCTTACAACACACTGGCTCACGTATGTGACTCAAAGCGTGGTTTGTGTCTTGTTCTGGAGCACACCTCTAGCATTTGCAGCTTCAGCCGTGGGTATGGAGGGAATGAGACAAAGATCATGTGGCTTTTGTGCAAAAGCTCCTTCCTGACACGGCACAGCACTGAAGCAGAAGATCACAGGCATTCTTTCCTAAACCGAAGCCCAGTCAAATGTCCATGAAATGTCAATGTTACCATCCTCTTCCTCTACAGGATATCATCCTGAAACGGGCAGCCGACATTGCCGAGGCCCTGTATAGTGTCCCACGCAACCCCAACCAGCTGACCTCCCTGGCCGGGAACCACGCCCACTCCGGCATGATGGGCGTCAACTCCTTCGGGAGCCAGTTGGCCATCAACATCAGCGACTCCCAGGGCTCAGAGCAAGGTGGGCAGCAGCTGAGCCATCGGCCAGGTTACCGTTTCTGGGTTGGGAAAGTCCTATGATTTGGGGGGCAGGACCCTGGGGAGGGCGGAGATTGGGGAGGGGAGGGACCTCAGCGGGGTGTAACACCATACAGTCCAAACCTCCGATGCAGCCGTTTTCTCCAGGGGGACTGATCCCTGTTTTCTGGAGATGTTTTGTAATCCCAGGAGATCTCCAGGGCCCACCTAGAAAGGGCCCCTCTTTTTTGTGGTGGGACCTTCAGAGCCAGTCTGGTGTTGTGGTTAAGTGCGCGGACTCTAATCTGCGAGTTCCGGGTTTGATTCCCCACTCCTACACTTGCAGCTGCTGGATGACCTTGGGCAAGCCGTAGTTCTGATAAGAGCTGTTCTTGAAAAAGAGCAGTTTCTGTCAAGAGCTCTCTCAGCCCCGCATACCTCACAGGGTGTCTGTTGTGGGGAGAGGAAGGGAAAGGAGTTTGTAAGCTGCTCTGAGACACATTTGGGTAGTGAAGGGCGGGGTATAAATCCAATCTCTTCTTCTTCTTCTGAGCCCTCCAATCATCTGGCTGGCTTGATGCAGCTTCCCCTCCTGTACCGTTGTGCCACCCCCCCTTCTGTCTCATTCTGAGCCCCACAGTTCCTTCCCATAAATGAATAAATATCCTGGATGTGATGACAACAAAGAGTCCAGTGGTGCATCCACAGTCTAAGGCACGTTTCGTGCCCACTTGGCCAAACAAAGTATTAGGATTCGATTCTAGGGGTCCGACCATTGACCACAGATAGCCAAATAGTGTTGCATCCTCTGTACTGTGGCCCTGGCAAAATGTGCCAGGCAGGCCTGGGGCACCAAGAGCTGCCTCAGGGGCACGTGGGAGAGGTGGCGGTCGTGTGGCACTCCCAGCCAATCGGAAGCCTGCAGTGCTCAGAGCCTCTCTGGTATCCAGCGAGCAAAAGCATTAAAGCTTCAAAGGGGAAAAGGTTCTTCCTCATATCCAGCCGGGACCTTCCCACCATTCTTGCGAGTCCTCTCCTCTGCTGCCCACAGGAACAGCTCCCTGCCCTCCTCCTCTAAGGGACAGCCCTTCCGATACTTCAAGAGAGCCATCCTGTCCCCCCTCAGCCTCTTCTTCTCCAGACTGAACATTCCCAAGTTTCTTGGCCTTTCCTCAGCGGGCTCGGGCTCTATTCAGTATACGGCAGCTACATATGAGAGTTTCATTCAGGGGAGGAGCCATAGCTCTTATCAGAGCACTTGCCTTGCATGCCGAAGGTCCCCGGTTCAATCCTTGGCATCTCCAGTTAAAAGAACCAGGCAGGAGGTGATCAGTGTTCCCTCTAAGCTGAGTTAGTGTGAGCTAGCTCACAGTTTTTTTAGCCTCCGGCTCACACATTTTTGTCTTCGCTCAGGAAGGACGGCTCCAGAGCAAACTAATGCATGCAGCAGCCAAATCGCTCGCTCACAGCTTTAACGCCAGGAGCTCGCAAAGTAGAATTTTTGCTCACAGGACTCCACAGCTTAGAGGGAGCAGTGGAGGTGATATAAAAGCCTCTGCCGGAGACCCTGGAGAAGACCTGCTGCCAATCTGAGTGCACAATACTCACCTTGATGGACCGAGGGTCTGATTCAGTATAAGGCAGCTTCATGTGTGTCTCATGTATTAAAAAGGACCCTTGAACATAAGGACATAAGAGAAGCCCATGCTGGATCAGGCCAATGGCCCATCTAGTCCAACACTCTGTCACACAGTGGCCGAAAATATCAGGTGCCATCAGGAGGTCCAGCAGTGGAGCCAGACCCTTGTCTGGAGGGGTTTGTAGTTGGCAGGTGGTTCCTCCCCCCCCTTCAAAAGAGCTACCTCCGGAAAGGGGTCATTTCCTGCAGGAGCGCACAGGTGCAGAGCTCCAGCAGTAAAGACCCCAGGGGGCGGGCACATGCAACAAGCCCCACCCCCTGCTCCCAGCAGCCATCAGTCAGAGCAAGAAGCAGCCAGGTAAGTTGCAGAGCCCCCACCCTGGTCCAAAACAGTCCAGTGGCACCTTTAAGACCAAGTTTTATTCAGGTAGAAGCTCTCCCTCCTCTGCGAGGACAGATCTGCACGCCCCCCCCCCCTATAGCTAGCAATCCAAAACAGTCCAGTGGGTGTTGCCTTCTGACACACTTCTGGTGATGTCAAGGGGTGTGGCGTATGCAAATAAGTCATGCTAATGAGCTCCTGCACCTCTTTTTCTACAAAACAACCCCTGCCTCCGAAGGAATGGCTAATGCGCAAGCCTCCCCAAAGTGCAGACCCCGGCCAGAGACGAAAGTAAATGTGGCTCTTTTGTTCGGTTGCTGACCAACGCAAAGGCAGCTCCCCGTGAGCCACGGACAGAATGCTTTGCGGCGCGCCCTTATGTGAAGGCACGTGGGCGTGGGGGGCTCGTACGCCGCGCGGCAGGGGCGATGCTCTTCCACGCAGTCCGACTCCCTCCCTTCCCTTCTGCCTGCAGGATACTCGCGCAACACGAGCAGCGTCTCCCCGCGAGGCTACGTGCCCAGCTCCACCCCGCAGCAGAGCAGCTACAGCACCATCACCTCCAGCATGAACGGTTACGCGGGCGCCGCCATGACCAGCCTCGGGGTGCCCGGGTCGCCCAGCTTCCTCAACGGCTCCACCGCCAACTCTCCCTATGCCAGTGAGTTCCGGCCGCCGGTCAGCTGTGTGTGTGCGTTCTTCGCTTCCGTGCTCACGTCTGATCACTTGTTCTAAGAAATGCAGGTCCCTAGACCTTCTGATTGGGAAGATGAGCCGGGGCACGTGTGGGCGTGGGGGGGGGAGCTCGGCAGCAGTGATTGGGTGGGGGCAGGTGAATCCTGGGGGTGAAACAGTGGGGCTTTGGGGCTCAGAGGAGATCCCATCTCTACCGTTCCCATTACCCAGGAGAAGCAGAGAAGATCAATTCAGGTGGGTAGCCGTGTTGGACTGAAGCAACAGAACAAAGTGTGAGTCCAGTGACACCTTTAAGACCAACGAAGTTTAATTCTGGGTATAAGCTTTTGTGTGCATGCACAAAAGCTTGTACCTAAAATTAAACTTTGTTGGTCCTAAAGGTGCCACTGGACTCAAACTTTGTTCCAGAGAAGATCGAGCAAAACAGGAAGAGGTTGTCCATGGTTTCCACATTGAAAAATCACTCCACAATCCTCAGCTGGTATTTCCTCCCAGGACTGAGAGCTGCAAAAGCAGGGTGGAAGGGCTGTGGCTCAGTGATAGAGCATCTGCTTGGCATGCAGAAGGTCCCCGGTCCAAGCATCTCCAGTTAAAAAGGACCAGGCAGGAGGTGATGGGAAAGACCTCCACCTGAGACCCTGGAGAGCTGTAAAGAGGTTCCAGGTTCATGCAGGAGAGTCCCTGTTCAATCCCCGGCATCTCCAGTTGAAAGGACCA
>NW_015168211.1:0-10355 GCF_001447785.1 Gekko japonicus | reverse complement strand
GGACCAGGCAGGAGGTGATGGGAAAGACCTCTCCACCTGAGACCCTGGAGAGCTGTAAAGAGGGGCTGTGGCTCAGTGGAAGAGCCTCTGCTTGGCATGCAGGAGGTCCCAGGTTCAATCCCCACCATCTCCAGTTAAAAAGGGCCAGGCAAGAGGTGATGGGAAAGACCTCCGCCTGAGACCCTGGAGAGCTGTAAAGAGGGGCTGTGGCTCAGTGGAAGAGCCTCTGCTTGGCATGCAGGAGGTCCCAGGTTCAATCCCCGGCATCTCCAGTTAAAAAGGGCCAGGCAGGAGGTGATGGGAAAGACCTCTGCCTGAGACCCTGGAGAGCTGTAAAGAGGGGCTGTGGCTCAGTGGAAGAGCCTCTGCTTGGCATGCAGGAGGTCCCAGGTTCAATCTCCAGTTGAAAAGGACCTGGCAGGAGGTGATCATGCGAAGGACTTCTGCCTGAGACCTTGGAGTGCTGCTGCCAGTCAGAGTAGGCAATACTGATCCTGATGGACCAAGGGTCTAATTCAGTATAAGGCAGCTTCACATGTGCTCCCATGAAAGGATTGGAAGGGACGACCGAGCCTTCCTTTTCCTGGGCTTCCTGCCCCTACGCCCCATTCCTCCCCCCTGACCAACGTCTGCCCTTCTCTTCCGGCAGTCATGCCCTCCAGCCCACCCCTGGGTGCCTCCTCCATCGCCAGCTCCTCCACGCCAGCGGGCGTCTTCTCCTTCTCGCCCGTCAACATGATCTCCGCCGTCAAGCAGAAAAGCGCCTTTGCTCCCGTGGTCCGGCCGCAAGCCTCCCCGCCCCCGACCTGCACCAGCGCCAACGGGAACAGCCTCCAAGGTGAGTTGGTTCTCCCTCCGCTCCCTGACCCGCAGCCGGGGCCACGCTGGGGCAGAAGTTGTGTCGGTGGTCGCAGGTCAAAAGGCGGCTGACGAGAGGCCGCATCCTTTCCCTTCCAAAGGACCCGCTGAGGGTCGGCCTCGGTGTAAAAGCGTTGCTCTTCCTGGATGGCTTTTCGCCTTCGCTTTCCCCCCGACCTCACTGGCTCTCACTTTCCCTCCTGCTTATACGTGTCTGCTTTCTTTCCTTCCCTTGCCCTGGGCTGCCGTTTGCTCGGTCCCGCCAACCAGACCAAACCTTTGAGGACTCAGACAAGTTTCACACACCGTCTCGGTCGCTCCAGGGACTGGCATATTCCTAAACACAGTATGTTTCTTCTCTCCTTCTCTCGTCTCCGCTCCCGCCCTCGCTCTGTCACCTTTCCCTCTTTTCCCCCCTCCTCTCTCCGCCATAAGTGGTTGTGACATCCCGCCAAGGTCTTTGCTCCGGTTCCGGTCAGGCTGGGGATCTGACACTCGCTCGAGTGGGGGGCTAGCGAGGGCCGAGTTCGAATTCAAAAAGCTGCAGGGAGGGGGGTAGTTGGCCGGTGCCTCCATCTCCCACCCACCACTCCCCACTGTGATCTCCTTGACATTCCTCATCTCCATGGGGGGGCCATGGTGTTATTTTCCACAGGACTGTTCACGGCGTGGCTTTTCTTGTCTGCCAGTCCAGGCCTATGGCTTAAAGCGGGGGTCCCCGACATGGTGCCGTGGGCACCACGGTGCCTGTCGACACCTTTCTGGGCAGCCGCCAAGTGTTTTTGCAAAGTGGGCCAGGCCAGGTGGGGCTTTTGTCCAACAAGGCTTCTGATTGGCCACCGGAGATTTGGTTGCCTGTGCTGTTTTTTTGTTTTGTTTTTTTTAAACGTCGCTTTGGCGGCAGCTGCCTCCACAGCACGAGGATCTTCCGTGTGTGACTGAAGGGAAGTTGCCGCAGCATCCATTTTGCCACTGGCTCCGCCTCCTGCGGCAGCCATTTTGTGGCTGCACCAGTCAGGATTCCAAAGGTGCCCACAAGCTCAGAAAGTAGGTCTGTCAGGTCCCTTACGTTTTTCGGCGGGGGAGGGAGTTGGGCCTCCGGTCCGGAAGTGACGTCATCACACTAGGGACGCCGCCGGTGGACGCTCTGGCATTCAGCCTGAAAACTCTATGGTACCATAGAGTTTTCAGGCTGAATGCTAGAGCATCCCCCCCGGCAACATGCCCAGCACAATGATGTCACCTCCGGGTGATGGCATCGCGTCGGGCACGTCGGCCAGATTTGGGCACTTTAGGGTCCGGCGTCCCCCTGCCGGCCGGATCTGGGCCATTGGGTCGGGGACCCTTTGAGTGGGCAACCCCCCCCGGAGACCTGGCAGCCCTATCCGAAATGTCGCAGACATCTGGCTTAAAGGCTCAAGGCCCGAGAGGGAGAAGGAGAAGGACATAAACCCACACAGAACCTCTCCCCTTCCCGGAGGAGGAGAGGGGAAGAAAAGCAAAATGGCAGCACGGGCTCTGGGCCTGGCGAGGGCTCGTGGCTGAAAGACTGAGCTATGAACTCGAAGGACTTCTGGTGCAAATCCTGCCTCTGCCACACAGTGGCCTGGGACAAGGCTGGGGTCACCACGCAGTGTTCCCTCTAAGCTCAGTTGGTGTGAGCTGGCTCACAGCTGTTTAGCCTCCGGCTCACACATTTTTAGCCTCCGGCTCACACATTGAAGTTGAGCCAACTTCAGAGGACGGCGGAAGACAGGAGGGCCTGGCGTGATCTGGTCCATGGGGTCGCGAAGAGTCGGACTCGACTGTGCGACTGAACAACAACACACATTTTTGCCCTAGCTCAGGGAGGGAGGCTCCAGAGCAAACTAATTTATGCAGCAGCCAAATCGCTTGCTCACAACTTTAATGCCAGCTGCTCACAAAGTAGGATTTTTGCTCACAAGACTCCACAGCTTAGAGGGAGCATTGGTCACCAGCCTCCATGGGGGGCCTGGAAATCTCCCGGACTTACAACATATCCAAACTGGTCCTCGAAGCATTTGGCCACATACCGAAATTCAAAGAATCTGCACAATAGGCACCAACCAGTGTTCCCTCTATGCTGAGTCAATGTGAGCTAGCTCACAGGTTTTTTAGCCTCCGGCTCACCCATTTTTGTCTTCGCTCAGGAAGGGACGGCTCCGGAACAAACTCATTTATGCAGCAGCCAAATCGCTCGCTCACAACTTCAATGCCAGCAGCTCACAAAGTACAATTCTTGCTCACAAGACTCCACAGCTTAGAGGGAACATTGGCGCCAACCCATCCTTGCTCCTGTAGAGTCTACGATGCTATCATGATCGTGGGCCGGTAGTGCGGCCTACAGGCTCTAGGGAGGCCTAGTGGCTCCCGGGAAGCCTGCGTGGGAGTGATCATCAGGGCCTACATCCCCCTGGACCCTGTGATTGGCTAACAGGCGATTTTGGAGGGAAAACTACCTCAGCAGGGGAACCGAGGGCGGTGCCTGGGAAGAGAAGATAAAAGGCCTTGCCCAGAGTGGGGTTGAGCATAGAGGGTCAGCAGTGTTCCGGTGAGGGTTGCCAACCCTGGCTTGAGAGATTCCTGGAGATTTGGGGGTGGAATTTGGGGAGCAGAGAGAACACAGCAGGGAGGCCATGCCGTAGAGTCCGGCCTCCAGGGGAACTGACCTCTGCAGTCCAGAGATCGGTTGTAACTCCGGGAGATCTCCAGGCCCCACCTGGAGGTCGGTGGCCCCAGTCCCTGCCACCGCCAGTAACTATGAACTCCTTGTTCTTCTCTTCGCAGCCTTGACGGGTCTCATCGTACCGCCCATGTGAGCAGGGAACGCCCTACTGAGCCTTCAGGAAGGACGGACCAACGGACTGGCATTTCCCCCGGCCCTTGGACTGGAAGGGCGTGGGCCTTGCTTATGGGATCCGGACCCCTTCCCGGCGCCTTCTCACTTGGGCTGCATTATTTACGGGAGGCTCCCCCTTCTGGTGGGAGGTTGAAATGCAGCAGGACAAGCCAAGGGAGGTGATCCTCAGCCGCGGCCAGGAGGTTCCCGACCAACGGATTGCGGGGGGCTTTATCCTCAAGGAGGGTAACGACGTTGGGGCTGGATGGGGGGGTGTTTTGGGGGGGGACCTGGCACTGCCGCCCTTCCCTCCGGGAATTTCTTTTGCGTCCTTCTCCGCCATTTCTCGCTGCTTTGAATGCAAGCAAAACGGTTCCATCTTCCCAGCCGGGTTTCCGCTCAGGTAGATTTGCTCCCCTGCCAAGAATGGAACGTTCCTTTTGAAAAGCGAGTCACTCCTCACTCCGGGTTCCCCTGCCCTGCTGGAGAGATGTCTCTTTGGGAAAACGGCCCCGTGAGCCAGGACTCCTGGGTTCTCTATTCCTGGGGCCTTGGGTGTGCATCCCAGGAAATGAGATGGTAAAGCGGATGGATGTTGTACGCGTTTCCCCACTCTCTTCATGGAAATGCCTTCCCCAGCAAAACGACTTCCACTGGGGCCGGCCTCTGCTTGCCCCTTGGCTCTGGCCCAGTTGGAGATGGCTTTTGAGCGAGGGCTTTAAGGAAAACAGAATCGTCATTCCAAAAACGACCCTTTCTTTTTCGACCTGACTCTGCCTTCCAGCTCATATCAGTAAACACAGACGAAACCCTCCAGCGCAATTGTGCTTGGCCAGGAGCGTGCGTGTGAACTAAGAACAGGGCAAGGAAATCCAATGTCCGGTGCCGCTGCAAACAAAAGGCAGTGTTGCCCAAAGGCACGTGGCCAGAAATCGCACATTTCACACGTGTCCCTATGTCCCGGGTCAACCTGCCGGCCTCTAGAAAACTGCTCGCTCCAGTTCCCTCAAGGCATGCGTGAAGCCATCTTCGGTCTCGGGGTCGATGTTTGCTGGAATCCCCGGCAACGCCCCTCAGTCCCGGCCTTGGCTGTGTGCTCTTCCCAGATGTTTCAGATGTTGCCGTGCCCACCCACAAATCCCCAGGAGGGCTCATCTCCACCCTCTTCCGCCTCGCCCCGTTGGCAGCCACGCCACCATTGTCTCCAGTTCCCGAGAACAGCAACATCTTTGCACATTTAGTGATTGGAGGCTGAGTTCCCACTGACAGCTGACTGCTGTTGAACAGGCCCTTCCTGGGGCTTCTGTTCTGGGCCGGTCCCACAGACGCTGGCATTGCGAGCATCGCGAGACAGAGCATCTATATTGCAGCAGCGTGTGCAGTCAGTAGCAACATAGATGTTCCCTCGAAGCTGCGGGGTCTTGTGAGCAAAACTCCTACTTTGTGAGCTCCGGGCGTTAAAGTCGTGAGCGAGCCATTTGGCTGCTGCATCACTTAGTTTGCTCTGGAGCCCCATCCTTCCTGAGCTGAGACAAAAATGTGTGAGCCGGAGGCTAAAAAACGGTGAGCCGGCTCACACTGACTCAGCTTAGAGGGAACGCTGGCTCCTCCTGTCCCTTCCTCAGGCGTGCCTCCCCTTAGTCCGTAGCCTTGCTCCTTAGCTCTGCTCAATCCATTGCAGGGAGTCTTGCTTGGCACACAGAAGTAACGCTCCGTAACCAGGATTGCTTGAAGCCTGCCTGGGTAATAGGGAAAGCAGGAGACATCGGCCTTCGCGCCCGTCGGTTCATGTGAACATTAGCCATAGAAGGCCCATATGCCATTCCTAGAATCCCTGTCTCCCCAGAACAGAGAGGAAACTAGAGTAGAAGAAGTTGGCGAGATAACCAGCTGCCGTTTCCTGTAAGTTTATCCTCCTTGGATGTACTTCACTGGCACTGGGTTTATGCCACTTTTGTTATCAGGGCATTCCCCCGAAGAATTCCCGGGAAGTGTCGAGAACTGAGATCCCAACTTCCCCTGCCCAGTTTGGGGGGGGGGTAGAACGGAGCAATTTTTTTGAGCCGCTCTGAAGTTGTCAACCCTCCCCTGGTCGGGGAGCATATTTGTGTACCCCACGTCTGTCTGGGAACGGCACCACAAATCAGTGCAGAACAAGGTCTATCTCAGCAAGTGGAGGGGGGCTCTCATGCTGGGGCAGAGTCGGGGATGCTATAGGGGAATCAGCAGGTCTGACTGCTGACGGGCCTCTTCCCCGCCCCCCAAAGCTGGATTCATTTTCATAATCAGGGGGGCTTTAGAAGCTTGGCGAGAAGGGATTTACCAGCAACAATGAGCAGTGAGGAGGAGAGGCACGGAAGCCTCGCACCTGCTGCTTCGCCTCGCCAATCACCCTGCCGGTCCCACCGTAAGCGTTAGAAACAGAGAGGTGCCCTCTAGTTCTTCACTAAGGTTTGCCCGGCCTGAAAACTGGGATCCCTACAGCTGTTGAGCCTTCTCCACACGGCCCAAGTGAGGAGGGAAAGTGAGGCCTGCAGGAAAAGGGGGTGGCTTCCTTCTTCACAATCCATTCCGAAACTTGTTGCAGAATTTTCGCCGTCGACGGCTGCAGAGGGCTTTCGGGCGTGTTCGTGGAAACCTCACGCAAAACCGCTCCCCGCCCTACCCCAGAAGCGGGATTCAGACCAAAAGGAACAAGAACCACTTCCTGGGTGCTTCTCGAAACAAAATGAATTCCCAAACCAACTTGGGGGGTGGGGTTTATAACAAGGAAAAGCATTGTTTCTGTTTTGTTTTTCACATTCCAGTTTTATGTTTTCCTCCTCTAAGTGATCTCAGATCTTTATGAACTGCAGGTACACCAATCTTTTTTTTAATCGCTTATTTTTTTAGGAAAAAACATCTTTTTTAACAGAAACAGTACCTTGTGTTTTTTTTAAACTTTTTTTTGTAAAAAAAGAAAGAAAGAAAACGGGATTCAGAAACTGGGGCCAAACATGGCCGGTTAGCTTTCCTGCAACGGCCCCAGTAAAATAATTGGGATCTGCTCCTGTTGTTTTCAGCGGGGCCGGTGTGGGAGAGCCCCCAGTCGAATCGGGTCCCAGCATTTTAAGGCATCCTCTTTCCACCTCCCACATTTATTTTTCTAACATTATTTCTAAGTGGGAAGAAGGGGAGGCGAAATTTTGTAAATAGAGATTACGGGAAACGAATAGCCCCTCCCGAAGTTGGGATTTCCTCCCACCCGCTGGGGGTTTTTATTCACTGTGTATTTATCTCGTCGTACGGAGAGCTCTTCTCCTTTCTCATGGTTTCCTTTGGTATATATATATATGTTTTTTTATTTTTTATTTTTTACATTGTCCGTCTCGTGTCCTGTGACAGCTGTTGTACAATAGCTATGTTGATAAATGACTGGCTGCACTGTTTTTCAATGTAAGCACATGTAAATGAACTATTACCTTCATTTCTTAGGAAACGGGCCCTAGAATATATATACCTCCTGCACTTGCTCTCGGAGAAGTCCCGCTTTTTTTTGTACTCCACGTCAGTCATAGAAACATATCGCTAGAAGGTGTCTAGGGGTCATCTAGTCCAACCCCCTGCACAACACAGAAAATTCACTACTACCACTCCCCCCCCCCATTCCTCCAGTGACCCCTGCTCCATGCCCAGAGAGGAAGGCAAGAAACCTCCAGGATCCCGGGGCCAAACTGGCCTGGAGAAAAATGGCTTCCTGACCCCAAAGTGGCGATCAGCATTTCCCCAGGCTTGTAAGAAAGGGCCACGCGAACTAAGCACTGAGGCAACCCTTCCTGCCCAAGTTCACCGAATCAGCATTGCTGTCCGATGGCCATCTAGCCTCTGTTTGAACACCTCCCAAGAAGGAGAGCCCATCACCTCCCGAGGAAGCCTGTTCCACTGAGGTACCGCTCTGTCAGGAAGTTTTTCCTAATGTTTAGCCGAAAACTCTTCTGATTTAATTTCAACCCTTTGGTTCTGGTCCGACCTTCTGGGGCAACCGAAAAACAACTCTGCCCGATCCTCTAGATGACAGTGTCAGAGTCCTGCAGCAATCAACTTTCTTTCCAAAGGAGTAAAGTTTATTGGAGTCCGTAAAGGCAAGTCATCTGCACATACATTTAGTGTCAGGAATGGGAATAAGCGCTCCCAGATGAATAATATACATGATTCAAAGGGGTCAGGGGGATGGACCAGAGCCAATCAGAATAACGGCAAAAGCCCGCCAAGGTTACTGGCTAAGGATTCCCAGAGAATAGAGTAACAAGGTACCAAGGGCACCAGCCTAAGCTGCAAGATGATAAGGAGGCAAGGAGAATCGAAACTTAACATTCTAAGGCCCCGGTCACACGAGGATTTGCCGCGCTAAAGGCACGAATGTCAGGCGGATTTTTGGGGTGCGATCACACCGTAACATCTGGGGAGCATAGCGCACCCGTGGCCAACCCGTGGCGTCCCGCCGAAGGTGCGCAGTAAAAAAGTACCTCGGAAAGTGCACTAGTATCCGGAAGACATGGGGCAGGGGTGGGCGCCTGATCGCGGGAGCGCTAGTATCCCATGGCATCCGGTGCTCGTCCACGTCCCGTCGCAAACCGGATGTTTTTCGTGAGCGCATGTGCACAAACACGAAACTGAAAGCGGAACTGCACATGTGCACAAATGCGAAACGTTTGTGTGATCGCACTGCGCCGCTTCTTTGCCACGCTGCAGCATCGCCGTGTGATCGCCAGCTAACAGCCGAAGCACGGAGACTCGGGGGACCGTGTGATCGGGCTACCGCGCTTTATTTTGCTCCGGGGCGAACAGCCACGCCTCTCCCCCCCCACCACCACGTTATCTAGCCTGTGTGGCCGGGGCCTAAGTCAGGCATAGACAGAGACAATCTATCCAACAGTCTGCATCCCTCCATCTCAGTCATGGCAGCTGCACAGCTGACAGGTAGCCCTTCGAGTACATGAAGATGGTTCTCCGATCACCTCTCAGTCCTCTCCTCTCCAGGCTAAACGTACCCAACTCCTTCAACCTTTCCTCAAGTCTCTCAGGTCAAAAGATCCAGGATGATCCTTCATCTGGCCCACTTGGCACACCTGTTTGGGATGGGCACACCTGTTTGGGATGGGCACACCTGTTTGGGATGGGCACACCTGTTTGGGATGGGCTTCCTTGGAAGAAAGGAATGCTATTGAATTATTGGGGCTCCCGGGATTGGGGCTCCTGTGTGCCTCAAGGGGAGGGGACACAGGGGTGGGGCCCTCAAAAAATTAAGTCGCCGTGATGCATGGCTTTCCGGGCCTAGGAACACAGAGGCCCCCAAAAGAGAACCTCCGCCAAAACGTGACAGCGATGTCTTCTGAAAAGAGGGAGTAAAGACTCCCCACTGGTGACTCAAGGTGGCTTAGAGCATTCTTCTCTGTTTTATCCTCACTACAGCCCTGTGAGGCGGGCTAGGCAGAGAGGATGTGACTGGCCCAAGGTCGCCCAGCGGTATTCCACATGGCAGAGTGGGTATTTGAACCCAGGTGTCACACGTGCTCTAACCACCACACCACGCTGGCTCTAGATCCCCCCCCCAACGCAGGCTGCCCTGCAGTCATCAAGTGTCAGAGAATTCCAGAAACATCACAGTTGAGGAGTAGAAAAAGAAGAGACTTCACTCGGAGTCTCAGAGCGGCTTACAAACGCCTTTCCCTTCCCCTCCCCACAACAGACACCCTGTGAGGTGGGTGGGGCTGAGGGAGTTCTGAGAGAACTTGTAACTGACCCAAGGTCACACCAGCAGCTGCATGTGGAAGAAGAAGAAGAGATTGGATTTATACCCCGCCCTTCACTACCCAAAGGTGTCTCAGAGCGGCTTACAAACTCCTTTCCCCTCCCCTCCCCACAACAGACACCCTGGGAGGTCGGTGGGGCTGAGAGAGCTCTTGACAGAAACGGCTCTTTTTTCAAGGACAGCTCTTATCAGAACTACGCTTGCCCAAGGTAATCCAGCCAGGTGCAGGTGGAGGACTGGGGAATCAAACCCGGGTCTCCCAGATTAGAGTCCGCACACTTAACCATGACACCAAACTGGCTTTTGAATAAGCTTTGGATCGATGAGCTGTCCGACTGACTAAGCCACAAGGAGGGCTGGAGGCCGGCTTGCCAACTCCAGGGTAGGAAATTCCTGGGGATTTGGAGCCTGGGGGAGGGAAGGACCCCAGTGGTGTGCAATGCCATAGAGGCCACGCTGCAGAGAAGCCGTTTTCTCCAGAGGAACTGATCTTGGTGCTCTGGGCGTCAGTTGTGATTCCAGGAGATCTCCAGGCCGCAGCTGGTAGTTGGCAACTCTAGGATCCAGATTTAACCGAGCAACCCCCCGTAGCGGCAAGAGGGACTCCAGCTCCTAATCCAGGGCCTGATGTTGGGGAGGAGGGGGCGGTGTCCCAGGTATGGCCATGAGGTCAACATTGGCATTGAGAATTCAGGTATCTTCGGTAACTTGGTGACAGTCAGATATTCAGGTGGCCTTTAGAAGGTGGGGGGGGGGCTGGCAGAAGGAAGTGGGAACAGTCCTTGCTTGGAGTCAGTGCGGCTCCCAGGTCCAAGAAGACTCAAGAACATCAGAAGAGCCCTGCTG
>NW_015168210.1:42050-49211 GCF_001447785.1 Gekko japonicus | reverse complement strand
TCTGTTTCCAATGAGTTTGCCATGCAGCATGCTCTGTGTGGCTGTTCAAGAAACACAAACCGAAATCCCCCTCAGGTGCACAGGAGTAATTGTGCTTTGTTCTTTTTAGATATCGACAACTGCTTTAGCATTGAGAGTGTAAAGCCAAACTGTGACTGGGACTTCTAAACACTGTTGTTGTATCAACTGAGGGGGGAAAAAATTCCCCCGATGTTACATGATTGACAGCTACATGGAACGAGGGCAAACGTCACTATATAATAGAACCATGTATCGTCACATTCTCTGTTGTCCGTTTAGACCTCTCCCTCAGCCCCCCCCCCCATTGTAGGCAATAAACTCAAATTCAAATCAGGAGTAGAAGTCAACAAAATAGCATTAATAAAAAAAATCCAAACATTATCAAACAATTCCAGCACCTAAAGAAAAAAACCCATAAAACCAGAAAAGAACATTAAAAATCGAACGGGTCAAGAACAGCACATAGCATGAATACATATTAGTTTCAGTCGGGTAAAATTCTGTCTCCTTCCCCCTCTCTAACACATGGTGATTGTACAAACACTATGTGGCACGCCTTCTCCACTCGCACAGAGTGCCTACCACCCTCTTAATCCTCTCCTTCAGGTTATGGGTTAAATGTAGGTCAAAATGTCATACTCGCCACACTTCTTCTCTCTTTTAAAATATACAGAGAGCCATGGACATTTCACACCTCAGGTCCTCTCTCTCACTTACAGAGACATCAGCAGACAGGGTAGCCCAGCCCCCTTTAATAACAGGCCTCACTCACAGAGAGTTATTGGGGCAGGAGCTCAAACATGGTTCCAATGACCTGCTGCCACCATTTATTCATACCCTATAATATATGTATAGACCAAGATATTAAATTGTGTGTGTATGCTTCTTTCCCTTAGATATGCAGCCCAAAGGATTAAACCCAAAAAAGAAGTTAACACTCTCTCTCTCTCTCTCTCTCTCTCTCTCTCTCGTTGATATGAACATAACACTGAGGAAAGTAAGATATAAGAAACATTTCACTTCCCTTGAACTTTTGAACTAAGATCCTATTCTGGCAACTGGGATCCTTTAGTTACAAATTAATCATTTTCAGCCTGCCCTGAGCCTGCCTTCATGGGGAGGGTGGGGTATACATCGATTGATCGATCGACCAATCAATCAATCAATTGAACAAACAAATAGCCAAGAAAGCTTAAAAATCAAGAAGCAGAAACTTTTTTTTTGCAGATTGGAAAGACTTTAAAAACTACTTGGAGAAATACTGGGATGTAAAAAACAATTTATTTTGCTTTGACAATTATTAAGGTTGGATGGACATTTAGATTAAATTTAAATATATAGAGATAAACAGATAAAAAGATACATTACCTGGAAGAATTATGTTGTTAAAGAATTGGAAAAGGAGAAAAAAACTCAAGAATGGATTAGAGGTTGGAGCACTGTGGGAAGTCAGAAGAGGGGGAGATATTTGGATAAAAGGATATGAAAAGTTTGTTATATGACATATAATTTTACTTATTATTATATCCTAATAAAATTGTTTTTAAAACAAACAAACAAACAAATAGCAATTTTGCACACTCCCACTCTTTCAGATATCCTCCCCCCGCCCAGTTCCTAAGCTGCCAACTCCTACCGCTGTTCTTAACCATTCCTTCAGCTCTCATTGGCTACTTTTAGAGAGAGGCGGGACCTAGCCTGTCCGTCACACACGGTTTTCAAAAAGTCTATTCAAACCATTAAAAAAACCTCTCTACATCAGTCAAATGGGTGATTCCACCCAATTATGAATCTCTGATTGCCTTTAGGGATTCTTCAGCTGCTGTCCTGTTTACCTGTTGCCAAAAAGGAGCTGATTTTTCCACCATTGGTTTGACTGCTTGTCAACCTGTTCATGGCTATTTGCCTCACCGTGTCCCTTCTTACTTATGAAGTACAACACAATGGGAGTTGTGCACATGCATGTGCTCACATCGCCTGATTTAATTCTACTCCACATCCCCATGCTTCCTGCAAGCTCACATATGCTTGCTTCAGTGCCCAGCAATACACCTTTATGTAAAAACTCATTGCAGGACTAATTGAAAGTACTGCAGTTCTCTCCTCCTCTCTCGAGTGACTCATTTCTGTGTGTCACATGTCAGTGAGAAGATCGATCTGAAAGCTAGAGCCCCACCAGCAATCGCTTTGACGTCTGAGGATAGCTCCCCAGGACAATGAGGTAAAACAATTAAATCCGGTTCTGGAGCTAAGAAAGATCTCAGACATGGCAACGGGTCATGCCGCCAAGGGAGTCAGATGCCAGGCTCATTAAGTTCATCACAGCACGTGTGAAATAAAGTTGCTAAATGTCATTCATAGTTTGCTGAGGAAAGTACAGGAAAGGTGGTCTCAAGCTTTGTGTCTCTCATATCTAAAAATAAGGAGCATTAAGAAGAGCGACTAAGAAGGACGACCTGAACTGGACGGCCCAGGCTAGCCTGACCTGCTCCGATCTCGGAAGCTAAGCAGGGTTGGTTGGTACTTGGGTAGGGGACCATCAAGGAAGTCCAGGGCTACTGCTATAAAGGCAACGACAAACCATCTCTAAATGTCTCTTCCCTTGGAAACCCTAATGAGGTTGCTAGATGGCACATCCAGGTGTATTCTAACAGAAGCTGCCTTCGTGGCCTGCAAATGATCGATACACCTCGCCACCTTTTGCTCAAGTGTCCTATGCTGCGGTGGCTCAAGTGGTTAAGACGCTGAACTGCAGGCTGTGGAAGGTCGGTAGTTCAGCAGTTCGAGACCCAAGTGTGCCGCATGACGGAGTGAGCTCCCATCTCTAGCTCCAGCTCCTGCCAACCTAGCAGTCCGAAAGCAAGAAATTGCAAGTAGATAAATAGGTACTACTTTGGTGGGAAGGTAACAGCGTTCCGTGCACCTTGGTGTTTAGTCATGCCGGCCACATGACCATGGAAACGTCTTCGGACAGCGCTGGCTCTTCGTCTTTGAAACGGAGATGAGCACCGCAACCCTAGAGTCGGATTCGACTGGCTTTCGAGCAAGGGAACCTTTACCTTTACCTTTTACCTATGTTTGTAATTCTCAGGAACCACTACCGCATGCCTCTGTTCAGCAACTGCTTACCCCCTGCCCTCTAGAAACTGTTCTCTTTTTACTCAAAGATAATGATCTGAAAATTACATTGAGTGTGGCTTGATATGTATCAGTCCTTTTAACACTTGGTTCCAAATATAATATCTAGAAATTCTCTGGTGTTTATGATTATATATCTATGAGCTTCTAGGGCTGAAATGAAAAGGAAGGCTGGGACTTTCCACCGCCACCAAGAAGAATTGTGTCCCGCTCTTACAAAACACTCCACCCTCCCACCCCCTGCTGAAAATCACCCCACTCAACAGCTTTTGAGACTTCATGAGCTATCTTACTTGTAAAAATCAAGAGTCTGATTCGACTGGCTTTCGAGCAAGGGAACCTTTACCTTTTTACCTTATAGAGAGTCAGACCATTGGTCTATCAAGGTCAGTATTGGCTGCAGCCACACACACTAAATAATCCACTTTCAATGCACTTTCCAACTGGATTTTGCCAGTTCCCACAGTAAAATCCAGTTGGAACGTGCACTGGAAGTGGATTGAAAGTGGGTTATTTAGTGTGTGTGACTGCAGTGAGAGTCTACTCTGACTGGCAAAGACTCTCTGGGGACATGGACTGAGATCTTTCACATCTCTTACTATCTGATCCTTTTAAAGAAGATGCTGAAGGTTCCAGTCTGCAGTTTAGCATCTTAACCACTTGAGCTACCGCAGCCCACATTTGCCCCTTTAGTAGAGGCTTAAACTGTGGGAAAGAGCAGGTGAAGTTCTTCATGGCATGGAGATCAATAAGATCACCTGGTAAATGACCGTCAAGGAAGCCTCTATCAAGATAATTAATGCATAATATTTTCCTTTACTATGTATGGGTGTGAAATTTGGATCATGAAAAAAGTGGACAGGGAGAAAGCGGATTCATTTGAAATGTGGTGTTGGAGGAGACTTTGACAGATACCGTGGACAGCCAAAAAGACAGCTTAGAGCAGTGGTGGCGAACCTATGGCACGGGTGCCAGAGGTGGCACTCAGAGCCCTCTCTGTGGGCACACGTGCCATTGCCCCAGCCAGGCCCAGACCATCATTAAAATGTCAAATTCTCTGCCAAATAATTTTAAGTAAATGAAAGCATTTGGGATTGCTTTCCTTACTTTGTTTGGATCATCTTAAGTTAATGTATGAGTTGTTTTTTCTAAAGCAAAACCTCAGTATTCAGGTTAAATTGCCGTGTTGGCACTTTGCGATAAATAAGTGGGTTTTGGGTCGCAGTTTGGGCACTCGGTCTCTAAAAGGTTCGCCATCACTGCCATAAGCCATTACAAGGTTTTTAAAGGAAGTTGTAGAAAGTCAGTATTTTAGAAGGACAGCCCTATACACAGATCGCTAGTCTCCATTTCTTGTGTGATTTGGAATCAGCATTTTATGGTGGAAGATACACAAAGCCTCATTCCCCATCAGCCTAATGCAACTATTCAGAATACCATGGGATCAAAATATCACACACACAAAAAATCATCATGGAATTCTTGGGGTGGATTCCTGAAGGGACCGGCTACCAAATCCACATGCCAAGTATGTGGAGTGGCTCTGGAGAGCCATCCCCACTCAGAGAAGACAATACTGAACAAGGTGGACCAATGTTCTGACTCAGTGGGAGGCAGCTTTCTATCTCCAGGGGATTATTAGAGGAAGATCGCTGACTTGGATGGCTCAGATCTTGGAAACTAACCAGGGTCGCTCTGGTTCTTAGTTCAGTGGGAGACCACCAAGGATGTTCAGGGTTGTCATGCAGAGGCAGGCACCGACAAACCACCTCTGAGCATCTCTTGCCCTGAAACCCCCGTGATGGGCCACCGTAAGTCAGCGGTGACTTGAAGGCATTAAAACCAAGGAGGAAGGATCCTGTGAACCAAACCTTCAGACACAGAATGCCAAATCCATGCCAGCTTTTATCTGCAGAGACGTATGTTGCTTCCGCATCCTGCCGACTGGGCCCTGGCTCCAGTGACTGCATAAACCAGGACCTACCTTTGGGGTTTAGAATAAATCTTCCCACCTCCAGGGTTCTGTCGTTGAGAAAGCACAGATATTGGCCGAGACCTCAAACTGGCCTTCTCTGCCAATTGAATATTGTGCTGCCCTCATTTTCACTAGAAAAGGAAAGCTGCTTTGAAATAATGTGAACTGAACCTAGAGGAACTTGAGCGGCCATCTGTCTTGTCATTTCCCCCCTAAGGTAATTCAGGTTGGATGACTTTTCCTCTCTCCCTGTCCTGAGGTCCCATCTGGAGGGGAACCGACAGAGATCTCAGTATGAGCACCTGAGCGGCATTTCCTCCCTCCCCTGTACCCACCGGTCTTCCTCTGTTCAGCACTCAAAGCGAAAACACCCTCGATCATTTTATCTCTTTTGTCAGTTGCTTCCTTGCCTTGCCTTCTGCCTGCTAAATTATTTGGTTGCTCCGCGTGAGCGTTTTAAATTTTAGGCACCAGCTCCGGAAGCAAGGATGCAAAATTAAAGAGGACTGGGAGGGTTCCCTGGCCAAAAAAAACCCCAACTGGAGCAAAGAAGACAAGGAGCGGAACCATCTTTCTTTCAACGTCCAGATATTAGGTCTTGTCGCAGGCTTTGACCGGGCTCCATTTGGTAAGCTTCCGTGCCCTATCACAATGATTTGTTAACGGGGAATAATGGACTACTCGTCTTCTCCAGAACAAACCATGATTAATGGCAAATGGAGACCAAAGGCTTTCTGCATTTTCATGCAAAGTTTGAGTCTAATGCCACCTTTAAGACCAACAAAACTTAGTTCTGGGCAAAAGCTTTTGTGTGCATGCACGCTTCATCAGATCTGATGATGAGGAGGAGGAGGTGTGCATGGACATGAAAGCTTATATCCAGAGTTAAACGCCATTGCCACTGGGCATAGGTGCTTGCCAGTGTCTATTGATCTCCTCCTTCCAGGGCACACCCGCCCCCACTGCCTCACAAGATCCATAACTTAAACCTGTCCATCCCAGGTGCCTCTGGTTAAACGAATTCATTTGACAGATGTTGGGAAGGGACTTTCTCTGCATGAGATTCTGGGAAGCTGTTGCTCATCCAAATAGATGTCGGTGCTAGAAAGTGCTGTCTAGTGGCATCAGACTTATGGTGACCCCATAGCATTTTCAAGGCCAAAGACAAACAGAGGTGGTTTTGCCCTCGCATGCCTTTGCATTGCAACCCCGGACTTCCTTGGTGGTGTCCCATCCAAGTACTAACCAGGGCCAACTCTTCATAGCTTCCAAGATCTGGCCAGATCAGGCTAGCCTGGGCCATCCAGGTCAGCACAATGCCAACATTACAGCAAATGAAATCCACAGGGCAAGACACAGATATTGTCATAAATAAGGAAACCCAACATTATATTATAGATTCAGCTCTGGGGAAAGAATGGGGGTACGGTCTTGCAATCTAGGGTCCTTTAAGGCTTTCCAATGCCACCCAAGTTGTCCTCTTTGAGGCAAACAGGAATGTATAGGCATATAGCATTGGATTCTATCAATACTCCAGCATAAGACGCTGTCAGGCGTGGAGTCTTCCCATCTTCCAGTTTTCCCTGCACCCTTCTGCGTGCTGAAAAGATTATGCTTGTCACACTCCGGGTCGTCCCCAGGTTCTGAAAACCCAGTAGCCGTGTTGACATTCTATAGAGGAAACGAGCGCCTCAGATTTGGAAGTGCTGGGGGTTGCGTCACACCCCAGACAACCTCCTCAGACCAACCATCTTTGCCTTCTTTCTCTGTGTTGGCTGGGAGATCGGTTCTGAATTCCTCCCCGGCACTCTTCAGCTTCCTCTCTTTTATATCCCCTTCTCTCCCCTTAGTGCCACCCCTTTTCGTGATTAATTAACCTATAGGCTATTCCACCTGTCCATCACCGTGATCTCCTATCTCATGGTGCTTCCCCCTCTTTAGTCCCGCCTTCCTGTATACCCAGTGCTTCTATCCTGGAGCTGGGCGTGTAAGGGAGTTCCCACTTCCTGTCTGTACGACGGGGCCAA
>NW_015168210.1:39486-40933 GCF_001447785.1 Gekko japonicus | reverse complement strand
ACCTATGGCACGGGTGCCAGAGGTGGTACTCAGAGCCCTCTCTGTGGGCACGCGTGCCATCGCCCCAGCCAGGCCCAGACCGTCATTAATGTGTCAAATTCTCTGCCAAATAATTTTAAGTAAATGAAAGCATTTGGGATTGCTTTCCTTACTTTGTTTGGATCATCTTAAGTTAATGTATGAGTTGTTTTTTCTAAAGTAAAACCTCAGTATTCAGGTTAAATTGGCGTGTTGGCACTTTGCGATAAATAAGTGGGTTTTGGGTCGCAGTTTGGGCACTCGATCTCTAAAAGGTTCGCCATCTTTGGTAAATATGTTTCTTACTGTTTAGTTAAGGCAAGATTTGCCTAGGCTGTTATTTTGAATCCTTCTAGTCTGTGCTAAGTCTGTACTGAATAAACTTATCTTGGTTTATAAATAGTGTCTGGATTGTGGTAACTGGACTTCAAGCTAAATCCTGTAGCCTAAACCGCTGACCAATTGTGCTACCTGTGTAAGATTAAGTGCATCTCTGAGCTAGAGTTGCTAATGTGTAAAACCCACATGCCAACTGAGATTCTGGGGATCTCTAATCTCAGGTTGGTGAGGGATTAATTTTAGAGATCCCTGGTGGCTATTGTGTTTAAATCCAGAGAGCCTACCTTTCTGGGTTATTGAGTAATGTATTCTGCCAGTGTAGAATTCTTTCCCCCATCCCTGGCCTGGCCTAGGGGCAGAATCTATACAGAGTCTGACTCTAGGGTTGCAGTGCTCATCTCCGTTTCAAAGCCGAAGAGCCAGCGTTGTCCGAAGACGTTTCCGTGGTCATGTGGCTGGCATGACTAAACACCAAGGTGCACGGAACGCTGCTGTATTCCCACCGAAGTGGTACCTATTTATCTACTTGCAATTTCTTGCTTTTGAACTGCTAGGTTGGCAGGAGCTGGAACTAGAGACGGGAGCTCACTCTGTCATGCGGCACACTCAGGTCTCGAACTGCTGAACTACTGACCTTCCACAGCCTGCAGTTCAGCGTCTTAACCACCTGAGCCACCACAGCTCAAGTACAAATCTATGTGCACAAAGATATACATAAATGTACTTCTCATAATAGGCAGTGGCTCTAAGTACAGTGGGAGTTTCTGAGACTGCGCTCAGGATTGTTACCTTACCACTAGCCTGTTAAAACATGCAATTTTTCAGTGTAGGAGTTTGTCTCTGTTGTACTAGATCTTCTCCTCCCCCCTCCCCCGCCACCAGCACCAGCTGAGAGCATAAAAGCAGGCCTTAACGTAAAGGTGACCTTGGACTTCCTTTTTTTATTGTTCACTGTCTGAGTGTACTTATTTAGTCGTGAAGGTTTTCGTAGTTCGCCCTGAAGTACTGTGTATTCCAGTGAGACCATTAACTTGAAGTTTAAATGAGGTTTCAATTGGGGTTCCACGTGTCATATTTTCTCCTGGTAATT
>NW_015168210.1:21802-39470 GCF_001447785.1 Gekko japonicus | reverse complement strand
TGTTGCTGTAAATGAGGAGAAAGCAGGTTATAAATTTAAGAGAGTTACTTGCTCTCCATGCCCTTTTCTGTACCCTTTCGGTTCTGATTTCCTTTTCTTTTAATGCTTTTTCCACCCTTGAGCTGTGGAGTTACTGAAGACTGTAATGGGCAGACTGGACGGTTAACATGGCAGGTGCTGAAAACTTTCCAAAGCCTGAGCCTTGAACTTGCATGTGAGAAAAGCTAATGGTGATATCAGCCTCTCAGCATAAACTAACCATGCTAGCAGACAGAGGCAAGATGTAATAATATGATTGTCAGATGGGGAAGAAGGGCATCTAGGGGAGATGTAAACCACTTTACTGCAGCAGCTAGAGAATAGAATAGTATATCCAAAGGAGCAGAAGGTCCTGGGTTCAATCTCTGGCATTTCTTGTATAAAAATATCATAGGCCCCGGTCACACGAGACGAATATCGCGGGGGGGGGGGGGGGGGCTTTTTGCCCCGGATGCCGGATCAAACGTCCCGCCCGATGTCCCGCCGACATCCCGTGGTTGGGGGGAGGTGCCGATCATACCTCACTCCTGCGGTGTGGCAAAGAAGCGGTGCCGCGGGGGTTGTGTAGTTTTTTTAACCCAAGTGTTCGCATGCGCCGTTGGGTGCTTGTGAGCACTCCTGGAGACTTGACAAAAAAAACCTTTTTGCAATGGGACATGGGCGGGTGCCGGATGCCACAGGCTACCACCGGAAACGTGATCTGACACCCGCCCTTGCCCCACAGTTTCCGGAAACTAGTACCTCCGAGGTAGACAGAAGGACAAGTCCTTTTATGGATCAAAAACTGGCTAATTTTTTACAGCGCATCTTCGGAGTGAAGCCTCAGGTGAGCCACGGGAGGTCTACACTTCCCAGATGTGGCGGTGAGATCGCACCCGGAAAATCCACCTATCTTCCATCTCTCTAGCGTGCCTAATGCTCTGTGTGACCGGGGCCATAGGTATGCTGAGGACTTCCTAAGATTTATTGAGACTTTGGAGAGTAACTGTCAGTCAAAGTAGGAAATCTTGTATCTATAAACAAGGGTACCTTAAGCAGTGCATCATTGCCATGTATAGTTGCAAACTGCCAGGTGGTACCTGGAGATCGGCTATTACAATTGATCTCCAAAGGCCAAGATCAGTTTCCCTGTAGAAAATGGCTGCTTTTGGCATTATACCCTGCTGAGGTCCCACCCTTCCCCAAACCCTCCCTTCCCCAGGCTCCATCCCCCAAAATCTCCAGGTATTTCCCAGCCAGCGCTGGCAACTCTATCATATGGGCAATTTTAAGATGCAGGAGGAAGGTGCTGTGAAGCACCTTGCTGGCCGGCTGCTCAGACACCTACCACCTTGTAGCTTTTGAAAATCAAAACTGGAAGTAAAATCACTTCAGTTTTACCTCAGACTTTTACCAATTCACATCCTTAAACATCAGCCTTTTCACAGAGAACCATTATTTATACATTTCATATAACAAGGTTGCACTTACCTGTAACTGTTGTTCATTGAGTGGTCTTCTGCACAGGCACACATGGGACTGTGCAGTCACAGGCCAGCCATGGAAAAAGATTTCCAAGCTTTCTAATAAACTAGGAGCACCCCTCCTTCCTCTGGTGCTTTTCTGCCAAAACTCTCACATGACCAGGAGTAGGGGAGCTACTCCCTCCGTTCTCTCCATGCCACCACCAGAGACCCCTAGAAAACTAAAATTCCAGAGAGCTCACAGCGGGGCAGGAGGAAGGGAAGTGTGCCTGCACAGAAGAACACTCAATGAACAACAGTTACAGGTAAGTGCAACCTTATTTTCATCATCATCTTTTATGGATCAAAAACTGGCTAGTTCATAGAAAACAGAGAGTGAGTGTAGGTGGGCAATTTTCTCAGTGGAGGGTGGTAAGCAGTGGGGTACCGCAGGGATCAGTACTTGGTCCACTGCTTTTTAACTTGTTCATTAATGATTTGGAGATGGGAGTAAGCAGTGAAGTGGCTAAATTTGCGGATGATACAAAGTTGTTCAGGGTGGTGAAAACCAGTGAGGATTGTGAGGCACTCCAAGGGGATCTGTCAAGGATGGGCGAGTGGGTGTCAACATGGCAAATGGGGTTCAATGTGGCCAAGTGCAAGGTGATGCACATTGGAGCTAAAAATCCTAAATATAAATACACATTGATGGGGTCTGAACTGGCAGAGACTGATCAAGAGAGAGATCTTGGAGTTGTAGTGGATAACTCACTGAAAATGTCGAGACAGTGTGTGACTGCAATAAAGAAGGCCAATGCTATGCTGGGGATTATTAGGAAGGGTATTGAAAACAGATCAGCCAATATCATAATGCCCCTATATAAATCAATGGTGAGACCTCATTTGGAATACTGTGTGTAGTTCTGGTCACCACACCTTAAAAAGGATATTATAGCTTTGGAAAAAGTGCAGAAAAGGGCAACTCGAATGATAAAAGGGTTGGAACACTTTTCCTACGAGGAAAGGTTAAAGCGCTTAGGGCTCTTTAGCTTGGAGAAATGATGACTGAGGGGTGACACGATTGAGGTTTATAAGATTATGCATGGGATAGAGCAGGTAGAGAAAGAAGGACTTTTCTCCCTTTCTCACAACTCCATGAAATTGCTGAGCGGTTGGGTTAGAAAAGATAAAAGGAAGTACTTCTTCACCCAAAGAGTGATTAACACATGGAATTCACTGCCACAGGAAGTGGTGGCGGCTACAAGCATGGACGGCTTCAAAAAGGAATTAAATTATCATATGGAGCAGAGGTCCATCAGTGGCTATTAACCACAAGGTATAGAGAGGGACTTTGGGTCAAGTGATGCTCTGTCTTCTTGGTGCTTGGGGGGGGGTCAACAGTGGGAGGGCTTCTAATGTCCTGGCCCCACTGGTGGACCTCCTGATGGCACTGGTATTTCTGGCCACTGTGTGATACAGAATGTTGGGCTGGATGGGCCTTTGGCCTGATCCAACATTGGTGTCTCTTATGTTCTTATGTTCACTGAGTGAAGGAGGTGGGTGTGAATCTCTCAGAAGGAGACCACAGAGGACCAATTTATTAACAGTTGTTTAGTGGCACAAATTGACCTTCACCCAGAATCATCTTATACCAGAACAGTAAGCTTGGTGCAAATGTCCCCATCGAAATACATGCAGGAATGTGGCCAAGGAAAAAGATCACTCTTTGAAAACAGCCATCATATGTAGAGTGGTAATGAAGGGCCGTGCACTCAAAGCAGTGTGATAACATCAACCGACCCACAAGGATGGGTTGTGTGAGGATGCTGACCATGCATTACATGAAGAGTGAGAGACAACCCTTGGTTGGGGATTCCAGCAGGACATCACCTTTTGAAACGTCATGCATGGAGACGGTATAAGTTAGAACCCTATTATAAATGAAGCACCATGGAAGTGCCAAAAATAAAATGAGGGGTTATACCCCTAATTTGTAGAATGCTTAGTAATCCAACAAGGAAAAGATCAGAGAATTTTTGTTCAAATCAGTAGCCAAAAACATATCCACCAGCATACGAAGCAGGGCCCAAACCTTGTTATAGCTTCCGTAGAGACTCTCCTCCCCACATAGAGGTACGGTACTGCAAGAGTGGTGTTTGCAACTCAGAAAAGTGGGAGGCTACTGCTACAATGCAGGAAAGGAGATGATCAAAGTATTAATTTATCAGCAGGAGTTAGAATAAGCGGATCTGCACTATGATAATGAAAGGTAGTGAAAAGAGGTGGCTAAAGAAAGGATGGACATAATGCACCACAAGGAGAGAAAAAAAACTTGTGTAGTCTGCAGAGCAATCTGTGCAGCAATATAGGCAGAGAAAAAGACATAACAACAGGTTGTCTTTGTGAGGGATTAGAAGTGCATTCCTCAATGACAGGGGTTATTGTCAGGAATCTCTCCTTATATATAATCCTGTTTTCGTGTGGCAACATTCCATGCACTCCCAAATCAGTTGGCTGCCTGATCTGTCACTCAGAAGGTGTGCCAATCCCCTAGCTGCATTGTCTTGCTGTGTTGCCTCAGTCCTGCCCACAGAGCCAGCAGCGAGTATCTCAACCTCAGTCCAGAGGGAGCCACCGAAGGGGATGGGTGCTCCACCGGGTGGAGGCTTAGAAGGCCAAGGCCAAACATGGAGGTGCCGCACTGGTCATCATCAGCTATGCCAGGATGCAGGGAGCCAGCCGGGCTGCAAGGCCATGGAAACGGCGGCCAGCCTCTCATCCTCAGTGTGCTGCCAGGCAACAGACAGGCCTAACAATCCAGTGGCCGCATGGTAAGGAGGCCGAGGCCAACCATGCCACTGCCACACCAATCATCATTGCCTGTGGACAGTTGCAGCTGGCAGGGTGGGCTGCAAGCAGATGAGGACTGGCGCCATAGACAACAAGGCAGCCAAGGAGGAGGGCCAGACTGAGATCTTGCTAGCGCTCATTGTATTCCTTTTGAAATGAGCTTTGCTATTAGTAAAGCATAAAGGCCATGGCTTAGAATGTCATATTGTGGAGCCATGCCAAGTAACCCAGACCTCCAATCAGAATACCAGGGAACTGATATCTGCTAATCAGTTAAAACATGATTACAGTGCCTCCTTGGACACTGTGGAGTGTTTGCAGTAAAACCAGAGACAAAGTAAATATGCCCATCATATCAAGATAAAGTAATGTCAAGACAATTAATATTGCAGAACACCAGGAGTTAATGGGAAAGGTTCCCGCACATAGCAAAGGAGCTATCGGAGATGGCACTACTTCTAGAAGATCATAGACAAAAGAAATGCTGTGAGAGAAACGACTGTGCTGAGACCACATGCATGATGCACATTAGGTCTGTCTCAGAAAGAAAGAAAACTAAGTCTGGGCATCCTGTGAAGGGTAAAAGACACAACAAAACAACAGTTTTGTTTATGGTGTCACATATAGATATGTAAAAATGCCAGGAAACACAGCAGTGGAAGCTGAAGTGAGCTGACAATCTTAGTAAAAGGGGTGGGGGGACTCAGGCAGTTTGCTTTGAAAAGGATCAATAAAAATCTTACCTTTAAGCACACAGTGAAGATCCTTGTGCTGTGGTGGCAGTTGCTGCCCAAAGCAACATTTTTAAAATTCTACCCAGCCAATCAAATCTCAAACTGCCAATTAGAGCCCCTGCTAGGCAAAACCTTCCCATGGCCAAGCCCACTGTCTAAAAACACAGGGTGGGGCACTAGGAAAGGTGTTGATGGGCAACATGGTTGGGGACCTCTATCAGGGTTCTTTTTGTAGCAGGTACTCATTTGCATATTAAGTGACACACCCCTAGCATAGCCAATCCTCCAAGAGCTTGCAGTAGCCCCTGTAAGAAGAGCTCTGTAAGCTCTTGGAGGATTGGCTACATTAGGGGTGTGTCGCGTAATATGCAAAGGAGTTCCTGCTACAAAAAGAGCCATGCGTTCTATATTTTTGTTTTGGATTTAGCAACATTCATCATGTGATTTATTGTGGTAGTGAGAAACCAGTCAACAGTACAACCCTCAGCAGAGTAACAATCTCACGTGTCAGTTGAAGTCAATGGGTCACATAGGGCGTCATTCACTACAAGTCACTTTGCATGTGGAAGTTTATTTTATTCATCTAGTGAAAAGGACTACTCATCGTTTTATTTCGTTGCCCCAAATAAGTGCGAGCTTTTCCCATTTGTCAGATTTTATTTTATTTTTATTAAAATGCATTTCAAACCGAAATTTGACTGGGTGTCACCCAGCAGATAAAATAGAGTGGGTGATACTTGCATGAGACAAAAATGAAACCTGTCATCTCATCTGGAAAGGATTAGTGGTTAATGACTGTGGTCAGATGTTAGCATCAGAAATGATGTTTGTTAGACTGTGACAGCAGCAGAAAAATAGAGAATATAGCTATCACTCATGCAGATATCCAACTGGCACCATTTAAAAATATTATCTGCAAATATGATAACTTACGTCGATTACAGGAGCAGTTTGTTGATATGGTATGATGGTACAGTTCAATTTACTCACTTAATGCCACAATTCATTACAGAACAAAATCCACAGATGCATATAAAAAAGGGAATTGATATACACATAGAAGGAATTGATATACACATAGATAACTGCATCAATTAACCAACATACCAGAACAGAGAAACCTCTTAATATATAGATCACATCCTATATATTTAAAAGGCAAGCCATGCTGATGACAACTCACCTACTCTCCCATTGGCCAATTTTGACACATTGCACCTTGGGAGTTACAGTTCTCAGCTGGACTTACTGCAACCATAGCAAAGGGAATTAGAACTACACCTCCCAAGGTCCCAAGAGGCTGCGGGGCATTAGCATGGAGGTAGTTAAACTGTTAATCAATTAAAGTGTTAAATGGGAAGCAGCTTTGGCACTGAAAGGGGTTGGGGGGAAAGGGAAGGCCTAGGCATCTCTCTAAATAACACTTGATCTGTGGACTACAAAGATCAGTCCCCATGGAGAAAATGGTTGCTTTTGAGGGTGAGCTCTTTGGCATTATACCTCACTGAAGTCCTTCAACAAACAATGGGCCTCCCTTTAGTATTGTCAACCTCCAGGTAGCACCTGGAGATCTCCAAGATCAGTCCTCCTGGAGACAATGGCTGCTTTGGGCAATGGACTTTATGGAATTATACCCTGCTGAGGTGCCTCCTCACCCCAAACCCTGCCCTCCCCAGGCGCTACCTTTCAGATCTACAGGTATTTCCCAATCCAGAGTTGGCAACCCTGTAACTGGCTATGGAACCACTTTCCAGACCCTTTGAAACCAGGAAAAATGGCATAGGAGGGGGTGCTTTTCTACCTTAGCTGCCACTGCATAGCCCCAAATCAACATAAGTCAATAGTGGAGGGAAGCATACCTCTTACCATGCAGCTCTCCTAAACATGCCTCTCCTCCCTCTGTTTTCTCCTTCCCTGTGCCACCTCACCAGCTACAGCTGGGATACTCACCTGGAGCCTCGTTCTAGAGTTCATTGTATTTCTTCCCACAGCACGCCTTACTCCTAGTATAATGAACAACTAAAATGATCACCACTGCAAGAAATGGCAGTAGATTGCACTAGGGGTGTGTACCCCCCCAAAAAAACATAAATCAATATTTTTGGGGTTTGGATACACAACCCCCCAAAAAATATTGGTAAAAGCAAATATTCCTGAATCCCAGTTTTGGTATGATACAGGGGTTCAGGAAGAGATTGGTACTGCTGAATTTATTTGGCTTCATTACACTCTATGGGGACCATCCCCATTGGGTGTAATTATCCCTGCCCACCCTCTGGAATCACACCGTGGGGGGAGCACGCACCCTCCATTGAAGGGAAGGGAAATTGCTGCCTCCATGGCACAACTCCAGAGTGTGTCACCTCCAAGGCACAACTCCAGAGGGGGGGGGGTTAAATGCTTCCCCAATCTTTTCTCCCTTCTCCAGCTAACCTGCAGCACCATAGTTCAAAAGAATCCATTCTTCGGCGCTCGGCCTTCCTTATAGTCCAGCTCTCGCAGCCATACATGACTACTGGGAATACCATTGCTTTGACCATGCGGACTTTTGTTGGCAGGGTGATGTCTCTACTTTTTATCATGCTGTCTAGGTTCGCCATCGCTTTCCTCCCAAGGAGCAGGCGACTTTTAATTTCATGGCTGCTGTCACAGTCTGCGGTGATCTGGGATCCCAGGAACGTGAAGTCTGTCACTACTTCCACGACTTCCCCTTCTATTTGCCAAGGAGTGATGGGGCCATCCCTATACCAATGGGAAAAAATGGGCATGCTGGTTAATATCTGTAGTGAACTGGCTATTCCAACTATAAACCCTGTCTTGAATGAAGCCTTTCATCATCTGCACAGCCAATGTTATTAAGATATTTGAAGAGAAAGTACACATGTGCAAGAGACTTTTGCGCTGCTTAGTCCAGGGCTGATTTCGCACTAGAGCTGCCTCGATGTTGCGCCACCGTTTGCCCCAATATTATTGGTCAATTTCAAACCTGAAGCCACGGGGCTGCATTTGACCCGCGGCTTCACCCGCTTTCCTCTGCAGTCCCGGCCATTTCATGTTTTAACCAGGATCACGAAACTGCGGGGGAAATTGGGCGAAGCCGCGAGTCAAAATGCAGCCCCGCAGCTTTGGGTGTGAAATTGACCAATAGTATCGGGGCAAACAGCGGCACAACATCGAGGCAGCTCTAGTGCGAAATCAGCCCAGCTCTTCTTTACTAACCTGCTCTAATCACAGCCTATGGTATTCTTATTTATCTCTGTTGCAGCTATTCATTTCCTTTGCTGTCCACCGTCAGTATAATCTGCATTATGTTCTCCTCATTTCCAATATACAGTATTC
This sequence comes from Gekko japonicus, assembly GCF_001447785.1. Classification (NCBI taxonomy): domain Eukaryota; kingdom Metazoa; phylum Chordata; class Lepidosauria; order Squamata; family Gekkonidae; genus Gekko; species Gekko japonicus. The sequence continues at coordinate 31,066 of NW_015168210.1, read as the reverse complement.
GTGCTTTGGAATCTACTTGACCTTTTGCCATTGAATGTTATCTGTACTGAACTTTATAGTAATCTTCCACCAGAGTAGATGGTATCACATATCTACATACACCACAACTCAATAAATGTCATTGGCGGTGGAATCCTATGCAGAGTCATTCAAGTGTTAAGCCTATTGAAATCAGTAGACTTACGCTTCATATGACTGGTCTGTGAATGTCTTCTCTCGGCAATTGCTACATCCTGTCTCTATTTTTCCTTCTTTCCTTTTAATGGAGGAGGAGGACAATTTTACAAATAATGAACAGTAGGTCCATCCTACTGATTCCAGTCCTCTCTAGAAATTCCTCCATACATTCTGCAAAATAACTTCACATTCCAAGTGAGTCGGGGGCAAATTTATACTAGTGTTCAATGGATGCGCCCTCTGATGTTTCTTTTACCCTAAATAATAAAGGCAGGAGGTGACAAGGAGGGCAATGTAATTAGGGAAGCTGAGAAGATGGTGAAATGGTCGTTTTTGACAGCTGACGTCACCAGTGAGCTGAGACTCAGATCTCCTCAATGATGCCCCTGATGCCTTCTCCCTCTGGGCCCCCTCAGTTTTGGCATGGCTCGTTCTAGGCTTGCAAGGCATCCCCCAATTTTGCAGGCTCCTCCCCACCCCAACAGCTATGATGTGCCTTTAAATCTCGGCAGGACATTTTAGAAGAAGCTTGCAAACTGTTTGTGTTTGGGAATGTGTGTGTGCCTTTAAATCTCAGAAAAAAGCTACATTGGGAGGGGGGCGAGCAGGCATGGGCCACGTGGCTCTTCCTGGTGAGAGTGTGTTAGAGAGGAAGGCAGTCCCTCTGTTTGTTTTGCATTTGTTTCAGAAGTTGTGTGTATAGTAAAATGGATAGTAAAGAGTTAACTAGAACCCGATTATGGGATGGGGGGGAAACTATGCCCCTAGACTGCTGTCTTACTTTTGTTTTTTCTGTCTTCGTCTGATTGAGTTGGTTGAAATAAAGCTGATTGTTATATTCAGCAACTCCCGTGAGTAAAGTCATTTATACCATTGCCCCAGTGAAATCAAAAAAGTGTGGGCTTGCAAACTATTTGTGTTTGGGAAAGGATTCATTGCTTATTTTGGCTTCCTTGTGAGTGTGTGTGTGTATGTGTCCCTCAAAAAAGCCATGCTTGGAAATGCTACCAAAGCCTGGCAAGGGACTTGTGGGAAGTATGAGAAATTGCCCTTTCATTTAGTGGAAGTGCAGCTGCTGGGAAATCCTTTGAAGGCAAAAAAGAGGACACGGAAATGGAGACTATATTCAGAGGAAGTATATTCAGGGGAACTGGTGCCCACCAGCAGCTGGTAGGAGGCGGGTCTAGGGTCACAGGGGGACAGGACCAGCCCAAGGTGGATGTGGGGCTGGCCACCCCTCAACAAGGAGGGTCAGGGTCGGCAATCATGGGGCAGGTTTGGCGGGGGCCATCGCAGCATTGAGATTCTATGCCCATAGTGGAGCACCATTCCCATGGCGTGGCACCTGAGGCTAAGGGCCAGGTTCTCTCTTGGAGTGGGGGCTCCTCTAAACCAGCCCCTATGGGGGAGGGGGCAGCAACCAGGGGTGGTGGCCAGGCACCCTCATGGAATGGGAGCCCATACAACCCAGTGGCGGACCGCCCCCAGGTGTGTACGGAGCGTTATCTTCCATCAGGAGACCACTTGCTTCAGGCCACAAAGGCAAAGATTTGGCGGGGGGAGTGTGTGGACATGTTCACACTGCTGTTCAGGGTTGTGGAGGTGAAGGCCAGTGTATGGGATGACCTTAGGGAGCTGGAGAAGATTAGGCGCTTGCAGATCGATAAGAACTTTGACAATTGGCTATCGGCCTACACCATTTACATGGGGGTGGCGCTGCAGGCATACCCTGGTCAGGGGCTGGTGCTGGTGAAGTACCAGGACCTAATTCACCGTGCCTATAAGGAATAAAATTGGGCTGCGCGGCTGCGCAATGATGAGCTGTTCTGTTTGTGAGTGGCTCTTGATCCAACCCTGCCTTGGGACCAGGAGCATCAGCAGCTGTGGTCAAAATGCATGGGGCCTGCTGGGGCCATCGCAGGCAGGTATGCAGATAGCGGCCACATGGTGGCATGCTCGCAGGCTGACATGGGGCAAGGAAGCAGCAACAAGCAGTGGATTCAACCCCGCCTCATCTGCTGGGATTTCAGCGCCGTGAGTTGCCATCAAAGGCAGTGTAAGTATAGATATTCCTGCAGCTCTTGTGGGGGCTTCCACCGGTTTGACCTATCTGGTAATCTTGACTGACACCGAGAAGCAGCTTTGCATCTTGCCCTTGTATAAGGTTGCGGAGCTGGTAACCTTACTAGAGCAGGCTTGGTCTTGAAAAAGCCTTACCATAGGGGAGTGGCAGATGCTGCTAGGCCACTTGAATTTTGCCTGCAGGGTGGTGGCCCCTGGACTAGCTTTTGTCCGTAGGATTTGTGACTTGCTGGGAGGTGTCTCCCTATCTCATCACTGGGTCTGAGTCTCAGGCAGGATTAAGGCAGACATGTACATGTGGCCGGATTTTTTTAAAGGGTTGAATGGGGTTCCATTTTGGTGCAGTTCCATGCTACTGGAGGCATCCTTGCAGATTTCCTCTGATGCATCAGGCAGCCTGGGGTTTGGAGTCTTTTTCCAGGGGAGCTGGTGCACCCAACGCTGGCCTCAGGACTGGGCTGAATCTGGCCTTACAAAGGATCTCACCTTCCTGGAATTCTTTCCTATGGTGGCAGTGGTCTACCTGTGGCACACCCAGTTGAAAGACAAGGTGGTCAAGCTCTGGTGTGAGAACCTGGTGGTGGTGTTGGTCGTCAACAAACTGACTTCGAGATCTCCCATGGTTATGTGGTTGGTGCGGGCATTTGTGCTATATTGTCTGCAATACAATGTACTGTTCATGGCAGAGCACATTCCTGGGGTGCACAACAACATTGCTGACTCACTGTCTCATTTCCAGGGGTTCAGGTTCCAGAAGCTAGGCCCGGAGGTGAAACAGGAGTCAGAGCCAATGCCAGTGGCCTTGTGGAGCCTTGTGTCATGCCTGCCCTTGACTCAGCCCCAGAGCCAGCTCCTGACAGCCTAAGAGGGGAGGATTCAGTGCCTTTAAGAGCTGAAGAAGCATCAGGATCTGCACCTACTGTAAGTACTGAGGAGGATACACAGCAATCTGAGTCAACTACAGGACGGTTTGCACCTGGGATTGAGCAGGCCATAAGCAGCTCACCACCTGCATCTCCCCCACCTGTACGTAGGCTTAGGGATCAGAGACGTCAGGAGCTGGCTAGCTGAGGAAAAGAAGCATGTTCAAGAGGGCGGAGATCCTTAAGCCCTGAGTTTTAACAGCAGCCAGGACCTCGCACAAAGGTGCTAATGAGTTAATGGGCCAGAGCACTATTTAGTAGAGCCTCTGGCCATGAGCAATTTGTGCTGGCAACCTCGTTTGTAGAACCAGAAGCTCTGCACCTTGATTCCTGTTTGACTCTGTGGCTTTTGGACTCGGCTTGTGTTTGGACTGCTCTGGCTCCTGACTTCCAGCTTTGAACCTGACCACGCCCTCGGCTTTGCTCCCTGTACTCTGACCTCTGGTAACGTTTGACTACGGCTTTGTCTGGTGTTTTGGGACTTGTTTAATGCTCTGCTGACTGCTCTCCCGGCTGACCTTTGGACTTGTATTGTGACTCCCCCTCTCTGCCTGCCTCCCTGGCTCTACTGTGACACGGCACATGATGGAGGGATAGCTTAGGGAGTCACAACCAGCGCCTGATACCAGATGGCCATTTACATCGGACATTATCAGGAAGTTGGTCAGCCTCTTTGTGGGCTTATGCACCTCACAATGGGAAACGGACCTATTCCGGGTGGCCATGCTGGTGGCCTTTTTCGGGGCTTTCTGAATAAGTGAGCTGCTAGTCAGGTCTCGGTGGGATGGTGGGAATAGGGCCTTACTCATAACGGATGTGAGAGTGGGGGTGGATGCAGTTACATTGTGAGCCAGACAGTCCAAGGCAGACCAGGTGGGTGTAGGGCAGCTAGTTACCCTTCACAGGAACCCAGAAGAGGCATTGTGCCCAGTTTGGGAGATGGCCCACTGGATGTCGATGATTGGGCAGAGGACCGGACTGCTTTTCCGCATGAGAATGGACTCCCATCGACCCAATATCAATTTTGTGCCATACTACGCCAGGTCTTGGGCATGGTGGGATAGGCTGGGGGTCACTTTGGTACCCACTCATTTCGCATTGGGGCAGCTTCAGCGGCTATGGAGCTGGGATTGGGCTCCTCTGAGATCCAGCGCTTGGGGAATTGGCACTCCCGGGCATTCAGGGTCTACATAGGTAAGTGCTGATGGCTCGTGGTGTGTCTCTTTACAGGGTATGGCAAAAGGACAAGGACGAATGGCATTTTGATTTGTGGTCACTCTATCATGTATTGGGCGGGTAGGAGAGCAGTCTTCTCTAGCATGGGTTCCCAGCTAGGCATCAGAGACAAAGCCTCTGTTCAATGGCTGGGGACAAGAGGGATGCGTTGGAGCCAGCTGCTCCCCCTTTTTCATAGTCGCAGGCAGGGCTCTTTTTGGAGCAGGAGCTCCTTTGCATATTAGGCGACACACCCCTAATGTAGCCAATTGTCCAAGAGCTTACAGAGCTCTGTGTACAGGGTGTGCTGTAAGCTCTTAGAGGATTGGCTACATTAGGGGTGTGTCGCCTAATATGCGAAGGAGTCCCAGCTACAAAAAGAGCCCTGATTTTACACCCCTAATGTAGCCAATCGTCCAAGAGCTTACAGAGTTCTTCTTACAGGGGCTACCATAAGCTCTTGGGGGATTGGCTACATTAGGGGTGTGTCGCCTAATATGGGAAGGAGTCCCTGCTACAAAAAGAGCCCTGGGCGACACACCCCTAATGTAGCCAATCCTCCAAGAGCTTACAGAGCTCTTCTTACAGGGGCTACTGTAAGTTCTCAGAGGATTGGCTACATTAGGGGTGTGTCGCCTAATATGCAAAGGAGTTCCTGCTCCAAAAAGAGCCTTGGTCACAGGTCAGTGGGTGTGCCCCCCCCCAATGTCATGGTCATACACTTGGGTGAAAATGACTGGGGCAATAGGTCAGCAGTTTCCTTGTTGGCAGAGGTACTGAGGGATTCTGAGACACTCGGGGAATGGTTTCCTGGCACTGTATGCGTATGGTCCAATATGTTGCCTCGGCGGGTATGGCGAGGGGTATTTCACCTATCTAGGGTCAACAAGGCCTGCCGCTGGCTGAACATCCTTGGTATGTCTGTGGTTTCCCGGGGAGGGAAAGTGATACCACATCTGGGAATTAAGTTCCTGTGCCCACATCTCTTTAGGACTGACGGTGTTCACTTGTCTATCGCTGGTACGGATATGTTCTTGGCTGATCTGCAGAAGGGTCTGCGAGACCTGGTGGCTTTGGGCTGGCGGGAGGGGTGTTAAGCCAAGGCTAACTCCCCCCCTTTGGCAGGAAAGCGTGGGTTGAGGGGGTAGATTGGAGATGGCAAGCACCCTGAAATATCAGCAATAGGGGGGTCCTTATACTGGGTACCTTGTGGCTTGGGAGTCCGGGAGCCTCAGATGGGGGCCCCTCTGGAGTTGGGGGAGCACATGGTGAACCTTGGCTTATCAGTCAGGGCAAGAATGTGCTCCTCTGTCTCCTCTGAGCCGGAGTGGGTTTGCCCTGTTAAGAAGCCTGCTTCGCAGGCACAATGCAACCCGTGCTTAAAATGGTATAAAGGATGCAGATCAGCTTGTATGTAAATAAAGTCCCCAGTTTAACCCATAACGTGTGTTGTGTTTCATTCGAGGGGTGGGCGGGCAAAGGCTTCAAACTTTGCTAAGTGAAGCGGTGGAGTACAGGCCATTATTGGAATCTGGCCCAGACTCTCAAAGACTCTGGGACCATTCCTAACTGGATGGAGTCTGAATGGATGCCAAGAAACCTCCAGTGACTGAATCTCTTGTATTTTTCATTCCACTTCATTATTGGATTTTATTGAAAGCATCAGTAACTGCAGTGAAGCAACGCATTCATTCAAATCTTATATTACACAAAAGTTTTCTTCTTGGTTGTCTTTTCAGTGCAGGAAGATATGCTTTTAAACTTTATTTATGTGTGTACGGGGGTGTAGAACATGTTTGGGGTTCATTATGGTGACTGAAAAAGTCTGGACCAGTTGTACCTTGCTTCTGGTTGCAAATAAGAAGAGACCCAACAACAGAAGTGCTAGAGAAAAACAATGTTGAGTTCTGGAAACAGAGAATCTACTAAGCTGAACATCTCTCATCCCCTCTCTGTCTCTGGCACATGTCTCTCTGGTGAGAGTTGTCCATTACAAGTCTGAAAGAAAACAGAACACACTTTGAATTTAGTGGCCCCTTTAAGACCAACAACATTTAATTATGGGTATAAGCTTTTGTGTGCATGCACACCTCTTCAGGAACATTGGAAGAAGAAGGCAGGCTTTGTCTCAGGAGCCATGCAATCCCTTGAAATTCAGCATTGGGTCAGCAAGGTACCATAATGGAAAGAAAGAGGAAAATATTTCAAAGCACACATGTCTCAGGAGGACCAAGTAACATTTACAGGTCATATGCAATGAACAGCTGTTATAAATCAACTGAGCATAAGTTAACTGTCAAAAGCTCAAATCCCCGATTGTCCTGTTGTAGAGGTGAAAAGAGTTTAAAAATAATGTCATTATAATAAATGCTCTAAAATTATGTGGATTTTTTTTTACAATTAAACCTTTAGTACATGAGAGAAATGAAACTTGTTCCCCTCGCTATTGAAATATGAAATGGCCGGGGTGCAATTCCAGCTTACCTCCTTGTGTTGCACCCAGGATAACACTAAAGTGCTAGAACTTCTGGCTGCCAGACAATTGTAGGATCTTCTGGCTACTCTACACACATGGAAACAATCAACCACTCAAATAGTCCTTCTCTGGTATAGGGGACTACATCAAAAACTGCCAAATGAATATTAAAGGTATAAAAAGTAAAGGTAAAGGTTTCCTTTGCTTGAAAGCCAGTCGAATCCAACTCCAGGGCACGGTGTTCATCTCCATTTCCAAGCCAAAGAGCCAAATAGGGCAAATTGGACACCGGCCGATAGTTGGCCAATTCAGCCGGGTCCAGAGATGTTTTTTCAAGAGAGGGCGGACCATCACTTCCTTGAGTGCCCCGGGGAACCATCCCTCCAAGAGGGACTTGTTGATAATCTCCTGCAGGGCACCTCAGAACTCCTCACGGCCCACTTTAATGAGCCAGGAGGGGCATGGATCAAGGTCGCATATGGTTGGGCACACAGATACGAGCAATCTGTCTATTTCCTCCCGACTGAGTAGGCTAAAACACTCTAAATCCAGCACCAAAGACGTGCAAGGGGCCTCAAGTTAATTGTGGTGGGGAGGTCATGGTGGGGTGCCAGGGCTTTAACTGCAAAATAGCTCGCAAAAGCCCCACAGCCAATGTCCAATTTCCCAACAGTTTGCCTGCCCTGTGGCAGAGCTGTCAAAGACCGAATCGTAATTGGGCCGGGTGGGAGCTAGCAGATGCAATCATGGTGGCATAAAAATCTCATCTTGTAGGATCTCATAAGCATCCTGTAGGACGTTCTTGACATCACATTACTGGTAGAAAATAGTGAAGACTTGAAACAACTCCTAATCATCATTATCAGCATCCTAATCATCTGGCCTTGTGTGCAGTATAGCCAGGAGATCCTGAGATGGTCTGACAGCTGTAAGTTCTAGCTCTTAAGTGTTATGCACCACAAGGGGGTGAGCTGGACTTAGAGGTGGGCTGAGAGAGCCCTGAAGGAGTTGTGACTGACCCAAGGTCACCCAGCTGGATTCATGTGGAGGAGCGGGAAATCGTACCTGGTTCTCCAGATTAGAGTCCACCGCTCTTAACCACTACACCACAAAACGACTCCTGATGAAGGACTTTCTACTTTAATGACTCCTGATGAAGGTTAAAGCAGAAAGTGTCAAAGCAGGATTACAGCTGAACATCAAGAAGTCAGAAATAATGCCTTTGGGGAATTACACAACTTTAAGGCTGATGTTGATGAAGAATTGTTGAGGATTTTCTAATACAAGTCTTATCACTCCAATGACCACAAAAATAGACAACTTAACAAAGAGCATGGAAGAAATTAAAGCAGTTGCAGACTCAGCTGCGGCAGAAGTGAAAAATAACAAACAAGCTATCTTGGAGCTACGTGATTATGAAGCCTGGTCCAAAAGTAAGTTAATGTTACTAGAACTCAGAGTGCGTGAGTGGAAAATTAAAATTTGTGGGATTCCACCAAACTTTGAATTGAACACCAACCTGACTACAGCTTTAAATTCGTGGCTGAGTGGTGAGCTGAAACTTTTGGGTACAGTGGTTATGACCAATGTTCCCTCTAAGCTGTGGAGTCTTGTGAGCAAAAATTCTACTTTGTGAGCTACTGGAATTCAAGCTGTGAGCGAGCCATTTGGCTACTGCATAAATTAGTTTGCTCCGGAGCCATCCTTCCTGAGCTGAGACAAAAATGTGTGAGCCAGAGGCTAAAAAACTGTGAGCTAGCTCACACTAACTCAGCTTAGAGGGAACACTGGTTATGACAGCATACAGACTAAGCCGGGTCACCAGCCTTAATCCCGGACGTTATTGCAGAGATTGTGGATGTTCAAACAAAGAAATTAATTTTAGAAACTGCTCGTAGCCAAAAAGGTTTGAAACTAGATGATGTTATCACCCAAATATTCCCAGATTTCCCGTATGAAATCTTGATGGCTCAAAGAAACATGCATCCAGTGGTACAGAGGCTAATAGAACTAAAAATACCATATAGGTGGTTATCTCTGGGTCATCTCAGAGTTACCCAAGGGGGAAGGGACTTGGACAGCCCATGATGTACCTTCGAGAGAGGAAATGATTACGGCTATTATGCAGGCTGCCAGTGGCTCATAGGACTAGACCTGATAAGGATGTGAAATAGGCAGTGCTGGAATAAAAACTTTTACTTAAATTTAAGTTGGGATGTTGCACAATGCGGGTAAGACTGTATGGGAAAGATCCCCAGCCCGCCAACGGCAAGTCTCTTTTAGGGACTCCTTTGGGGAACCAAAGATTCCGGAGCGGGCAGCACGTCCCGAAAATAAACACTAGGAGATTTTTAAAAAATGGTGTTCAGCAGTAATTCTTGCTTTCCTTTA
>NW_015168210.1:16138-21313 GCF_001447785.1 Gekko japonicus | reverse complement strand
TATACTTATAAAAAAGATTTTCTAATACTTGGCTCGATCATCTACCAAAACGGAGACTACAACCAAGAAATCAGAAGAGCAGCCATGAAGGAGCTGGAAAAGATCCTTGAGTGTACGGTTGTATTGCTGGTGACCAAGATCTGGATAAATCATACCATAGTATTCCCCATTGCTATGGACAGGTGTGAAAGTTGGACAATGAAGAAAGCCGACAGGAAGAAAATGGATTCATTTGAAATGTGATGTTACGGGAGAATTTTATGGATACTGTGTACCGCCAGAATGACAAATAAATGGGTTTTTGACCAAATAAAGCTTGAACTCTCCCTAAAAACTAAAATGACTAAACTGAACCTAGCATACTTGATCACATGAGGAGAAGACAAGACTCGTTGGAAAATGACTAAACTGAACCTATCATACTTGATCACATGAGGAGAAGACAAGGCTCGTTGGAAAAGAGAATAACGCTAGGAAAAGTTGAAGGCGACAGAAAAGAGAAGACCCAACATGAGATGGGTTGACTCCATCAAGGAAGCCACAGCCCTAAGTTTGCAAGACCTGAGCCAAGGCTGTTAATGACAGGATGTTTCGGAGGTCATTAATTCATCAGGTGGCCATAAACTAGAAGCACCTTGATGGCACTCCCTCCTCCCCCCTCTCTCTCTCTCACACACAAGCACACTTCTCTGGATCCCAGCCATTTACCCTATTTGGGATTTCTTTTATGCCCATGAAGCTACTTCACCCACAAATAGGTTAGGAACATCCACCAACTACATAAGATTTGGACTGAGTTTCTGCTTACCTTCCTGTTATAGATATTTAGGTCTGCCTGTGGCCAGGGATACTAGCCTTTTGCAAGGAGCCAAGGAATTCCTGGTGTTTGGCTCTCAGATCACAGAATCATAGAATCATAGAATGTTAGAGTTGGAAGGGACCTTGCAGGTCATCTAGTCCAACCCCCTGCACTCTGCAGGAGCATTTTAGCCCTACAACAGACCCGAAAGATGGTCGTCCAGCTTCCGCCTGAAAATGTCCAGCGGATTCCATTCATAATCTGTGGATGGCCCAGTGAATCCTGGACTAGCCCAGGAGTTCCACTGTGCATTTTTTATTGTCTCTAGAGGGCAGAAAGGAAGGATAGAATTATTTAAATATACATTAATTCAACAAAGCAGAGGGAACGTCATCCAAAGACTGCAAAATAGATGGGTCTCTAGATCGGTGTGTTTATATTTAATTATGCCACCAATATGCCTTTTCATTTTTTTTTAGTACTTATAATAATGCTATACGTCTCTGGAGCAGAATTATGGTCATGCTTTCACATTATAGTTTTTTTTTTTTTACTGCAAAACATGTTATGAGGGAATAGATTGTATATGGAAGGATGGACATAAATCCTCTCATTATCGCACACATAGCCAGGTTCCACACCTAGAGCTATAAACATTTACATTACAACAGACTAATTACTAAGTGAATATATTGACAAAGAGAGAACTTTGATTGCTCCTGTGGGACAGGCATCTGATCATGCATCCTCATTGCGCGTTCCAGGAGATGATGAAACGGCATGGTGGCAGAATGTGTGTTAAAAGGAACATGTGGTTCATAAAATAATAGCCATCAAAAGGCTATATCAAAGGTTATTTTTTCTATCATGGGGAACCATTTTCCTAAGGGATTATATATTAAAGCATCAATAAAGCTAGATATAAAATAATGATTTACAGTTGACAAGTTATAGGTTTATCACTCTGTATTCTGCATTCCGAAAGAAAGTTGTTATGAGACAGAAATCATATAGTGTTCTTTTCTCTCTCTCTCTCTAAGTGAAGCAACCTATATTTGCGTATTATAATGTTGAATTCTGTATTCCTTTTGAAAACGAATAAAAATTGTTTGGAAAAAAATCAAAAGGCTATATGTGCGGTGAAGGAAATGGATTTAAATTTAATATCATTTCTGAAATATCAAGAAGAAACATGAACTCCGAGGGTGGAAGCTATGGAGGGAGAAAAACCTCAAGACGAATGGTAGACAGAGTAATGATCTCTCCAAGCCCATAGTAAAAGAAATATTGATGTTTAGATCAGGGGTGCTGAACTCATTTGTTATGAGGGCCGGATCTGACATAAATGAGACCTTGCTGGGCTGGGCCATGTGTAGGGTTGACAAACCCCCCGGTTGGCAGGGATCCCCTACTTTTTTGGGGGGCTTCTACCCACTACCGGCCAGCTGGCCCCTGGGGGAAGCCCACCCCCAAGCCCCAACACCCACCACCACCCCTCCCTTCTCTCTTGAGAAAGAGGAGGGTGAGGGGTGGCTGCAGGCCACACGCACAGTCTCCGCTCAGAGATTGGGTGCACAGAAACACCAGCTTCCTTCACTTAAAGGGGCCCCTTTAACTGCAGGGAGCCAGTGTTTCTGCACTACCGATTTCCATGGAGGTCGGGCATGCAGGGAAACGCCAGTTCCCTGAATTTAAACTGCAGACAGCCGGCGTGCTGGAAGAGCAGATGGGCGGGGGGGGGGGAAGTCTCCAAAGTGATGTCATCACATCAGGGATGCCCCGCCCCCTCTGGGAACGCCCCCCCAAAGTCCACCACTGGGGATGAAGATGGCACTTGGCAACCCTAGCCATGTGTGTCATAAAATGTAATGCCTGGTAGTGGCAATATTAACTTTATTAAGGGCACAAACACAAAGTTTTTTTTAACTTAAAATAAAAACATGCTTAGAACATTAGCTCTGTAAGCTGTAAACCTACTTTTGATTTATTGACATTCACTACAGAAATCTCACGCTCAGAGTTCTGAGTCTAGGATCCAGGTTAAAACATGAAATGGCTGAGTGATAAAGAGAGTCTGGTGAAGCAAGCTATGATGCAGCAGCAGCAACAGAACTGGAAGCAGAAGATGGCCAGTTCCACTGAGGGCCTGATGGAAGTTCTCTGGGGCCTGATCTGGCCCCTGGGCCACATGGTTGACACCCCTGGTTTAGATGATTGTGAATAACTAAAACTATGGGTTTCAGCTTCCGGTTTTTGGCAACTCGCAAGTGGGTGCACTCCATCATTGCTCTGATGTGAGCAGCCTGCGAACGTGCCGATGAGAGGGGTCCAAGTTGATCTTGGACCCCCATGACCCTTTGTAGGAGGGTTGCAGCCTGGGGCACGAAAGGTGCCTCTCCCAAGGCAGAATGCCAAGGGATTGAGGTGCCTCTTTGCCCCGATAGGTCCTCATGGCACGGAGCCAGGAATGGCACCTAGAGGCACACACCGGACCGAGTATGCAACAGATCCACCAGGACCGATCTTCTCTACAGCTTAAACAAATGCAAGTGAGAATGGGAGTAAACTTACCATTTAGCGAACTTCCATCTGAATGTCAGGAGTAAAGCTGCCCCAAAGCCCCAAATAAGCGAAAGGGGGGGAATCCCCACATCCAAAGAACTGAGTTAAAAACAGGAGGCGGCTTGAAAAGAGCGGAAGCTGACAAAGTGCGGTGCGGATTAGCTAGAAAGCGATATTTTCAGACTTTGACTTTTCAAAATTTCTTACTAACTGTAAACAATGACACAGTGCTCAGAGAAAATGGCAGCGAAAGCTAAACTTACAGGAGCAGCCAGCACATCGTCTCCAGCTTTTAAACCGGAAGCAACTATAGACTTCTCCAAAATGATTGCTGCAGCCTTGTGCACCAGATGACCATGCTTAACCAGAAATTTGACACGTTGCACATGGAACTTCAAGGAACTTCATCAAAAACAGAGAAGATAACCAAGAAGCTGAAGAAAGTTAATCTTAAATCCAAGGAGTTTGGACAAAGATTGGAGGTGGTAGAAAAGGATAAAATCTCTGAGAATCATCAACTGTTACATCTCCAAATGGAAAAATCAGCATATGTCCTGAGATTTCAGAACATTTGGGGCAAGAAAGAAAAGGCCCTGAAGGAGATTTTAAGTAAGGAACTGGCCCCCATGGTAGGTTTAACAGCAGAAGTGTTACAGAGCTACTTGGATATGATATATTGTACATATCCAGAATACATAAAGAAAAATAAGCTTCCCAGGGAAATATTTGTCAAATTCTCAAAAAGGTCAACAAGAGACTTGATTCTGAAAGCGACAAGCAGAAATGTTTTGAAAATTCAAAGAAAACAAGTCAAAACCTTAGAAGACATTCCATTTGAAAATTTGAGATTTCATTGTTTTTGCAAAAGCATAACACCCCTTACAGATGGATTACACCGGAAGGCCTTATTTTCAACTTCAACAGGAAGAAAGAAAAAATTGACTCTGTTCTTAAAGCAAAAACATTTCTTGAGCAACAATAAGATAAAGTTGGACCTGAGAAATTGGAGGATGATAAAAATGCAGAAAAAGAAGAAAACGAAAATTAAGAAAGTTCTAAGAACTCCTTGTCGGCTGAATCCTTAGACTCTGAAACCGAATTAGGGGCTATGGCTCCTAAGCCTCCTAAAAATAAAAAGGAGTTTGAAAAGAAATGTAAAGGAAGAAAATAAGTATAATAATGTAACTCTGACTGTCTGATACCTATTATTACTCAATAACTTTAAACTAAGAAGCATACACTTTAGTCAAATCTGTTTTTGAATGCTCACTTTATTCTCTAGAATTTTATTGCAATAACTCTCATGTATTACCATTTTGATATTAGGAAAACATCGATTAATTCAAATATGTATTAATGATCTCTTCTTACTTGTAGTTTTAGGTTGTTCCCTTCCCTGACCCCATAGAGGTTTAGTTTAGAAAACGCAATAAAAAATCTTTAAAAAAAAACAAAACAAAACAATGGGTTTGAACTGCCTGTAATAATCAAAGAAAAAGTGTTTAATGTAATGATTTCCTTTCAATTTATGAAACCTGTAATTGTTTCTTATGCTTGGAAAATAACAATAAAAAAGAGGGATTAGATTTTAGACCAGGATACAAAATATTCTTTTGGACAGAGTGTGATAGCTGCTCTGGTCCAGGGGATGACACTAGGAAACTTAAAGTGAGATTAAAGGTTCATATTTTTTTCTGCAGAAGAATCAGCACATTGAATTGCAGCCTGGACCTTTTGAGTTAGGCTGTCAATGAGACATCTTGGATTTCCTCTTTATAAAAACTTCCAGTGCTTTGTTTTAGGATGCAGGATAA
>NW_015168210.1:3697-15603 GCF_001447785.1 Gekko japonicus | reverse complement strand
TCAGGAAAAACCCAAGGTATAAAAAGGCAAAAAAAAAAAAAAAGCAGCACAGAAAGGATTAAAGGTATCTTTGATGTAGACATCAAGAGTGGGGACAAAAATACTCCAAGGGAATTGTAAGTGGGGAATAATTATCCTCTTAATATAACAAAGTAAATGTTAACCTTGACGAAGGTTGTGGCTAGAATTCAATATTATTGAAATTTCAGGTCAAATCTTTTTTTCTCATTACTATTTCTGCCACGTAGCAGCTTGGCATGAAGGTGTGAAATCTTGGCCCAGTTTCTATTGTATCATGATGCTGTACCCTGTCAGAAGTCTTCACGTTGGAGGAGTAGAGATGAGAAACACTCAAACATCCACCGATTCACCTCATGGCCTCTTTGCCAGTCACATTACTTAACGGTCATGCAGGTTCTCTCAGAGGTCCAGAGAGGACCAGGCCACTTCCAGGTTTTGAGGCCTTTAGCCATAATAAAAACAACAACAACAACAATTTCCATTTATTAATCGCTTTCCCCAGTGGGCTCAAAGCGATGTACAGTTACACCATACAAAATGATGACACACTATATGAATAAAAACGAGAGGCAAAACTCATCAGCTCCATTAGGCCTCTGAGACACATAGGCAACAGCACCCGCCTGAGTTTCCTCCTGGGAACATGCCCCTCTCATGTCCTGCCCAAACCCTGGAGGGGCTTTCCCCTCCCTCTTTTGGTACCACTGCCACCAACTGGCCATTTTAGGAATTACCCACCAAGTGAGCCAGGGCTCCCAGCTTCCCTTCCTGCATTGCCCCGTGCTTGCACCCCACGCCATCCAGTGATTGGTTACCACTAGGACAATCTACTGTCCTTGTGCACTCTCTGGGAATGAGGTATTTACCAACTGATTGCCTCCCTTCCCCTATCACCTTTTCTAATTAGTGTGTTCAAATGGTAGAGGTCTATGTGGTACAGATCACAACTCCCAGCATTCAAAAGACTGAAGTGAAATGGCCGCACACATACACTCAGAACAGTGACAGACTGAGTAAGGGATGCAAAAGAAAGTTATGAATACACATGCCCCTCACTCTGTACATCCCTTAGCTCTGGGGCCCCCAGTCTTTTTGAGCCTGCTGGAACCTTTGGAATTCTGAAACAGGGTGGTGGCCACAATTGCAAAATGGCTGCCGCACATGGCAAAGGTAAAGGTTCCCTTGCTCAAAAGCCAGTCGAGTCTGACTCTAGGGTTGCGATACTCATCTCCATTTCAAAGCCAAAGAGCCAGCGCTGTCCAAAGACGTTTCTGTGGTCATGTGGCCGGCATGACTAAACACCAAGGTGCACGGAACGCTGTTACCTTCCATCGAAGTGGTACTTATTTATCTACTTGCAATTTCTTGCTTTCGAACTGCTAGGTTGGCAGGAGCTGGAACTAGAGACGGGAGCTCACTCCGTCATGCGGCACACTCGGGTCTCGAACTGCTGAACTGCCGACCATCCACAGCCTGCAGTTCAGCGTCTTAACCACTTGATCCACCGCACATGGCAAAGCCAACCATAAAATGTCAATGAGCAAAATTATGCATAACTCTAATAGTCAGTCTTCAATATTCCAGGCACAAGCTCTGTTGAACAGGATGCCTTTGAAATCTGCACAGCCACCAGAAACCCCATTGGACAAAACCCCTTCCTGGTCCTGCCTGCTTTCTAGAAGCATTTGGCAGGGGCCAAGAAAGGCATTAGCAGGCCCCCTTGTGCCCATGGGCACCATCTTGGGGGCCCTCACCCTAGCTGGTCTTGTTCTAAAGTAGGTCTTTTAATTTCAGAAGTTACAGTAGTCTTAAAGCTTTCCTATTACTTTGGTGCCTTTGTTCAGGAAGGCAGCCCTTTGACTCCTCCAAGAGGCAATGGTGGCCTTCAGGCGGAGCCCAGGTATGAGACATGCTTTCCCAAGATAGAATCAACCAACATGGCCCCTCTCCCTCTGTGCTGGGGGATTTTATTATCCCAGTTTTCCCATCCCCAGCCTAGTCTAGGTTAAGGCATCCTTTCATGAAACATCCAGGAAGACATATTTTAGACTCTCTTCACCCCCATGTCTCCATCTCCCTTCCAGGTGTCAGCTTCCAGCTGCAGGTATGCATTGACCATTTCATTGTCTCCAACTAGGAAGGCCATTAGCATTTCTAAAGTATTGAATGTCAGTGCTCGGGTGAGGGTTGAGAGCAATTGATTTCTCCCCTCCTGCCTGTCCTCTACTAGGAGAGAGACAATTTAAAAACAAACAAACCACCCCTAAATGTGAAGGTTTTGTACAGGCTAAACCTCCACATTAAAATGCATTTCTCCACAGCATAGTTCAGACTAAACTGGCTTTATATCCCGGCTTCATATCCTGATTTGACTAACAATAGTGGATTCACCCTCATTCACACGATCATATTAAACACAGTTTAATCAAACCATGGTTTCATGCAGTGTTTGAAGTGAGTCAGGGTGTGGGACAATTTTCATGATTCTTTTCTCTTCCTACTAAAAGAGCTCCTCGGTTTCAGGGGGTAAATCTTTTTTTTGGGGGGGGCTTTTCAGCTGTCCCCATCACCAGTCACCACCACAGAAATGGATTCCAGAGAGAAGGCATGCTATTGCATCACAGTTCAGGCTACCCAATAGGGCTGATAACTTCCAGGTAGGCCCTAGATTCCCCCCAGAATTGGAATAGATAGACAATTGGGATCAGCTTCCCAGGAGGTAATGGCAGCTTCAGGGGGTGGACACTATGGCATCCAGTTTCCACTGGGATGAGGAATCTCCTGTCCTCAACTCCCATCGCCGGTCAGCACTGAAACAAGTGTGTGTGGGGCGGAATAATTGCCATCAAGTGATGTAGCAATCTTGCTTCAAGGAAAAATCTGGAAGTGGTATCATTCCTAGAGAGGTGCGATGTCACATCTGGATTTTTCCAGCAGTCATGTCACGCTGGGTGATTCTGCATTGGCTTTTCCCTCCGCGGCTTTACCAAACCCAACTTGGAATAGAAATTCTCCTCTGCATCGCAGGCTACTTTCGCTTCCTTTGATCACTGGGTTTTATGGTACCCTCTACACTGCATGCCACTTTCACTTTCTTTGATCATCGGGTCTGGTCATTGCCAGCATCAACTAGTTGAGCCTCAGAGGAGCTGACAGGGATGATATCAGCATCAGCTGAGTGATCCTCAGCTAAAGGAGGCTGGCCCACGACACATTGGGTGCTTTCAGATGGGGCGTTTCAGCCGGCATAAACTGTATTGGTTGGAACCGTTGCAGTTTATGCCGGCTGAAATGCGATCACACTTACCTCCTGTCTGTGGAGCCCATCGCTGTATGCCCGTTCACACACAGCGGGCATCGGAGGTTTGTTGTTGGGTTTTTTAAACTCAGTTTGCACATGCGCATGGGCAGCCATCCACAGAATGGCGATCTTCATGCATGCACAAAACACCCCGTCCAGAAAAGCATGCCCTGAAGAGAGGACTTACCTTTAAAGTTTAAAGAGCAAACTGGCCTCCCTGAGGTCCCGGACTCCTCTAAAACATTAAACTAAGGACCTTTTCTTTCTTTCTTTTTTTAAAACAAATGCTGGGGCGAAGCTTCGTCCAAGCGCATATTGCTGACCCTAAAAAAAAATGGTGGGCAAAAATCGGAAGCCTCGGGCTTCTGAACGGAAGTGGCTCTACAATGGTGGAGAGCGATCAGATGGGGGGGGGGGTAAAGCAATTACAACCGTTGCACTCAGGATACCACCACTTGGGGACCTAGTGGCAGAATACAACAGTTTAAAGCTCTTTGCAATGGTTAGGGACGGAAGGCAGATGTTTGCCGTGTGAACGCCGGTAAGTACACCGATTCTAACCGGCACCTATACCATTGTAAATGCCCTGTCTGAACGCACCCATTCTGAAGCTGCATATCCATGGTGAACACAAGCTTGCCCGCCCAGCATGGTGACCATGGGCATCAGGAAAATCATGAGTAGGGCATGCTTCCATTACCCACAGTTGGTAGACACCTGATAAGCATAACTGTAATGTCTGAGAAGGTCTCTGGTTGGATTACATTCTCCTCAAACAGATGGCTCTCCCCCCGCCCCAGTTTCATTCCTGATGGCTTGGACACAACTGCTGTATTAACCCAGTGTTTCTCAGCCTGTGAATTAGGACCTAACACCTGCCTTTTTGATTACTCTCTGTAGTATTGCAGAAACTAAGCTATGACCCTGGAAAGAGTCTCAACCATGTCATATCTTAGTTGATATTTTTCTTCACTGGTCACTAGAATGAGTGAGAATCTTAGGAGGAATAGATAGGATAATGGAGAAGGAAAGGGTGGTCAAAGGCTGGAAGATACCCTTCATATGCAAAGGCTATGTATGTCGAACTGCCACTTGCTTGAGGTTCATAGTAGGGGCAACTGTGGCCTTTGTGCAATGTTCTTCAGTTTCTCAAAAAGGTCTGGTTAGCCACTGACCTGAATGGAATGCTGACCCATATGAGTGCCTGCATATCATTCTACCCATACGAGCCCCGCAGAAAATTACGTTCTACCAATCAACACCTCCTGGTAGTCCCTAGCCCAAGGGATGTCTGACTTGCGTCAACTAGGGCAAGGGCTTTTTCGGACCTGGCCCCTGCCTGATGGAACAAGCTATCAAATGAGGTTAGGGCCCTGCAGGACCTATTACAGGTCTGCGGGGGCTGCAAAATGGAGCTCTTCCGCCAGTCCTTTACTTGAGGAAGTGGACATCCATTTGACGAGGCCTCCCCCCCCACACCAGTGACCACAGATCCTGGAAGCCAGACTGGGACCACATTATCTGCTATTGAGGTGTGTTGTTCTGTTAATGCTGATGTTTTAATGAAATAAGGATGATGATGATGTTATGGATTTTAAACTGATTTTTGTAACATGTTTTTAATATTGTAGATCTGCATTAATTGCAGATACATATATGTGGTTACCCACCCTGAGCCTACAATGTGGGGAGGGTGGACTATAAGTCTAATGAAATAAATAAATAAAATAAAATAAAAAGTTCGGCTATGGTGCCAAAACACCTTGGTCCAGTACTGGCTGGATCACCACACCAAGTAAATTTGGACTCAGGAGTCACTATAGTGAACAGGTTGAGAACCGCCATGTTAACCAACTATTAATGTTTATTTCAGTGTGCTTTATTAACATTAATTGCCTTTGCGGAATTTCACTGATGAGCTAGCATTTGCATTGTTTCTTTAAAGGCATCACAAAAATCTGGATTCATGGCAAATTTTTCGTTTCCAGATCAAAATGTGGAAACCAGAGACTCACCTGCTTTGCACGCCAGATCTGATTAATTCCAAGGTAAGCAGACATGACAAATGCTATGCAAATCTCTCTCTTTTGCTAAGAAAAGCACCCTTAATTATAGGAGAGCTGGCTCTGGAACTTTCCTTCACATCACATTATGCATTTTTTTCAGATGTGCAATCTATCAATTTCTGGTTTTGACAGAATCGACGCTCCTCATTAAATATCCGCTAATGTTAAAAAGTTCACATTTCCTACATTAAAAGAATATTATTCAGCATCAAAAACAAAACAAAAAGAACCCCTGTCCTGAATGATCTTTTAACACACTTCAAACACAGCAAATGGAATGGGAAAGAGAAATCTACCTAATAGAAATCTTAACAGTTCCTTTGCATGTGTTGGGTTTTTCTTCTTCTGGGCTGTCTATACAAAAATAATGGTGTTTAAAAGAAAAAAAAATCAAAGGCAATATCTGCAGGGGACAATTTGAGTTTCATTGCCTGCATAACTAACAATGAAGCTTCCACTGGCTATTTGCTATCCTCATAAAATGACGGGCTGTCTTCTAGCGGTGGGGTCCTAACCAAAGTCAGCCCATTTTCTTCAGTGGAATGAAAACAATGTAACTTTACAGTTTGGTTAGGGTGAGCAGTCTCAATCAATCTGAATGCCTTCTTGATTGCATTAAAATAGAAACCGTTTACAGGACTTAAAAAGGTACCAGGTGCAGCACTCTAGGCTGGTACCATTTCAAAATGTTAGTAGCATGGTTGGGTGTACCTAGGGATGCCCGGCTTCAGATGAGACCTGGGGATTCCCCGGAATTACAGCTCATCTCCAGGATAGAGAGATCAGTTCCCCTGGAGAAAATGGATGGTTTGGAGGGTGGACTCCCTGTCCCTGTCCTCCCCAGGCTCCACTCCCAAATCTCCAGGGGCTTTGCAACCTGAACCTGGCAACCCTATGCCACCCAACCCCTACTGGTGGCCAGGGAACCTGGCAACGATGGGTGATTCCCTTAGGTTACTGTAATTTACTTATTTAAAATATTTATATCCTTTTCCCCCCCTGATCAATGGGACTCAAAGCAGCTTACAGATTTAAAACCATTTCCTTCATCATAATAACTGACCTTCTCTCAGAAGACACCCATTTATTTATTCATTCATTTATTTATTCATTTATTATTTGTATTCATAGCCCACCCATCCCACGAGTGGGCTCAGGGCAAGTAACACCATAAAACAATACAATAAATACCGTTAAAAACTTAAACAATTCAAAACAATAATAAACATGAAAACACAATCACAATTCAGACAAGTCACCTGGTTGTGGGAGGTTCCCTGGCATATTATTTAGGTTGGTAGGTGGGTGTCGACAACCCCAGGGAGGCCATATAGGTGTCAGAGTCTTGCAGCAATCAGGAATCAACAACAGGCTTTCAATGAAGTTTCAGTCTGTTGTTCCAGTCTAGGCAAGTCATCCATACACGTTCAGTGTCAGAACTGATTCATAAAGCAGGAAAGGGTCAATTCTACCTGGCTCAAAGCGGGGTCAGATCTGATCTGTCTCTGCGTCTGCCTAGAAGCCATTTTCAATGGGCTGCTGGGCATGTAAAGCTGTTGCTTATTTACCTGTGTGCTAGGTATGCCAGCCTCCAGGTGGGGACTGGAGATTCTCAGGAATTACAGATCATCTCCAGATTACAGAGACCAGCTCCCCTGGAGCTCCCCTGGAGAAATGGATGCTTTGGGGACTCTCTGGTGTACCCCACTGAGGTCCTGGTCCTTCCTGGGCTCTACCCCCAAATCTCCAGGAGTTTTTCAACCTAGATCTGGCAATCCTACCCCCCATCCCCCACCAGTGGCCAGGGGGACCTGGCAACCCCACTGTGCATCTCTTCATAGTGCCTGAAGATTTCTTAACCACTTCATCAAGCATTAATTTAGAACCATCCTGGAAAGAGCTATGTTCCCTCTCCCCCATTTTTTCCTGACAAAAACCAAGGCTTGAAGACTGGCAATAATGTTGTGGTTGCCTTGGCACCCCCACAACGGCCACTGGAGAGGGCATTCTCCCCCAGCCACAATGGCAAATGGGCCCCAAGTGCACAAAGAAAGCTAGCCAATGAGGAAAGATAGTACACTTGGCTACATCTTAGATTGTCGCCGATATTTTCATTTAAAAGCCAAAACTTGAAGCTTCATCCACAAATGGAACATCTTAAGAACTTCAGAGGGAACCAGAAGATGACTGAAATTTCTCAGGTGGGTTTCACATGCCCCAGCCAGGACCCTTTTCCTTCACATGATTGCTTCCCAGTCACAAGGCGTTTTGACATGAGGAAAAACTTTATCAAGGTGGTCTCACCGGCATTCCAAAGTAGTAGCCTTTTATTCGGACATCTGTCAAAAATGCCTGTCTATAAACCAAGCACTATTAATTAAGCCTTTTTGCAGCAAAGCCAAGGAATACCATTGGCCCTGATGCTTACCACAAATCGGTTCTCAGTGAAGAGCTGCTTCACAATATTGTATATACCAGGGAGTGGATTGGAGCAATGTTTTCCTTTAAATAACATCTCCGGCATTACTTGCTCACTGTAACTAGATAAATGAGTTCTTGTGTATGTCAAAACTCTCTGTACTCCCATTTCGGCCTTGTGTGGGATGACGCCGTAATATTCGGCAGGCTTAGATGTGTGTAGCAAGTTAGCCTGAAAGCTGTCTGGCTCAAGGACTTGTTTTTATTACACTGTCTGTTCCACTGAGCACAATGCCAAAGAGCCACAAGGGTACATTGTCTGTACTGGTGACATTCTCACAGTGAGTGATGAGATACACCTGTGTGCGTGTGGAGGATTTTCCCCCTAAGTGCTTGAGCACATTTGTCATGGACTTGGCATTTGGTTTCTGTAACCTGTTCTCCTCAGAGGGGAAAAACACTTTTAAAAAACAGAGTACTAGGAAAGGAGAAAACGTGGGGTCAGCCGTTGCTGCCACCAAGGGAGTGTTTCCAGCATCACTGTGGAAATAGCACCCAGATCTGTCTCTGCTTCTGCCTAGAAGCCATTTTCAATGGGCTGCTGGGCATGTAAAGCTGTTGCTTATTTACCTGTGTGCTAGGTATGCCAGCCTCCAGGTGGGGACTGGAGATTCTCAGGAATTACAGATCATCTCCAGATTACAGAGACCAGCTCCCCTGGAGAAATGGATGCTTTGGGGGGGGGACTCTCTGGCGTACCCCACTGAGGCCCCTGTCCTTCCCGGGCTCTACCCCCAAATCTCCAGGAGGGGCTTCTAGTGTCCTGGCCCCACTGCTGGACCTCCTGATGGCACCTGGTATTTTTGGCCACTGTGTGATACAGAGTGTTGGAGTGGATGGGCCATTGGCCTGATCCAACATTGGCTTCTCTTATGTTCTCATGTTCTTATTCACCACCCTTCTTATCTCTTTTAAAACACATAGACAGCCTTGAGCTTTCTCCCTCTCAGGTTATCTCTTTCACTCACAGAGCCATCCTAGGGATGGCAGCCCGGTCTTACCTGGTTTTTAGCGGGGCCCAAAATGTCACATTGTTTCAGCCAAAAGGCCAGAACATCAACAAATGACATACCCAGTGAGATTGTAGGACAAGGGAGAAATGAATGTGCTTTCTGAATGTGGGGTCTGGCATTTCCTCTGACATGTTTACATATTGACAGCTGTCACTGCACCTTCAAAAGTTTAATTATAATAGATTTGTATGTAACCTAGAATCTTTTGATTAGAGAAGCTTATAGTAGAATATATTTTATAATTGCACCTTTTGTATACAAAGCTATATATGTTAAGGGAAAGCATTATCAGAGGCCTCTGGGGATAGAAATAGGATGCAATAAGAATGGAATGTGTATTCAAAAAACTGCAAGGACAATCACACAAGGGGAACATGAAACTCTAGGAATCAATTTTCCTTTACAATCACCCAGCTCCCCAAAAACAGGGGAAAGAGCTTCACTAAGGTCAGAAAGGATCTCAGTGTTCCCTAATGTTCCCATTGCTCTGAAGAGCAGATAAGCAAATGCAGTCACTGACAATATATGAGAGACCCATCGTAAGGTTTAAAGTCAAATGATGCTTGTATGATGTTAACTTCTTGGTACCAATGAGAGAGTCTTTAATGTGTAAACTATACGTGAATGTCATTTGGGGTATAAGAACTTCTGCCCTTCCTGGTTATAGCAGAATACAGTTTTAGAATGGCTGAAGTGCTAAGGTACTCAGCCCTGTATTCCCTGTTTAAAATGTATTAAACAGATATTCATCTAACTTGCTGGACTCCGACTGTGTGCCACTTTCTGGTGATGTCATCATGCTGACGTGGGAGGGGGCAGTTTAGGGGTGGGGCTTCCACTGCAGGCCAGCTGGCCAGTGGCGGATTGGAGCCTCCAAAATTGGGGAAAGCCCCACCCTGGCCAGGGGTCTGGCAACACTAAGCCATCCACAGACCAGGTAGCCCAGACTGTAGCCCAGACCCACTTAATAACAGGCCTCACTTGCATAGAGTTATTGGGGTGGGGGTTCAAACATGGTTCCATTCACCTGCTGCCACCATTTATTCATATCCTATAACATATGTATAGAGCAAGATATGAAACTGGGCATGTGCATGTTTCTTTCCCTTAGACATGCAGCCCATAGGGTTAAACAAAACAAGAAGTTATTTTTTTTTAATTTATGGTTGGAACGTAACACTGAACAAATTAAGGTATAAGTTACAACATTTTGCTTCCATTGAACTTTTGAACTGTGGTCCTTTCCCCACAAGTGGGATCCTTGGCCTATAAATCGACTATTTTCAGCCCACTACACACAAGGGGAACATGAAACTCTAGGAATCAATTTTCCTTTACAATCACCCAGCTCCCCAAAAACAGGGGAAAGAGCTTCACTAAGGTCAGAAAGGATCTCAGTGTTCCCTAATGTTCCCATTGCTCTGAAGAGCAGATAAGCAAATGCAGTCACTGACAATATATGAGAGACCCATCGTAAGGTTTAAAGTCAAATGATGCTTGTATGATGTTAACTTCTTGGTACCAATGAGAGAGTCTTTAATGTGTAAACTATACGTGAATGTCATTTGGGGTATAAGAACTTCTGCCCTTCCTGGTTATAGCAGAATACAGTTTTAGAATGGCTGAAGTGCTAAGGTACTCAGCCCTGTATTCCCTGTTTAAAATGTATTAAACAGATATTCATCTAACTTGTTGGACTCCGACTGTGTGTCACTTTCTGGTGATGTCATCATGCTGATGTGGGAGAGGGCTGTTTAGGGGTGCAGCTTCCACTGCAGGCCAGCTGGCCAGTGGCAGATTGGAGCCCCCAAAATCGGGGAAAGTACCACCCTGACCAGTGGTCTGGCAACACTAAGCCATCCACGGACCAGGTAGCCCAGACCCACTTAATAACAGGCCTCACTTGCATAGAGTTATTGGGGTGGGGGTTCAAACATGGTTCCATTCACCTGCTGCCACCATTTATTCATATCCTATAACATATGTATAGAGCAAGATATGAAACTGGGCATGTGCATGTTTCTTTCCCTTAGACATGCAGCCCATAGGGTTAAACAAAACAAGAAGTTTTTTTTTAATTTATGGTTTGAATGTAACACTGAACAAATTAAGGTATAAGTTACAACATTTTGCTTCCATTGAACTTTTGAATTGTGGTCCTTTTCCCACAAGTGGGATCCTTTGCCTATAAATTGACTATTTTCAGCCCACTATAAGCAGCTCTTCTCCACAGTTTTACTCAGGCAGACATCCTCCTTTTCCCTCTCAGGTCCATGGCTGCCAACTCCCAACTATAGTTCTCAATGGCTGTTTTCCAACTGTCTCTCCCAACATTCCATCAGGTCTCATTGGTTGCTCTTTGGGAGAAGCAGATCCTAACACAATAAGTTAGATGCGAGTTCCCGAAAGATGGACTTTACAGTCAGGGATGAACAGACTGCTCCTGATTCCAGCCCATGAACAGAGACTCTGGCCGTGGTCACACGGACCTCTTACCGCGCTAGTTTTCCCGCAGTTCTTCTATCCGCGACATTTTATATCGCTTGGAGGTGGTTAGATGGTCCCTCTGTCTTCCGCTTCACTCGCGCAAAGCACTGATCACACAGCATGCTGTCCCCGCGGTGGCTCAGGTTTTTTTTTTTTTTTAAACTGTGCATGTGCTTGGGCGTACATGCAAACTAAGAAGACCAAAATAAAAGCTAGTACCTGTTTGCACATGTGCATAGCTTAAACCGGAAACACAAAAAAGGGGGGAGGGTAGCGCGATCACGGCAGATTGTGGTCCAGATGCCAAAACCGCGGATACAAAGCGCGAAATATCGTAAAACACCTGTTCCAACGGGTGTCAGAAAACGTGGATAAAAAGAGTGGAAACCGTGGGACTCAGCCCGCTTCGGTGTGGGAGGCGGGTTTGCCAATATGAACAGGAAACTTTAATGCGTGATTGATCAGCAGCGAAGCCCGCACTAAATGTCTGTGTGACCTGACCCTCAGACTTCCCCACAAGTAGCTGGGCCACTGTCGCTC
>NW_015168210.1:0-3683 GCF_001447785.1 Gekko japonicus | reverse complement strand
GCTCTTCCGTTTTCCCCAATTGTATTGGTCAGTTTCACACTATCCGTTGCGTGACCACATTTTGACCCACATCTCCCCCCAATTTCCCCTGCGTCTTCTCGATCCTGTTTTTTGAGGATCAAGAAGATGTGGAGGAAATCAGGGGAGATATGGGTCAAAGTGCAGCCATGCAGCAAATAATGTAAAATTAACCAATTCAACCGGGGAAAATGGAAGAGCAACGGCAGCACTGCTGCTTGTGGGGAATCAGTCAGTATATTTCACATTTTACATTTTGTTAATGTTGTCTATTTTAATAATTATGGTTTTATTTTACTTTTTAAGTGATGCATTGGTTTTATTGTTATCACCTGCAGTGAGTCCCAGTTTTCTGGGAGAAAGCTGAGCCCATTTTTTGTGGTTCAGTCACACAGTTGAGTCCATCTCTTTGCAACTCCAGGGACCAGACCATGCTAGGACCGCCTGTCCTCCACCATCCTCTGGAGCCTGCTGAATTTCATGTTTGTTGCATCGATAACACTGTCTAATAATCTGATCCTTTGCCACCCCCTTCTTCTTTTACCTTCAATCATTCTCAGCATCAGGGTCTTCTCCAGTGAGTGCTCCCTTCTCATTTGGTGGCCAAGTATTTGAGCTTCAGCTTCCGCAGCGGAGAACTCAAACAAAATGTGATCCACTGGAGACGGAAATGGCAAACCACTCCAGTATCTTTCCCAAGAAAACCCCATGGACAGTAACAAAAGGCTCTCTCTCATGGATCACTGCCTTGACACGGCGAGGGGGCTTTCTGAGCCCATAGATGTTGGCAATAAATAATTTTTATCCTACCTTCCTCTGACGCCTCGGGAGAGGTGGCAGCATACAGGTTTCCCTTCTCTTAAATTTTATTTAGACTGCGAGAGAGTGAGCACCCCCAAGTCACCCCAATGAATAATAATGGCTGTGTGGGAATTTGAACTCTCCAGTACTAGCCTAGCACTCTAATCACTACTCCAGGCTGGTCTGGGTACTGGATATGTGACGGTGAGTGTCTTGGAGCATCTGGCTAGCCAGAGGATGCTAGACTTAATGAACCATTGACTTGATCCAGCAAGGCAATTCTCTTAGGTTCTTATGAGCATTGCAACTTGGTTGAGGTAAACAAGGAAGGAAGGAAGGAAGGAAGGAAGGAAGGAAGGAAGGAAGGAAGGAAGGATCCTTAACTGTGTTAAATAAATTGCTATTAAACACAATGCAAACAATCCCAGTAAGGTGTAACCATTTCTGAATGCGCTGATAGCAAATGAATTAAGCACCTGGAGAAATGATTTACTTTTAAAAAAAAAGATGTTTTGCTAAGTGGATGAGTACAGCTCTTGATCTGCGCTGCCTGGAGTTACATGATCTTGGACACCTTGCCAATTTGAGACTTGTTTCCCTCAGTTGTAGGGGAGACGGTTTGGCTGTCAAGTCTCACGCTACAGATTTTTATTAATATCCTGCATTAGCCAGGAATAGCCCGTGTGCAGGAAGCAGATGCGTTATGAAAAAACAAACAAGGAACTGACTGCTGAGTCAATAACGCCACGGCAAACAGGAGCTATTGACTCAACGGTGTTATTACAGTGCCAAAAAACTGATAGCTTAACTACAGTGCAAAAATATGAAACAGATGCTACTGAGTAAAAAGCTGTAAAATTTAATTACTCAAGGCAGACACTGAGGAGAAAGTTAGTGTGTTTATGAGTTGTAGATTAATTTAATCTTTCGGCGTTTGAAATTGTATTACTTGGGGTTTGTTGGTAGCTACTAATACTTGTGTAGATTTCGCCAGTAGGTTAGTAATAATAATAGCCCCACTCCCCGTATAATTCAGCTGTACACACACATTTTTGTGTTGCTCTGTTTTGAGAAGCAATTAAAATTTGTCTTAGATGCCTCGCTTTTTACCAACTGGATGTTCCTTTTCTGTGGCAGCCATTTAATGTGTTGCCGGAAATTGAGGAGACACAGATTTCAAGTGGTTATCAGTTAACACAATGTTGAGCTAAGTGTATTATTCGCCAGTACACCTATGGGTTGTCCCGAAAAGTCTTAGTAATTTAAATAACGGGTACAAGAAAAAAGACACATGGGAAGAATTCTAACTGTTCTGAGCAATTCTGCTGCACTTCATTGTTAAGAGGCCATTTTAACCAACTACTCCAGTTTCTCTATGGTTCACAGCTGAGTAGCATATCTAAGCACTAGTTCATAATTTTCCCCTTAAGAAGGTGTTTCTGGAAAGCACAAACAGACTAGATAGACTCTGCTCTATGTGCTTTGATGGTGGTGAAGGAGGAACATAAGAACATAAGAGATGCCAATGTTGGATCAGGCCAAAGGCCCATCCAGTCCAACACTCTGTATCACACAGTGGCCAGAAATGCCAGTGCCATCAGGAGGTCCACCAGTGGGGCCAGGACATTAGAAACCCTCCCACTGTTGACCCCCCCCCAAGCACCAAGATGACAGAGCATCACTTGCCCCAGAGTCCCTATCTATACCTTGTGGCTAATAGCCACTGATGGACCTCTGCTCCATATGCTTATCTAATTCCCTTTTGAAGCCGTCCATGCTTGTAGCTGCCACCACTTCCTGTGGCAGTGAATTCCAAGTTAGGAGGAGGCTTCATGGAGCTGCTGACAAACAGTTGGATCCAGATTAAGTTTTTCAGTGATGGAAGGGGGAGGTATAATTCAGACAAATTCTCCCTTCCTGCTGCAGGACCCCCAGTTTGCCCCTCGTGCCATACCACTAGCAGTCAGACCCCGCCTCCCACAGAAGGAGCAGTCTAGCACATCGAGAGAAAGAGGCATCAACACCCTTCATATAATATCACCTCAGAAATCATAATTAGCGGATGCTGTCTGGGCCCAAATGACACAAAAATGGATGCCTGACAGAGGCAGGCCAGAGACAAGCCTGAGAAATTTTTTGAAGGTGAAATCACAGTGGCTGGCTGACTAGTGACTCTCTCCCCACTTTAAGGAAATGCATAATTTAGGAACAATAGGTTTCCCTGAGAAGCTACTATCTCCCATGGTACTAATCCCAACAGTTCAGCCACTCCCCTCTTACCCATTTACCCTAATTTAGCAATACTTAACCCTATTCACAAAACCTGTAGCTTTTTCTATCCACTAATCATTGGGCCATCAAGCACCATTTACACCTTTGGTACACCTCAGGAAATCCCACCAAATTTCTCCCACATCATTGTTTACCTCTTTGAAAAGCCCACCAAGGTATTGTTTGGGGGGCCAGCACATCAACATAGTCCTAGGGAACATTTTTCGTATAACTGTAGCACTCTGCCCCATAGCAGTGTTTGTGTGTTTTTGGATTCTCAGCACACACCCCACTTGCATGTGGGCCTCCTCTGTGTGTGTGTTCTTGGCACCATACCTCACATCCCCACTTGTGTGTGGTCCCTCTCTCCTCCATGAAACGCTGGTTGTTTTGATGCTGCCTCCGCTGCCTTCTACCTTTGAGACTGGTGATTCTCATCTTCACGGAAATTGCTTTCTCCCTCTCCTCCCATTAATTTCCTCTTAGTTAGGTTGTGTGTTGTGTATGTGTGTGTTGCTCTTTCACTTTTCCTTTAATAAAGAACTTTACCAGTTAAACAGCTGACTGGTTTATTTCGAGAATTCTCTAAGGGA
>NW_015168209.1:44896-50297 GCF_001447785.1 Gekko japonicus | reverse complement strand
TTGCTGTCAGATAGCCATCTAGCCTCTCTGTTTGAAGTCCTCCAGAGAAGCCCACCACCTCCTGTTCCACTGAGGAACTGCTCTAATTGTCAGGAGATTCTTCCTAATGTTTAGCCAAAAACTCTTCTCATTTAATATCAACCCATTGGTTCTGGAGCAACAGCATGCTGTCAGATAGCCATCTAGCCTCTCTGTTTGAAGACCTCCAGAGAAGGAGATGGATTGACTTAGTAAAGGAAGCCACGGCCCTGAGTTTGCAGGACTTGAACGAGGCTGTTAACGATAGGGCATTCCGGAGGTCATTCATTCATAGGGTTCCCACAAAGTCAGAATGGACTAGAGGGCACTTCACACACACACACACACACACACACACACACACACACAGGCATTCAGCAGCTGTCCTTTTAGGTCACTTTGCTGTCTTTTAGGGGTGGGGGTTGAGAGAGGTCTGTCTGTTGCCAGACAGACTCAGAGCCAGTTTGGTGTAGTGGTTAAGTGTGCGAACCTGTACAGGAGCAGACAGAGTAGAACTAGTCACGATGTTAGTAGCTGCAAAGATAGGATTCACTGCAACGCCGAAGTCTGAAACTTGGCTGTTGGTGATGGAATGGTATAGATCAGGGATGGCCAAACTGTGGCTCGGGAGCCACATGCGGCTCTTTCACACATATTGTGGGGGGTCGGGCAGCTGGGGAAGTGAAGGGGAGCCATGCTTCCTCTCTCTCTCTCTCTCTCTCTCCCCCCCTTCCTCCCTCCCATTTGCTTTGTTTCTCTCTCTCTCTGTCTTTCCACCTCTTTCCTTTTTTCTTTTCATCTCTCTCTCTCTTAGACTAATAAATATCATTAGCAAACAAATATCATTGGACAAATAAAGATCATGATCAATATCTTTTTCCCCCCGTTTTGTTTTTATTTTTGGCAGTCTCATTTAATGGTAATAAAAAAACAATGCTCGCAAACAGCTGACGTTTATTCTATGTGGCTCGTACACTGAGCAAGTTTGGCCACTCCTGGTATACAACATGAAACCATAGTTAAGACTAACTGTGGTTAATAAACCCATTTCAAATTCTGACTTTGGATACCTGAACTCAGGGGTCATTTCCTGTAGGAGCACAAAGGAGCGGAGCTCCGGCAGTAAAGAGCCCAGGGGGCGGGCACATGCAACAAGCCCCACCCCCTGCTCCCAGCAGCACTCAGTCAGAGCAAGAAGCAGCCAGGTAAAATGCAGAGCTTCCCCCGGCCCCCCGGTCCAAAACAGTCCAGTGGCACCTTTAAGACCAAGTTTTATTCAGGTACAAGCTCTCCTTCCTCTGCGAGGACAGATCTGCACCCCCCACACACACAAATAGCTAGCAATCCGAAACAGTCCAGTGGAGCCTGAGCGGTGAGCCCTGCGAGGTAGATTAGTCTGAGACACACTTCCGGTGATGTCACGGGGTGTGGCATATGCAAATAAGTTATGCTAATGAGTTATGCTAATGAGCTCCTGCACCTCTTTTTCTACGAAATGACCCCTGCCTGAGGGAATTTGATTCTTTTGCACCCCTGTGGGTTGGGACACAGATCAGGGTTTTGAGATGGCTAACTGGAAGCTAACTGGAAGGTCCATTGTATGCCCACCAAGCAAAATTTGTTGCTCATGGTCTGATGGACCATGAACTCACGGGCACTCCATGATATTGCTGAGCAGTTGGGTTAGAAAGGATAAAAGGAAGCACTTCTTCACCCAAACAGTGATTCACACATGGAATTCACTACCACAGGAGGTGGTGGTGGCTACAAGCATGGACGGCTTCAAGAGGGAAACAGATAAACATATGGAGCAGAGATCATAGAATCATAGAATGTTGGAGTTGGAAAGGACCTCGCAGGTCATCTAGTCCAACCCCCTGACCCCTGCCTGAACGGACCATAATTGACATGGCGGGGTGGGTCCAGTCAGTCGATGAACTCTCGTCTGAACTGATTGCATGGGTCTCGCTACATTCAAAATACGGGTTCACACTGCAAAGCCCGCCAAAAGTTTAGGTTCATCTGGGAAGAACCATGGAACTGAAAGCAAACCAAATGGATGATGACATCTCTTCCAGCCAAAAAAAAAAAGCATTTTACTTCTGTGGAGCTTCAGGACAGAAGATCCAAATCTGAGCTTTGGAATGTCCTGTTCTCCATCACAAGGTATTAGCTGTCTTTAATGACATGCTTTAATTAGATGTTCTTTTGATGAAATGTTGTAGATTTAGAATGGCAGTGGAATGCCCAATAGATGACTTCTTAGCTCCAGCATAATGATACTCAAGTGGCATGATACAGCACATGAAGGGTAGATGTCCAACAAATAACCATCAGGAGGAAAACAGTGGATATATGCCTGGTTGTGAAGAAGAAGAGATTGGACTTATACCCCGTCCTTCACTCGGAGTCTCAGAGCGGCTTACAAACTCCTTTCCCTTCCCCTCCCCACAACAGACACCCTGTGCAGTAGGTGGGGCTGAGAGAGCTCTTGACAGAAACTGCTCTTTTCAAGGACAGCTCTGACAGAACTATGCCTTGCCCAAGGTCATCCAGCAGCTGCAAGTGGAGGAGTGGGGGATCAAACCCGGTTCTCCCAGATTAGAGTCTGCGCACTTAACCACTACACCAAACTGGTTGGATACACCAATGCTAA
Organism: Gekko japonicus; assembly: GCF_001447785.1. Lineage (NCBI taxonomy): Eukaryota > Metazoa > Chordata > Lepidosauria > Squamata > Gekkonidae > Gekko > Gekko japonicus. Next base: position 47,623 of record NW_015168209.1, on the reverse strand, counting down.
TATCATGGAATTCATATTAGCATAATAAGGAACACTTCCATCCAAAACAAATGCCTCTCTTTCAACATTCCGATAATGAGAGCAAACAAAATGGGTCAAGAAGAACGCAACATCTGCAATGGGAAAAGCTCCATAAAATTCTCACGCTCGTTTCCAAAACAGTTCCACCGGATCTACTCTCAAAACCAACTTCTGAGTTTATGATTTGTTCAGTTAATTCTATAGCACCATTGGTGTGCATGATGAGAATACAAGAAGGCAAGCCTCCTCCTTTCCTGGTGAATGTACAATCTAAAATTGGATATATGGAAGTCGACAAAGAGGTGGGAAGGAGGCAGAGTTAAATTGGGATTAAATTAGGTAGAGGATTGTGTCAGAAGCCTTCATCGAGAAAGCTGGGTTATGATCGGAAGGAATCATAGAATCATAGAGTTGGAAGGGACCCCCCCGGTCATCTAGTCCAACTCCCTGCACAAGGCAGGAAATTCACAAACACCTCGCCCCACACACACACCCAGTGACCGCTGTTCCATGCCCAGAAGATGACAAAAAAAACTCTTCAGGATCCCCAGCCAAACTGGCCTGGAGAACAATTGCTTCCTGACCCCCAAAGTGGCGATCAGCATTTCCCTGGGCATGTAAGAAAGGGCCACGAGAACTGAGCACTGAGGCAACCCTTCCTGCCCTCCCTTCTCATGGAGTGATTCCGCACTAGACCTTAAATCTTGGTTCAACCCTGTCCCCAAACTTACATTCTACACGACACTCGAGTTCACCCCCATAATTATCTCGGTCTATTTTTACATTCTACAGTACACGCAAGTTCACCCCTGTAATTATCTCAGGGTATTTTTTTTGTTTCGGCATTACATTGAGGTCACCCACACCCACACCCTTGAGGTTGTTGTGCTGCCCCAGCCAGCGTTTTAAACTGTAGTTAAGTAGAACGGCCATATATCTTTAAGAGCAGTGGTTCCTGGGAATTGAAGTCTTTAGTACAGCATCCGGCACACAGAGGCGCAAGGATTCGAGTTTTACACCTCTCTTCCTGTGGCCTTTGTTCTCTTTAAACGGCAAGGAGGTGGGACACGCAGTCCTTTTCACCAGGAGCCAGTGAACTGAATTAGATTACAAAGATGTGAGTAAGAACTCTTCTTCTTTCTTTTTTTTGGTAAACAAATTTTTTATTTTTTCCATCATAGGAATACAACAATTAATCATTAAACCTTTATATAATGTCTTTGTTTTGCCCTATGGTTATTACTCCTTCCCCCCTCCTGTGGCTTCCCGCAATGCATTCACCTCTTTTCCCCTCATATAGATTTCATCAGTTATTCACATCTTATTTCACATATCTAACTTCCAGATAACATCAAATTTCTTAATATTGTTCTAAACAAAGTAAATTTTGTTTTACATCCCAGTTCTTTTCCAGATAAATTTTAAAGTCCTTCCATTCCTCAAAAAATTCTTCATCTTCTTTGTTATTTAATTTCTTTGTAATTTTGTCCATTTCTGCCATGAACAGAACTTTTTGTATCCAATCCTCAATCTCTGGTACTTTTTCTAGCTTCCAATATTGTGCATATATCATTCTTGCTGTCGTTATTAAGTACCAGAGTAAGGTGTTTTTTGTCACATTAACTTCTTCCATCTGTAGTCCCAAAAGCAGAATTTCTGGTGCTTTTTTGAGAATGCATGTGGGACTTAATAAAAAAATGATTTAATTCTACTTGACTCTGGCCGTGCGTTTGAATCACGTCCAGGAGGCGTGCTGTTAACTTAGCGCCAGATGGAACACTTGTCCTAGGATAAACGGATGCTGTTATAACTGTTATAACTGAGGATAAACGCAAGGCATTCTGTCACGAGTTGAACCCTGATAAAGCCAGGGGTGAGATCTAAGTGTGGAAAGGACCACGCTCTGCCTAAGTTCACAGAATCAGGATTGCTGTCAGATGGCCATCTATCCTAGTCTGTTTGTAAACCTCCAAAGAAGGAGAGCCCACCACCTCCCGAGGAAGCCTGTTCCACTGAGTGAACAAGATGGGATCACTCTGCAGTTCAGGGGCCATTCAAGGCCTAAGGGGAAGAATGAGACAAAAGGTAACATACATTGAGGGAACAGAGGATCTTTGTATAGCTGAGGTTGCTGGCAGAGCTAACGGAGTGGAAGTCAGGGGCTGAAGATTGTCAGGATATGAAAGTGAAGAGGTTAGGGGGGGGGGAAGCCATGTCTTTTAAAGGTAAGAATGAGGCATTTGTGGTGGATCTGGGAGCAGATTAGAAAGGCAGAGTTTATGAAGGAAGGGCACACGATCAGAATAATGAGCGAGGTGAACGGATTTGGTAGCAGAACTTTGGATATTGATGGGGATGACCTGATGTGGCAACCGAAGACCACAGAGGAAGAAAAGAGAAGAAGTTGGATTCACTACCCAAAGGAGTCTCAGAGTGAATGGGAGGTGGCGGTGAGACATCTAGAGCTATCAGACAGGTAATGGGAGCTGCAGGACTGAATCATAGGGTGATTTCCCACAAGCGCTGCTCCGCGCTCACTCTTCTCTTTGCCCTGATGGTACATGTCAATTTCACACAAGCTGCTGCGCGGCCGCATTTTGCCCCGCAGCTTTGCCCGACTTCCCCCGCGTCTACTCAGTCCTGTTTTTTTGAGGATTGAGTAGACGCGGGGGAAATCGCACAAAGCTGCGGGGCAAAATGCAGCCG
>NW_015168209.1:23530-43876 GCF_001447785.1 Gekko japonicus | reverse complement strand
CCCACCTGCCAGCTTGTTCTCAGAATGGTTGCTTAGGCTGGCAGAAGTGATTAACTTGCAGCAGCTGAGAACTGTCATCTAAAGTGGTTGAGTTTGCAATCTATCCTGGTCACGGCTTCCTATTGGCTAAATGGCTTTTCTTTCTGCACTGAGAACTTCAACCCCCCGGGGGGGGGGGGAAATATTCTCCCACAAGCCACAGAGTCCTGGCCACAGGCCTGGTTCTCAATGTATAGGTGCCACAATCTAGCTGTCAGAGACTTATCCCACTCTCCCTTCATTCCTCATATTATCCTCACAACAGCCCTGTGAGGTAGATTAGTCTGAGACAGTGTGACTGACCCAAAGTCACCCAACAAGCTTCACGGGAGAACTGACCTCAGGTCTTCCAAAGACATTGACCTGCATGGCAGCATAAATGAAGAGGCTGAGAGGGCAAATGGTGCATGGGGCAACTGAGGTCAATGGGCATAAGAACATAAGAGAAGCCAGTGCTGGATCAGGCCAATGGCCCCTCCAGTCCAACACTCTGTGTCACACAGTGGCCAAAAAGACCAGGTGCCCTCAGGAGGTCCAGCAGTGGGGCCGGGACACTAGGAGCCCCTCCCACTGTTGCCCCCCCAGCCCCAAGCACGAGGAAGACAGAGAATCCCTTGCCCCAGACCGAGAGTTCCTATCTATATCTTAAGAACATAAGAGGAGCCAGTGTTGGATCAGGCCAATGGTCCATCCAGTCCAACACTCTGTGTCACACAGTGGCCAAAAATACCAGGTGCCATCAGGAGGTCCAGTAGTGGGGCCAGGACACTAGAAGCCCTCCCACTGTTGCCCCCCCAGCACCAAGAAGACAGAGCATCCCTTGCCCCAGACAGAGTCTTTCATCTATACCTTGTGGCTAAAAGACATGGATGGACCTCTGCTCCACATAAGAACATAAGAGAAGCCCATGTTGGATCAGGCCAATGGCCCATCCAGTCCAACACTCTGTGTCACACAATGGCCAAAAATACCAGGTGCCCTCAGGAGGACCAGCAGTGGGGCCAGGACACTAGAAGCCCTCCCAATGTTGCCCCCCACCCCCTAAGCACCAAGAAGACAGAGCATCCCTTGCCCCAGACCGAGACTTCCTATCTATACCTTGGGGCTAATAGCCACTGAGGGACCTCTGCTCCACACAAGAACATAAGAGAAGCCAGTGTTGGATCAGGCCAATGGCCCCTTCAGTCCAACACTCTGTGTCACACAGTGGCCAAAAATACCAGGTGCCCTCAGGAGGTCCAGCAGTGGGGCCAGGACACTAGAAGCCCTCCCACTGTTGCCCCCCCAAGCACCAAGAAGACAGAGCGTCACCTGCCCCAGACATAAGAACATAAGAGAAGCCAATGCTGGATCAGGCCAAAGGCCCATCCAGTCCAACACTCTGTCTCACAGTGGCCAAAAATACCAGGTGCCATCAAGAGGTCCAGCAGTGGGGCCAGGACACTAGAAGCCCTCCCACTGTTGCCCCCCCAAGCACCAAGAATACAGAGCATCACTTACAGAGAGGGTTGGATCGAAGGCAGAAATTGCAAAGTCTAAGGAGTGAGAAGCGACAGGAGAGAGGTGACAAGAGTTCAAAGAAAGCTATAGAGCCAACTGTGACATTGATTTAGCGACAGAAAAGCAATGAAACTCAGGAAAAGAAGGGCTAAATGAGTGGAGCTGTTTCGCAAAGGGCAGAATCAGGAGACAGGAGCAGAGAAACCAACTCTGTCCTGCCTTTCCTTCCTCTGTCTTTGTTTCTTTCTGAATCAATAGAGAAACCAGCGGGTATATAGAAAGTGCAAAGGTATTTGAAGCTGACGAAAACTCACATGTACAAAGAACCCTGCCAGGGGCAGGATTAATGTGCCCTAATCTCCTTAAGTCGCTTTGGCAACCGCACAACTGATTCTAGGTCTTATACACAGGTCCACAACCCTAATGGGTGACTCCACATGAAGAATATCCCGTTACAGGGAAGCGCCCTGGGCTGACCATAAGATAAGTCACAACCACATAGAATCATAGAATAGATTTATAGAATCATAGAGTTGGAAGGGGCCATACAGACCATCTAGTGCAGTGGTGGCGAACCTATGGCACGGGGGCCAGAGGTGGCACTCAGAGCCCTCTCTGTGGGCACGTGTGCCATCGCCCCAGCCAGGCCCAGACCATCATTAAAGTGTCGAATTCTCTGCCAAATAATTTTAAGTAAATGAAAGCCTTGGGGATTGCTTTCCTTCCTTTGTTTGGATCATCTTAAGTCAATGTATGAGTTGTTTTTTCTAAACTAAGTATTCAGGTTAGATTGCGGTGTTGGCACTTCGCGATAAATACGTGGGTTTTGGGTCGCAGTTTGGGCACTCGGTCTCTAAAAGGTTCGCCATCACTGATCTAGTCCAACCCCCGGCCCAATGCACGACCAGCCTAGAGCATTTCTGACAAATATTCATCCAGCCTGTTCTCGAAAGCTGCAAGTGAAGGGGAGCCAACCACCTCCCTAGGCAGCTGATTCCACCTCTGAACCACTCTGACCGTGGAAAAAGCTTTTCCTAATCTCCAGCCGATACCTTTCTGCATGTCATTTAAACCCGTTTCTTCGGGTCCTCTCCTCCGCTGCCAACTGGAACAGCTCCTTGCCTTCCTCCAAATGACCACCTTTCAAATATTTAAAGAGAGCAATCATGTCCCCCTTCAATCTCCTCTTCTCCAAATTATACATTCCCAAGGCCCTCAGCCTTTCCTCGTAGGGCTCAGTTACCAACTCCTGGGGTTTTCAAGGCAAGAGACGAGCAGAGGTGGTTTGCCATTGCCTTCCTCCACAAGGCAGCCCCAGTCTCCCTCGGTGGTCTCCCATCCAAGTACCAACCCAGCTTAGCTTCCAAACTCGGGCAAGAACAGACTAGTCTGGGCCGTTATGGCTGCTGGGTCAACCACGGGAAGGGGATCATGCAAAATTCTCTTTGTCCATCCTCTCAGCCTGCTGATTAATTTTTGAGAAAGACGTACCTTGACGAAAGTATCGGGGGAGAGTTTGAACCCAATTCGCCACAGGCCTCCAATGAAAGGGAGCCGAAGAGGCCCGGGAGGGTACGGTTTGCGGGTCCGGAGCCGTTTCCAGAGAAGCAAAACCAGGAGACAGACCACCGTGGCCATCAAAAGTACCCGTACCCCCCATAGTACCCCCGACATTATTCTGCCTTCTCCTTCACCCTCAGTCTGTCTCTAGCAGCCAGGTACGTTGGCTGTCCTCTCTTCAGTGGCTTTTGCCTTCCTCCCAGACGCCAACGAGCCTTCATTTTCCCACTGACATCCTTTTATACGTTCCGCCTTAAACACCAACAAACAAGACTTCCAGTCTCGTGAACGAGTGGCTCGTGAATATTCTCCTCTAGGCAAGTGTTAACAGGAGCATGTGCAACCCATGCGGCTCATTCTGATGTGTCACTGCAGTAATTGAGCAGAAGAGAGTTTAATACAGGTCACAATACAGGTGCTCTTGATCTCTGCTCGGGTTATTTCCCCTGAAGACTAACACAACAGCTACACTTGAATAATGAGCACCGATGTGAAATCTGATCGCATCCCCAATGAAGGCTGAGCTGAATCTATCTGATGGTGAAAAATGCATGGCATGAAGGAAGTATGAATGAAACCTGGCCTTTTGTTTCTGCTCCGTATTCCCCCTTTGGACTTTTGCACAACTGCTCACAATGTCAGTTGCCTGCAGAAAGCTCACTGCGCGTCTCAGACAACTTTGCTTTCCTGAAAGTCTGTGTATTTCTAGCAGGTGTGTTGTGAGTATTCTGTCTACCCAGGGCTTTTTTTGTAGAAAAAGCCCAGCAGGAACTAAATAGCATAATAGGCCACACCCAACAGCAGAAACTCGTTAGCATATTGTGCAGGTGGAGGAGTGGGGAATCAAACCCGGTTCTCCCAGATTAGAGTCCGCATACTTAACCACTACACCAAACTGGCTCTCAACTGCTCACAATGTCAGTTGCTTGTAGAAAGCTCACTGTGCGTCTCAGAAAACTTTGCTTTCTAGCAGGTGTGCTGTGAGTATTCTGTCTACCCAGGGCTTTTTTTGTAGAGAAAGCCCAGCAGGAACTAAATAGCATAATAGGCCACACCCAACAGCAGAAACCCGTTAGCATATTAGGCCACACCCCTGACAGTGCAGCACATTTGCTTATTAGGCCACACCCCCATGCCGTCCCTTGGCTTGCCCATTTGGATGCCTCCCCGATCCTTCCAGGCCCCCTGTGGCCTGCTCGCCTCAGAGTCGCCGGGGGGGGGGGTGTTTGCTCTCCAGGCCTTCCCTCTGTAGCCACACACACAGACGTTTTGGCTGTAGTGGGCATGGCCAACTCTGAAGCCAGCCGGAACTCCGTTCCTGCGCGTTCCTGCTCAAAAAAAGCCCTGTGTCTACCCCCTTGAAAAAATTATCTGTTTATTTGTTTATTTATTTGACTTATATCCCGACCTCCCTGCAAAGCAGTCTCAGGGCGGCTTACAAAGCTGTATAAAACACTAAAACAAGAAGATTAATAAAATCACAACAACGCAATCCTAGTTTAAGCCGTAATTCTGATAAGAGCTGTCCTTGAAAAAGAGCAGTTTCTGTCAGAGCTCTCTCAGCCCCGCCTACCAGTTTGGTGTCGTGGTTAAGTGTGTGGACTCTAATCTGGGAGAACCGGGTTTGATTCCCCACTCCTCCACTTGCACCTGCTGATGTGACCTTGGGTCAGTCACAAGCTCTGGCACAGATGTTCTTGAAAAAGAGCAGTTTGTGTCAGAGTTCTCTCAGCCCCACCCACCTCACAGGGTGTCTGTTGTGGGGAGGGGAAGGGGAAGGAGTTTGTAAGCCACTCTGAGACTCCAAGTGACGGCCGGGGTATAAATCCAATCTCTTCTTCTTCTTCTCACAGGGTGTCTTTGTCAGCCGCTCTGAGACTCCAAGTGAAGGGTGGGGTATAAATCCAGTCTCTTCTTCTTCTTCTAAATGTAATAAATTATAAAGTGCTAGTACAACTAATATAATGATAGCCGACGTTTGCAGCAATCACAGTATGCAGACAGCATAGTCTGGGTTGTGTCAGGCTGTTGGTGGTATAATAATATTGATATTGGTGTTACTGTTGATGTTGGTGTTGGGGCCAGGGCCTCGCTGTAAGTAGAATGGCTCCCTAATCGAAGGCCTGGTGGAAGAGCTCCATCTTGCAGGCCCTGCGGAACTGTAAAATTAAGTGTGCAGTCATGTGCATGGTAGATAGGGTTGCCAGCCTCCAGGTGGGGCCTGGGGATCTCCTGCTTTTACCACTGATCCCCAGCCGACAGAGATCAGCTCCCCGGGAGTCCCCTGGAGAAAATGGCTGCTTTGAAGGGTGGACTCCATTGCATTGTACTATGCTGAGGCCCCTCCCCTCCCCAAACCACGCCCTCTCCTGGCTCCACCCCCAAAGTCTCCAGGTATTTTCCAACCCAGACTTAGCAACCCTAATGGTAGAAGTTGTGAGCACGTGGCACTTTTGTGCTGGGGGGGCTTTAATGGCTTTTTAAATATACTGTGGTTTTTAATTATAAGCACCTTTGAGCAGGACTCCAGAGAGCTGGCGTAGAAATATTTCAGATAAATAAATGTCTGTGGAAACATTCATGCTAGGGATGCCATCATCCAGACGGGACCTGGGAATCCCCCAGAGTTACAGGTCATCTCCAGATTACAGAAATGGGTCTCCCCGGAGAAAATGGATGCTTTGGGGAGTGGAGTCTGTGGCATTGTACTCCACTGAGGTTCCTGTCTTCCCCAGGCTCCATCCCCAAATCTCCAGGAGTTTCCCAACTTGGATCTGACAACTCTGTCCCCTGAACCCCCACCGGAGGCTGGGGGGGGGGAACCTAAAAATTGCTGGAGGTTGCTCCTCAAATTCCATTCCATTTTAATGTCTTGCCTTAAAGTGGAAGTAAAAGACGCTCCCTTGGCCCCACCAATTTCAGTAAATTTTCCCCCTGGACCGTCTTCCACCACCAGCCCAAGATGGCCCTCTGCCGTCCGAAAAAACAGACGATGACCTAACTTCTCCTGTTCTACTCCCCCCAAGTTTTCTTCCATGTCCGAAAGTCGGACCAGAACCAACAGGTTGAAATTAAATCAGAAGAGTTTTCGGATAAACATTAGGAAGAACTTCCCGACAGTTAGAGCGGTTTGCTCTGTAGAACAGGCTTCCTTGGGAGGAGGTGGGCTCTCCTTCTTTGGAGGTTTTCTGACAGAGACTAGATGGCCATCTGACAGCAATGCTGATTCTGTGAACTTAGGCAGATCATGAGAGGGAGAGCAGGAAGGGTTGCCTCAGTGCTTAGTTCTTGTGGCCCTTTCTTACATGCCCAGGGATGCAAGAAAGCCCCTCAGGCAGGCAGGGGTGGGGAGAGGCAGGGAGGAAAAAACTTACCCTCCCTCTTCTCCTGCCTCCTCCTGGCTGAATGAGGGCTGGAAGCGGGGTGGCCGGAAGTGGGGGGGCGGGGCTTCGTCATGTGCCCCGCCCCCATACCTCACCGGGGGGAACTGCGATCCCCCGCGATCCCCCCCGAAATGACCTCTGGTTGTCAGGAACTTTAGGCAGGTAACCCCACACACTCAGGCTTCTTCAGAAGATAAGTGTTTATTTGGCAATTTCAGTACTAAAGTAACTTGTATACAGCTTGTGTTAGGAATAGCCTGCAATACGATGGCCACTGACTTATAGGATATTCAAACTGCCCCCCCACACTTGTAAAAGCCAATAGTTAGTTCCAGCATGCAAGGGCAAAGCTAGCAAGCAAGCATTTTTGCTCCTAAACTGTTACTTTCCCCATGCCTGGTGATTTACAGACAGAATACCCACCAAGGTCATAGCTACAGATAGCCAGCTGCGTGAGACAGGGAAGAGCCGGGCAGAGGAGGAGGTAACCCCCTCCACATTCCAACTCTATGACAGGGCTACCTGACATCGTGATGAGAAATTTGCAGTCTCAACATCCCTGGAGTTATTTTTGTGCACTGCTGGGGGTTAAAGGCTTCCTAAATTTCTTGGATCACTGCCTTGTCATGGCGAGGGGGCTTGAGCAGTTCAATGAAGCTGTGGGCTATGCTGTGAAGGGCCACCCAAGACGGACAGGCCACAGCAGAGAACTCAGACCAAGAGTGATCCCCCTGGAGAAGGAAATGGCAACCCACTCCAGTATCTTTGCCAAGAAAACCCCATGGACAGTATCAAAAGGCTAAAAGATATGACGCCGGAAGATGAGCCCCTCAGGTCGGAAGGTGTCCAATATGCTACTGAGGAAGAGCAGAGGGCAAGTACAAGTAACCCCAGAAAGAGTGAAGCGGCTGGGCCAAAGCCGAAAGGACCCTCAGTTGTGGATGTGTCTGATGGTGAAAGGAAAGTCCAATGCTGCAAAGAACAATACTACATAGGAACCTGGAATGTAAGATCTATGAATCAAGGTAAGCTTGACGTGGTCAAAAATGAGATGGCAAGACTGAACATCGATATCCTAGGAATCAGTGAACTAAAGTGGACAGGAATGGGCGAATTTAACTCAGAAGACCATTATATCTACTACTGTGGCCAGGAATCTCGTAGAAAAAATGGTGTGGCCTTTATAGTCAACAAGAGAGTGCAAAAGGCAGTACTGGGATACAATCTCAAAAATGACAGAATGATTTCGGTCCGATTCCAAGGCAAACCATTCAACATCACAGTAATCCAAGTCTATGCCCCAACCACTGATGCAGAAGAGGCTGAAGTGGACCGGTTCTATGAAGACCTTTTTCTCCCCACAACAGACACCCTGTGAGGTAGGTGGGGCTGAGAGAGCTCTTGACAGAAACTGCTCTTTTTCAAGAACAGCTCTTATCAGAGCTATGGCTCGCCCAAGGTCATCCAACCAGGTGCAAGTGGAAGAGTGGGGAATCAAACCCAGCTCCCCCAGATTAGAGTCTGCGCACTTAACCATGACACCGAACTGTATGTATAGTATTATACTGAGCAACGGTATATTATGCCTATATTTAAGAAATATTATATATGATTGTATTATTCTTGAATTTTATTAAGGACTTTCAGAAGAAGTGTTCGACGAAACCGAAGTTTACTCCGGAGAATTCTGTCATCTGGTTCTGTTGAGGACTTCCTTTCCATCCGTTCACCTAGAAAGAATTATTATTATACATTATTGCAACCTTTATATTTACTTTCTACTGTTACACATTGTATGTTATGCCTTACAAGCACATTTTGCACAGTTTCTTTCGGGTCTTTGTTTGCTGGGTTTCGTGGCTGTGACCCGTTCGGTTTTGCATTTTCTTTGTTAATCCCAGCTGGCAAGTTCTCCCACCCTCCAGCATGCCTGTACCCAGGGGTCATTTCCTGCCGGAGCGCACAGGAGCGGAGCTCCGTCAGTAAGGAGCCCAAGGGGCGGGCACATGCAACAAGCCCCACCCCCTGCTCCCAGCAGCCCTCAGTCGGGCCACGAGGAGCAAGAAGCAGCCATGCAAGTTGCAGAGCTCCCCCCCCCCTTCAGGCACAAGCTCTCCCTCCTCTGTGAGGGCAAATCTGCACGTTCCCTCCCCCAATACCTAGCAATCCAAAACAGTCCAGTGGCGCCTGAGTGGTGGGTGTTGCCTTCTGACACACTTCCGGTGATGTCAGGGGGTGTGGCATATGGAAATAGGTTATGCTAATGAGCTCCTGCACCTCTTTTTCTACGAAATGACCCCTGCCTCTACCACTTGCCTTCTGCTCCCAACTGGGGTCCCTTTCCCATTTTCTACCCTCCCTCACGGTGGTAATTTAAAGGTTAATTTCCTGCTATGCTGGAGGTAGACCCGTCACCCGACTGTTGGGGGTAGGATTGAAATATTATTAAACGTGGTTCCTACTCTAAGTCGGTGTCTGGTCTCTGTTCCAGATGCTCCTTGTAACCTTGAGGGCATCCAATGGAACCGATGGGCAGTAGGTTCAGGAGGGACAAAAGGAAGTACTACCTTACACAGAGAGTGAGGAAAAGGTGGGATCGGCTGCCAGAGTATGTCGGGGTGGCCACAGGAATGAACGGGTTCAAAATGGGATTAGATGGATTCATGGAGGATAACTCTATCAGTGGCTGCTAGCCATGGTGACTGAAGGGAACCTCCACATTGAGAGGCACTAAACCTCTGAATCCCAGAGCCAGGAGGCAGCATTAGGGGAAGGCCTCGGCCTCTATACCCTGTTGTTGTCTGTCTGGAGAAACTGGTTGGCCCCTGTGTGAGACAGGATCCTGGACTAGATGGGCTGATGGTCTGATCCAGGGCTCTTTTTGTAGCAGGAACTCCTTTGCATATTAGGTGACACACCCCTAACATAGCCAATCCCCCAAGAGCTTACAGTAGCCCCTGTAAGAAAAGCTCTGTAAGCTCTTGGAGGATTGGCTACAGTAGGGGTGTGTCGCCTAACGTGCAAAGGAGTTCCTGCTCCAAAAAGAGCCCTGGCTCTGATCCAGCAGGGCTCTTCTTATGGTCTCATGTTAAGCTAGGCCCCAGGTTACAACACTCACCCACACCCTCCAGTCTTACACAACGCTTACATGCACCATTTCTCTTCTCTAAGGTGTTTTCTCCTGGAACAGCCATCGGTGGAAGAGATTTTTGGGTAAACACTAGGGATCTGTGATTGATTGTTATTGTGGAACTGCAGCTGCAATCAGATGGCAGGCTTTGGCACGCTCGGGCCATGCCTCTGGTATCTCCGGAGCTGTTGGTTCCCGAGAGGTGTGACCAGACGTGCTGCCCTATTCCTGCCTCACCCCGTGGTCAACTGTTCAGATCGCCACTGCTCAGTCACCAGGGAGAGAGCGGGCAGGCAGCTTCTTTTTTAAAAAAAAAAAGTGTGACTGTGCATAACTGCTTCTTCACTAGGAGCAGATATGCGGTTATGTGCACATCACTAACTGCAACAGAAAAAATGGAGAACAGGGACCAGGAGTGTCAGACCTCACCAAGCAGCTTGAGCTCGTAAGGGAGAGATCAGACACCCAGAAATCTGTGGTGAGACAAGGAAAGTCAGGGGAGAGGACGGGGGAGGCAATGTCTGAGGGATAGGAGGCAGATGTTGCTTTCTGACTGTCTCCCTCAAATCTCGTAGGGAGGCACCACGACAGGAGATTAGATTTATACTCCGCCCTTCACTACCTGAATGAATCTCAGAACGACTTACAATCTCCTTCCCCTTCGCCTCTCCACAACAGACAACCTGCGAGGTAGGTGGGGCTGAGAGAGCTCTTTTGAGGACTGCTCTTAAGAGAACAGCTCTGAAAGAACTTGTAGCTGCCCCAAGGCCACACCGGCAGCTGCATGTGGATGAGTGAGGAATCAAACCCAGTTCTCCCAGATTAGAGTTCGTGCTCCTAACCACCACACCAAACTGGCTCTGTGGGGAAGTGGGGCTTCAGCCCCCCCCCCCCAGTGTCATTTCACCAACCCAAAATGTTGTTAGAGACACTGTTTGCCCCATTGGGGGTGTGGTTTTGAACATGCACTATGTTGCACTATGTTGCAGTTCACCACACTTGTCACCTCTATGATGTAATTATTTTGGCTCAAGGAGTAATTTAAAATGTTACGAAAAGTGTAACGTAATATTTTTTTAAAAAAAATAAAATAGGGAATTTAAAAAAGGTTCCCCTTGCTCGAAAGCCAGTCGAATCCGACCCTAGGGGGTGGTGCTTGTGGGAAGAAATTTTAGAAATATAGAAAGTTTGGGTTTAAAATGGAACCTAATATCTCATGAAATCCATGTGTCTGTCTCTGTGTATTGCTGGAACAACAGTAAGGAGACCTGGCCTGTTTCAGGCCCTTTGTTTTAGACAAATCTCCACATCAGTCACCCAGAAAGTAATTCACCACATTCCATTCCCAGGATTTGAAGTGTGGGACCCACAATTTAAAGGTGATAACAATTGCAGCTGGGCAGGAAATGCCATTTGGGCCATGACAGACCCTAATCCAATATGCTAACTCAGGAGCAACAGGATTTCACATACCCCACCTCCCCCTTAGAAGATAACTTTGACGTTAGCCCTCTGATAGCTTCAAAGGACAGTGTAACCCCAATGTTGGGAACACTAGGAAAACAATAAGCACCTTCCAGTAAATGAGTGTGAACTTTTGGTGTAAGGAAGCGATTTACAATTTCAGCTTCTAGGAAGCAATTTATAGTTAAGCAATTTCCACTTCTAAATGTTAATTTACTACTGTGATATGATTATCAAAAGAACTCCTTTGATCATTTGGTATAAATACTGGTGAAATCCTACAGAATTTCGTTGGCTTATGAAGGATCAGGAGGGGCTTAGTCTCCTGAGAATTGGAAGTCAACCCGAAAGGGCCCTTTCGCTTCTTGCATGCTTTGGGGTGGGATACTTTGCTTGCATGTTCATTTTTCTGTATGTGTTTACAATTTATATTTCTTGAAATAGAAGTGTACTGTGTGGGCAAGCTGACACAGCGTCTTGCTGTTCACCTTGTCAGGTAAACTTTGAATACTGAGCCTTTTAATAAAAAAAAGAAAGATATATAAGAAGGGACCTTTGCTTGGAGTGTCTCTGGCCAGCGCTCAGCATTTTCCAAACTTGCACCTTCCGCCTTTGGTAAGGAGGCATCACTCAGGAGAACACGAACCAGAGGGGGTGTGTTGGGACACATTTTTCTCACAACAGTGCTCACCTCCGTTTCCAAGCCGAAGAGCCAGCGCTGTCCGAAGACGTTTCTGTGGTCATGTGGCCGGCATGACTAGACGCCGAGGTGCACAGAACGCTGTTACCTTCCCACCGAAGCGGTACCTATTTTTAAGAACATAAGAACATAAGAGACGCCAATGTTGGATCAGGCCAAAGGCCCATCCAGTCCAACACTCTGTGTCACACAGTGGCCAGAAATACCAGTGCCATTAGGAGGTCCAGCAGTGGGGCCAGGACATTAGAAGCCCTCCCACTGTTGACCCCCCCCAAGCACCAAGAAGACAGAGCATCACTTGCCCCAGAGCCCCTAGCTATACCTTGTGGCTAATAGCCACTGATGGACCTCTGCTCCATATGCTTATCTAATTCCCTTTTGAAGCCGTCCATGCTTGTAGCACCCACCACTTCCTGTGGCAGTGAATTCCATGTGTTAATCATTTTTCTACTTGCAATTTCTTGCTTTCAAACTGCTAGGTTGGCAGGAGCTGGAACGAGAGACGGGTGAATTTTACATGCGTTTAAATTGCTTTTGTGGCAACCTAATGTGTTCTGTGCTAGACCCAGACATGGATGGCCCAGGTTAGCCCAATCTCATCAAGTCTCAGAAGCTCAGCAGGGCCAGAACTGGTCAGTATTTGGATGGGAGACCGCCAAGGAATATCAGGACCGTAACACCAGGGCAGGCAACAGCAAACCACCTGTGAATGTCTCTTTCCTTGAAAACCCTCAGGGGCCACCATAAGTCAGCTGCAACTTGATGACACTGTCCACCACCATCACAGCGTCCGACCTTTGTCATATATTAACGACCATCTGTTTTGTGTTTGGTGTCATGGTTAAGTGTGGGGACTCTAATCTGGGAGCACCGGGTTTGATTCCCCACTCCTCCACTTGCACCTGGCTGGATGACCTAGGGCAAGCTGTAGTTCTGATAAGAGCTGTCCTTGAAAAAGAGCAGTTTCTGTCAGAGCTCTCTCAGCCCCACCTACCTCACAGGGTGTCTGTTGTGGGGAGGGGAAGGGAAAGGAGTTTGTGAGCCACTCTGAGACTCCTTCGGGTAGTGAAGGGCGGGGTATAAATCCAATCTCCTCTTCTTCTTCTTCTTCTTCTTCTTCTTCTTCTTCTTCTTCTTCTTCTTCTTCTTCTTCTTCTTCTTGTTCTTCTTCTTCTTCTTCTTCTTCTTCTTCTTGAGAGCCAGTTTGGTGTAGTGGTTAAGTGCGCGGACTCTAATCTGGGAGAACCAGGTTTGATCCCCCACTCCTCCACTCGCACCTGGCTGGATGACCTTGGGCAAGCCAGAGTTCTAGCAGAGCTGTCCTTGAAAAAGAGCACTTTCTGTAGGAGCTCTCTCAGCCCCACCTACCTCACAGGGTCTCTGTTGTGGTGAGGGGAAGGGAAAGGAGTGTATAAGCCACTCTGAGACATCTTTGGGTAGTCTCTTCTTTTTTGTGAGATCCTTGCAAACAGATATTTCAAACATAAATAAACTAGAACAGACGAGGGAGACTCATCATCTCATGAACAGAGTAAAAACAGGGGTTTTTAAATTAGGCAGACTAGCAGGAGGCCGAGGAAAAAGGGATTTGACAGGGGTTTTTTAGAAGGTTTTTTTTCCCCTCTTGGTCATGTTCATTTGGACAATGCTTGTACGACTGGTGGCCCAACGTGCTTAATGCGAGAGCCACACAGAATAAACGCCAGATGTTTGAGAGCCGCAAGACTTGAACAGATATCACGCACGTGTTTTTATTGGAAAATATGCCGTTTTGCTTTTTACGAACTTCAGATGAGACTGCCGGAAATAAAGACAAAAGAGGTAAAAACAGATATTGATAAAGATATTTACTTATCCAATGATACTTGTAGGCTTGGGGGGGGGAGGCTTTGAGAATGCATTTAAAGCTAAAGTTGCTTTCTTTCTCCCACCCCCCACCCCAAGCCTAGCCAGGGAGGGGAACACTGTCTGGGGAAGGGAAGCCAGTCGGGGAGGTATGCCTTCCTTTTGCTTCCCCAGCCACCCTGCCAGGAGCCGCATAATATTTGTGAAAGAGCCGCATGTGGCTCCCAAGCCACAGTTTGGCCACCCCTGGCATCTGATTAGAAGGGATGCTAGCCTCCAGGAGGGTCATGAAGTTCCCCTGGACTTACACCTGGTCTCCGGACTACGGAGATCAGTTCTCCTGGACAAAATGGCTACTTTGGAGGATGGACGCTATGGCATTAGGCCCTGCTGAGGTCTTGCCCCTATAATTACCCCAGATACCAATTCTGCTTCCATATCTACTCAGGAAACACCATCACATCACCTAAGCTGTCATTAATTATGCCATACATACCATCACAGGTTCATTCGCCTGCTCATCCCATCCTATCTATCTGCTGATCAGTCTGTCACATTTTTATCCACCCTTCCGTCAAGGAAATCGACTCAGTGTGCCTATTTATCCTCTCCACCCTTTCATTCTAAGAATCCTGTGAAATGGCTGAGGCAGGAGGGTTGGGCGGGGGCATAGTGTCGCAAGATTTTTTTTAATGCAGCCTCATGTATGTACCAGACGTTCGTACTAGAAGTAACAAAGGATAGCTCTAGGAATCACCGGAGACTCTATGGTTAAACCATAGACTTCCTGGGAATTCCTAGGGCTACACTTTGCCACTTCCAGTAAGAATATCTGGTAAGACGTACAGGAGGCTGCACTTTATTTAGAAAAATTCTCCAGCAGCTGCTTGGAACAGGCAAAGGGAGCTAGGGTGGGGAATTAAATTAAAGGGAGATAAGATAGATTCATGGACGATAAGTCTATCAATGGCTACTAGCCATGGTGACTGAGGGGAACCTCCACATTCAGATACACCAAGTCTCTGAATCCCAGAGCCAGGAGGCAATATTAGGGGAAGGCCTCAACCTCTATAACCTGTTGTTTGTCATCTATAAGAACTGGTTGGTTGCTGTGTGAGACAAGATGCCGGACTGGATGGGCCACTGGTCTGATCCAGCAGGGCTCTTCTGATGTTCTTATGCAGGTCTCGACTTCTATGCCCTGTTGTTGGCCATCCAGAGGAACTGGTTGGCCAACTGTGTGAGACAGGATGCTAGACTAGATGGACCACTGGTCTGACCCAGCAGGGCTCTTCTGATGTTCTTATGAAGGTCTCAGCCTCCATCCCCTGTTGTTGGCCATCCAGAGGAACTGGTTGGCCAACTGTGTGAGACAGGATGCCGGACTGGATGGCCCACTGGTCTGATCCAGCAGGGCTCTTCTGATGTTCTTATGAAGGTCTTGGCCTCTATGCCCTGTTGTTGGCCATCCAAAGGAACTGGTTGGCCAACCATGTGAGACAGGATGCTGGACTAGATGGACCACTGGTCTGATCCAGGAGGGCTTTTCTTACGTTCTTATGTTCTTAATTCCCTGCCACTACCAGGGGCTTGGCCTCCCTAGCTGAAGTGACTGATCCAAGGTCAGCTTCCATGGCAGAGTAAGAAAAGAAAAAAAAGAAAAAGACTTCCCAGCAAAGAAAAATAACCATGGGAAAAGCTGTGGAATTGGATGCTAATAAAGGCAAAAGCCTATAGACAGTGGGTAAATGATGACACAGTGAATACATATAACAATATAATATTGCTCAGTGTAAAAAGTACATATACAGAAATTTCGTAAGGTGCACATAGATGAAGTACAATGGAGATTCTGGATAGGAGCTTCGTTTCGACTACCTTATTCAAAGATGCTTGTATGCGATTATTATATTCATTCGTGTATCAAAATTGAATCTGTATCTTCAATCAGATTTCAGAGTACAAAACGATTCTTGAACTCTGAAAATTGATTGAAGATACAAATTCCATTTTGAAACACATGAACGACTACAATAATTGCATACAAGCATCTTTGAAGAAGGTAGCGGAAACGAAGCTCATATCCGGAATTTTCGCTGTACTATGCCTATGTGCACCTTATGAAATTTCTGTATATGTGCTTTTTACACTGAGCAATATTATATTCTTATATGTATTCACTGTAAGTGCCATCATTTACCCAATAATAAAAGGCAAAAACAAGTGTAGTAAACAGACTCACTACTTACAAATTGCAGAAATGCTACAGAACATGTATCAGAGAGTAGCAAATACAAAGTAGCCACATAAGAAAAATACAAAATGGAAACAACGAAGAACTTCTGTAATAATACACTACAACAGAAAAATCCACAGAATAATGGAGAACGAATGTAATAATGCGAAGAAGAAGAAGAAGAGAAGTGATTGGATGTATATCCTGCCCTTCACTACCCAAGGGTGTCTCAGAACGGCCTACATATGTCTTTCCCTTCCCCTCCCCACAACAGACACCCTGTGAGGTGGGTGGGGCTGAGAAAGCTCTTGACAGAAACAGCTCTTTTTCAAGAACAGCTGTTCCAGAACTACAGCTTGCCCAAGGTCATCCAGCCAGGTGCAAGTGGTGGAGTGGGGAATCAAACCCGGTTCTCCCAGATTAGAGTCCGCGCGCTTAACCACGACACCAAACTGGGTCCACTTTAAAGACACCTGTAGCATGTGCAGGACATGTAGCTATGCATGTTCATGATGTCACATTTTGACACTGTAGGACCATTTGAACATGGTATAAGAGAGAAGGAGAAGAAGAGAATAGACTGGATTTATACCCCGCCCTTCACTACCCAAAGGAGTCTCAGAGCTGCTTAGAAACTCCTTTCCCTCCCCTCCCCACAACAGACACCCTGTGAGGTAGGTGGGGCTGAGAGAACTCTAACAGAAACTGTTCTTTCTCAAGAACAGCTCTGACAGAACTATGGCTTGCCCAAGGTCATCCTTCCGCTGCCAGTGTACTTAACATGCTGGCATAAAAAAATAGAAAAAAGAAAATCTGTGCATGATTTCTGTGCATGGATTCCTGGCAAATATTCACCTCTGTCATTTCTCTTTCCATATCCTCAAGAAGCCCTTTCCTTTCATAAAGGTCTGTTCCTGTCATTCCCGTCACATACTGGTTATTCTAGACCTCCGCTGACCCCTCCAGTATAGCTTTATTCAAAGATTTCACTCTCTTCTTTAAGGATTGGCTCCATGCGTCACAATTGCTTCTTTAGCCAAAGGTTGCACATTCCTGTTCTAATACGTAACAAACACTCTATTACTAGTAAAACCAGTATATCCAACAGAACAGCAGATTCAGCATAACTGGATTCTAAGTGAGACATCACTATGAGGTAAAGATAAAGGTTTCCCTTGCTCGAAAGCCAGTCGAATCCGACTCTAGGGATGTGGTGCTCATCTCTGTTTCCAAGCCGAAGAGCCCGCGCTGTCCAAAGACATTTCCGTGGTCATGTGGCCGGCATGACTAAACACCAAGTCACACAGAACGCGGTTACCTTCCCACCAAAGTTGTACCTGTTTATCTACTTGCAATTTCTTGCTTTTGAACTGCTAGGTTGGCAGGAGCTGGGGCCAGAGACGGGAGCTCACTCAGTCACGGGGCACTCGGGTCTCGAACTGCCGAACTACCAACCTTCCGGTCTGCAGCTCAGCGTTTTAACCACTTGAGCCACCGCAGCCCCTGACATCACTATAGACACATTCAGATTTACTACTCTCGATGGGAAGCCAGAAAACGACATTCTGAAGGGTCAAAAAGCAGCTATTGATGCTGAGTTCCAGAAGCACAAATCAGTGTGCAAGAAGGGAATGTTCCCTTGCCTACAGCCATTCAGATTTACTACTCTCGATGGGAAGCAAGAAAACGACATTCCGAAGGGTCAAAAAGCAGCTATTGATGCTGGGTTCCAGAAGCACAAATCAGTGCGCAAGAAGGGAATGTTCCCTTGCCTACAGTGGACTTGAACCTCCAGCTACCTTAGCAGCATATTTGAAGTCCATGGCTGCTAGACTGAATGCCGTATCAACCCCAGAAAGGAAAGGTTGCTTTTTGGGAGTTCCCTTTTCAGAACGCTGGTGTGTCTGCAATACAGGGAAGATAGGTACCTTGACTCATCGAGTTATCGAGTGTCCCAGTTTCGAGTGTTACCTTTTAGCAACCCAGCTTAAATTTATTTATTTATTTACATTTTCGAATTCACTAATCTCCACAATTCTGGGGCTGTGGGCAATGTGCAGAGTTAAAACAATAAAAAACCATTTAAAAACCATCATCAACACATATAATGCATCCATTAAAAGCTAGTGGTGAAATTTTAAGGTTCCATTTCCGGCCTGTCGGTGCCTCATGGGTATTTGTTGTTGTTCAGTCGCACAGTCGAGTCCGACTCTTTGCAACCCCATGGACCAGATCCCGCCAGGCCTTCCGGTCTTCCGCCATCCTCTGAAGTTTGCTCAACTTCATGTTCGTTGCATCTATGACACTGTCTAACCATCTCATCCTTTGCCGTCCCCGTCTTCTTTGACCGGGGGAAGAAATTAAATCCTTCAGGGGACAGAGGTCCAGGGAAGGGTGCAAGCCATGAGGTAAACCATCGCTGTCCTCAACCAGACGCCTGGCGGAATACCTCTGCCTTACAGGCCCTGCGGAATTGCACAAAATAAAAGAAAATCTTTTGTGACTGGAGTGAGATTCCCCACCCCCACTGTTGTGTGGTGGGTTCGACGCATTGAACGATCAGGAAACAGAGTGATACTCAGCACGTGTTTATTTGTCCACAACATAACACAGAAAATACCAGCCGGTCAGCCAACGATATACAGTCCCCTTGGCTCACCCACAGGTCCTATTGGAGGGTTTAAACTTCCCGCCAAAGTTCCTATTGGTGGCCACTAGAGGTTTCAGGATCCTAGTCTCAATTATCTCTGAGAAACAAGCTCTGGCATGAGTCGTTGGCGTCTGGTGGTGGTCAGCGGACATAACACCCACCCTTTTTCTATGTGGGAATAGGCTGAGGGCTGTGGCCAAAAGAACCGTATCATAAAAGGAAAAGTGAAAAGACACGTTCAAATATCGAATACAAATTAATTACCCTTCCAGAGCCAGTTTGGTGTAGTGGTTAAGTGTGCAGACTCTAATCTGGGAGAACCAGGTTTGATTCCCCACTCCTCTACTTGCAGCTGCTGGTGTGACCTTGGGTCAGTCACAAGTTCCCTCAGAGCTGTTCTCTCAAGGGCAGTTCTCTCAGAGCTCTCTCAGCCCCACCTCCCTCGCAGGGTGCCTGTTGTGGGGAGTGGGAGGGAAAGGAGATTGTAAGCCACTCCGAGATGCCGAGTGAAGGGCAGGGTATATATTCAATCTCTTCTTCTCTTCTTCCAGGAACTGAACGTAAGGCTGAACTGATGGGATAACCCCAAATCCTTGCCCATTTCACCCCTGCATAGGGTTGTCGGGCACAGACTTCTGTCTGGAGGGGAGGCGAATCGGTATCCTTGTCGCAATGATGTCACTTCTGGCACAGCCTGGAAGTGGCCCTATCTTGACAGGGCGATGCTCTAGAATTTGCTGTAAAACTCTATGGTTTAACCATAGCATTCAGGGTGAATAAGAGAGTGTCACGTGGCACGATCACGTCCCTTCTGAATCGCACCAGAAACAATGCCATCATGCTGGGAACGTTGATTGTGCCGCCACCATTTTGCTTGAGAATCTCCTCCAACTGCCCAGCTTAGTGGCGGCAGACAGTGAGAGTGGGGGGTGGAAGATGGGGAGGGGTGATGGCTTAGTCACAGAACACGTGCTTGACATACAGAAGGTCCCAGGTTCAATCCCTGGCATCTCCAGTTAAAGGGTCTGGGAGTTGTTGTTGTTCAATCGCACAGTCGAGTCCGACTCTTCGTGACCCCATGGACCAGATCACGCCAGGCCCTCCTGTCTTCCGCCGTCCTCTGAAATTGGCTCAACTTCATGTTCGTTGCATTGATGACACTGTCTAACCATCTCATCCTTTGCCGTCCCCGTCTTCTTTGACCTTTAATCTTTCCCAGCATCAGGGTCTTCTCCAGTGAGTGCTCCCTTCTCATTGGGTGGCCAAAGTATTTGAGCTTCAGTTTCATGATCTGGCCTTCCAGGGAACAGTCAGGGTTGATTTCTTTTAGGATTGACTGATTTGATCTTCTTGCAGTCCAAGGGACTCTCAAGAGTCTTCTCCAGCACCATAGTTCAAAAGAATCTATTCTTCGGCGCTCGGCCTTCCTTATAGTCCACCTCTCGCAGCCATACATGACTATTTGCTGGCAAATTGAGTGCAGCACTTTAACAGCATCATCTTCTAAGACTTTGAATAGCTCAGCTGGGATACCATCACCTCCACTAGCTTTGTTGTTAGTAATGCTTTCTTAGGCCCATTTAACTTCACATTGCAGGATGATAGGAAAGACTTCCACCGCAGACCCAGGAGAACCGCTGCCGGTTTGAGTAGACAATACTGACTTGGATGGACCAAGGGTCTGATTCAGTATAAGGCAGCTTCATGTTTTCATGAGATCTCCCACCCCCCATCAGGAAGCTGAACACCGTGCCCTTGCAATTCTTGTTGTAACACAACTTCCGCTTGCATTATTAATATGATTAATTCCTCAAGCATTCCCTGCCCTACAATAGTCCT
>NW_015168209.1:21131-22762 GCF_001447785.1 Gekko japonicus | reverse complement strand
TCTCATTTGGTGGCCAAAGTATTTGAGCTTCAGTTTCATTATCTGGCCTTCCAGGGAACAGTCAGGGTTGATTTCTTTCAGGATTGACTGATTTGATCTTCTTGCAGTCCAAGGGACTCTCAAGAGTCTTCTCCAGCACCATAGTTCAAAAGAATCTATTCTTCAGCACTCGGCCTTCCTTAGAGTCCAACTCTCACAGCCATACATGACTACTGGAAATATCATTGCTTTGACCATGCGGACTTTTGTTGGCAGGGTGATGTCTCTACGTTTTATCATGCTGTTGAGGTTCGCCATCGCTTTCCTCCCAAGGAGCAGGCATCTTTTAATTTCATGGCTGCTGTCACAGTCTGCGGTGATCTGGGATCCCAGGAATGTGAAGTCTGTCACTACTTCCACGACTTCCCCTTCTATTTGCCAAGGAGTGATGGGGCCGGATGCCATGATCTTAGTTTTTTTGATGTTGAGCTTCAAGCCCACTTTTCCGCCCACTACATGGGGCTACCCTTGTCGCAAATCTGGAAGCTGCAGCTAGTGCAAAATGCTGTGGCCAGGCTTCTGATGGGCCTCCCCATGAGGAAGCACATCCAGCCTGTCCTGAAGGCATTGCACTGGCTGTCAATAGCATACCAGATTCTCTTCAAGGTGCTGGTTCTTCCTTTAAAGCCCTTTATGGCCAGGATCCGACATACATGAGGGACCACCTTTCCCCATATATACCACCGATTGGCCCTACCAGGTCCCAAGGACGCCAAGCTGACTGCAACCAGGGTGGCAGCTCGGTGGCAGCTCCACCCAGGTGGAATGAGCTCCCGGAAGAGATCAGGGCCCTGCGGGACGTTATACAGTTCCGCAGGGCCTGTAAGACAGAGCTCTTCCACCAGGCCTTCAATTAAGGAGCTGCCTTTAAGAGCTGAAGATAGAGAGCCCTGCCCCATGGAGTTGCCAACAGCAGCAGCCCATGCCAACTGCCTAAAGGAAAGACCTATGAGCCAACTGTGAGAAGGGACCACTGAATAATGGCTGCCATCATTAAACAACTGAATCAGACCCTGGGTCCATCAGGGCAAGGGCCTTCTCAGTGACAGCTCCACACTGGTGGAATGAGCTCCCGGAAGAGATTAGGCCCCTGCGGGACATCTTGCAGTTCCACAGAGCCTGCAAGACGGAGCTCTTCCACCAGGCCTTCAACTAGGAGCCGCCACTGCCATCACCACCATTATTACCGTCACCTTAACAGCAATAAAAGCCTGGTGCCTGGTCTATCACTGCCAGCCCGTGCTCGCAGACCGTATTTAGGAAACACCAATGTGCTGTATGCCAAGTTAATTTATAGACTGTATAATGCCAGTTTGGTGCAGCCAGTTTGGTGTGAGAGCCAGTTTGGTGTAGTGGTTAAGTGCGTGGACTCTAATCTGGGAGAACCGGGTTTGATTCCCCAGTCCTCCACTTGCAAGCCCTGGTTCTGATAAGAGCTGTCCTTGAAAAAGAGCAGTTTGTGTCAGAGCTCTCTCAGCCCCGCCTACCTTCCAGGGTGTCTGTGGTGGGGAGGGGAAGGGAAAGGAGTTTGTAAGCCGCTCTGAGACACCTTTGGGTAGTGAAGGGCGGGGTATAAATCCAATCTCTTCTTC
>NW_015168209.1:20026-20695 GCF_001447785.1 Gekko japonicus | reverse complement strand
TTAATATTAATGTAATATTGTTTTAACGAATTGTTTTGAATGTCTGTGATATTTATTGTTGCTATGTTTTGATTGTACAAGTCGCCCTGAGCCTGCCACAGTGGGGAGGGCAGAACAAATCCCAATGAATGGATGACCAGTTCACCATTATGGATCTCCCAGATCCTTCGCGCCCCGATTGATTTCTTCTTCTGGCCCTTTCTTACACACCCAGGGCAATGCTGATTCCCACTTTGGGGTCAGGCAGCAATTTTTCTCAAGGCTAGTTTGGCTGGAGATCCTGGAGGGGTTTTTTGTCCTCTTCTGGGCAGGGAACAGTGGCCACTGGGGGTTTGGGGGGTATTTGTGAATTTCCTGCCTTGTGCAAGGGGCTGGACTAGATGACCCTGGAGGTCCCTGCCAACTTGAAGAAGAAGAGGAGGAGGAGGAGGAGGAAATTGGATTTATACCCCAAAGAGTCTCAGAGCGGCTTACAGGCTCCTTTCCCTTCCCCTCCCCACAACAGACACCCTGTGAGGTAAAAGAAGAAGAAGAAGAAGAGATTGGATTTATACCCTTTACTACCCGAAGGAGTCTCAGAGCGGCTTACAAACTCCTTCCCCTTCCCCTCCCCACACCAGACACCCTGTGAGGTAAGACGGGGCTGAGAGAGCTCTTGAGAGAACCGCT
>NW_015168209.1:7503-20015 GCF_001447785.1 Gekko japonicus | reverse complement strand
CGCTCTGAGAGAACTTGTGACTGACCCAAGGTCAAACCAGCAGCTGCATGTGGAGGAGCGGGGGAATCGAACCCGGTTCTCCCAGATTAGAGTCCGCACACTTAACCACCACACCAAACTGGCTCCATGATTTCACCCTGATTTACCATTAAGATCTGTCACCATTAATTTCTGCCTCTGTTTTCTGTTCCCACCCTAGGAATGAGAACCTCTTGTTTCATGCACCTGCCCATGTTTATGCAATGAATGCATTTTCCCACATTCATTTTGTCTCACTAAGCGAGCAATGTACATTCTACTAATATTATACGTGTGAGTGATACATACGGTGTTTAAATACTATATAAATTGCTTGTAAAATACTGTATGCATACGAAACAAACTGCAAAGCATCAGCAGTCATGAACAACAACTGTTGTTGTTGTTGTTGTTTGTTATTGTTGTTGTTGTTGTTGTTGTTGTTAGGTGGCAACCGCAACCATTGCCAAAGTGGTTCACTCATTCCTAAAGTCCTCTGCTTCGCAGGAGGTGGAGCGTCAGCCGAAGATGGCGGACGCACTTTGACTACTCTCCGGACTACTCCCCGCGAAACCCCTTTAAAAAGTGAAGATTCCACCAACAAAACGCCTTATGGACTATGGGAAAAAGCAGTGAAAAGAAACACAAACGAGGAGATAAAAAAACCGCCACACTCAACGCGTTTTTCAGCTCCAATAAGATCCGCGAAACCTCAGAAGCACCGGACCACACGCTAGCTAAAATGGCGGCCGGAGGAAATTCAAACAGCGAAACCGGGCACCTTCTTACTAAAGAAGATTTCCATGCCACACTAGGTGCACTCAAGCGAGAGATCTTGGACAATATGAACGAGTTGATAAAACCTCTAGCCGATAAGCTAGAATCGCTCTCAGTTACTATGCAAGATGTCTCGAAAACGGCAGAAACTGCGATGGAAGTTGCCATTACAAATCAAAACGACATACAAAGTTTACAAGAGAACGAATCCTGGGCAAAGGAACACATATTAATGCTTGAACATCGTTCCAAAGAACGCTTCTTAAAATTTAGAGGCTTTCCTGAATCAGCGGAAGGAACAGACGAGATAATAACATTTCTCTCAACCTGGCTCACCGAAGTTGTTCCTTTTGACGATGAAATGGCACCACTATTACTCCGAGCCTACAGACTGGGGCCGAAGAATGCTGAAAAAAGAAAGGGTCCTCGGGACATTGTGGCAGAATTCATGGATATCTCCATAAAAAATAAAATCCTTCAGGAAGCCAAAGCAAAAGGCTCATTCAAGTATAGAGACTCTGACATCCAAGCCTTCCCAGACATACCTTCAGATGCATTGCAAATCCGGAGAAACTTGAAAAGTATAACCAAGAAACTTCGAGAAGCTCAAATAAAGTACAGATGGTCCAATACTGGATATCTGCAAGTGAGATACAAAGGCTCCACTTACCAGGCAGATGATTTTGAAACTGGAATCGCTATGCTTCATGAACTGGGAATCCAAACAACTCAAGACATGGAAGTTGACCCGACTCAACAGAAGAAAAGGAAACGGGAAGAAAGGGGAACTCCAAGCAAGTGGAACCGAATTCCAGCTCGTAGACGCATGGAACTTTAAGTAACATTTAAAAACCTTTGAATATGTGTAAATTTTTTCTAATATGTTTCTAATTAATAGGTGGCAATCTAAGATATATCTACTTTAAAAATATTATGGGGAGAGGGGAAAGAGACCTGAGATAGTCGGAAGAACCCCCATGGTGGGTTGGCTTTACTTTATTTTTTTATGGTATTCTGTTCTTGCAGTTCCAGAAGAAGAGCCTTTAGGGCTCTGTGTGAGACTTTATCACACCAATGAGAACTGCGCCCTATCAAAAGTTAATGTGTTGACATTTATAGTTTTCTTTAAAAGCTTTGTTGGGAGAGGGAAGGGAAGGGGGTGGGGGGGAAATTCACCAGTTGAAATTTCTTGTTCCACTTTAGGTTTAATGAGTTCCATACTAAGCAACTTCTTGTATTCGCGTTACAAAATTTTTCTTGTGTTCTTCACTGAATTCAAGTTCTTACTTAAGCAAAAAGGCTCAAGTTATACCATTGTAACCTTGTGTGAATGGTTCTATACTGTTTTTTCTAGACCAAATAATTTTGGATATTATGAGATTATAGTGACAACTGCTTTAAAAGAGAAAAACCTTAGAATAAATACTGTTAGAGGCTTTTATGTTGCCTTTCTACAAATATATGCACACTTTGTTAAGCTGAAAATCTGGATGTTTTTATGACTGACTTGAAAATAATCACATTAAACTGCCATGGGATAAACAATAGAATCAAAGCAAAACGTATTGCAAATGAGTTAAAGAAAGCTAAAGCTCAAGTGGTTTTCCTTCAGGAAACTTACATAAAAAAAGGTCTTATAGCAATACCCTCTACATGGTTTACAACCCAAATATTATCCTATGGATCCTCTAAAGCAAGAGGGACTGCTATAATGATTGCTAAAGATTTAAACTTAAAAATTACTGATACTAAAACTGATGAAAAAGGTAGATTTGTATTTGTCAAAGGTCTTCTTCAAGATAAAGCAATAACCTTGGCAACATTATATGCTCCTAATACTCAGCAATATGAATTTATCTCTCAAACTATGGAATCACTGCAAGCTTTCAAATCTGGACCAATTATATTAGGCGGAGACTTTAATTGGCTAATGGATGCAAAATTAGACAGGGCATCAAATAGAGTAGTAAACAACAACCTCATCAACTTAAAGAAACTTGATGTAGCTTCAAAAAAATTTAAAGCACTAATGACATCACATCATCTTTGTGATGTTTGGAGGACACATCATCAATCAGATAGAGATTATACTTTTTTTTCCAAACAATTCCAAACATATACTAGACTGGATTATATTTTTATTTCTGAAGATATTGTGAACCAGGCAACTCTTTCAAACATAGGACCTCAATTGTGGTCAGACCACGCACCAGTTGAATGTTCAATTACGCTTAATAACGACACTAAACAACAATATTTTTGGAAATTTAACAAAACTTTATTATTCGAACCAGAACTATTTGAACAATTGCAAAACCAGGCTGCAAATGATGATGTATCTGCTTTATTGCTATGGGACACATCCAAAGCAGTCCTCAGAGGAAGATGCATCTCGCTAATGGCGCACTGTAAAAAAGAAAAAAATAATCACCGTCAGGAATTATTAAACACTATTCAAAAGCTTGAGACACTACACAAGAAATCTTGTAGCAATAAAGTATATCAAAGACTAACTAATGTAAGGAAACAACTAGAGATATTAGATTCCTCTTGGATTCAACAAAAGAACTTTAATAGACGCCAAATCAATGCAAAAAACCAATCAAGTCGCATGCGATATTTATCGTGGAAAATAAAACAAAAACAAAGTGAAAGACATATAACAAGTCTTAAAGATGATAAAGGCAAACTTCATCACACAACTTCAGATATTGTTAAAATTATGACAAAATTTTATACAAAACTATACACCTCATCTAAACCATCCGAAGAGGACATTCAAAATTACTTCAAGACTAATCCACATATTCCCAAGCTAACCCAAGAACATATTAACTATCTTGAAAATGAAATTTCACAACAAGAAATTGAATTAGCAATTAAGCAACTAAAAAATAACAAAGCACCTGGACCCGATGGGTTCAGTGCGGAATATTATAAGGCTTTTTTCACAAATTTTTTAACACCTTTTCAAAAAACGTGCAATGCCATTTTAGAATTTGGGAAAATGCCAGAAACATGGACCTCAGCTAATGTAATTTTAATTCCCAAAAAGGGGAAAGACACTACTGATCCCAAAGCCTACCGTCCTATAGCATTACTTAACACGGACTACAAAATTTTTACTAAAGTCCTCTGCTTCCTTTAATGAGCTAAGATTTTGCCTTCCCTGGAGAGGTGACAATCTATGAGTCTGCATAGGATTCTTACTAAAACCCAGTTCCTTCCTTGTCACAACTGTGAGGCCGCCCGTTTGTGGACTTTGTGTGAGCTGTGTTCTTCCTGTGCTAGGGTTTGGTGGTGACTAGGTACCACCCATTCAACCATGGCACTGGACCAAAACTATACTAAGAACATAAGAAGAGCCCTCCTGGATCATGCCAGTGATCCATCTAGTCCAGCATCCCATCTGACACAGCGACCAGCCGGTTCCTCTGGAGGCCCAACAACAGGGCCGAGAATCATAGAATCATAGAGTTGGAAGGGACCTTGCAGGTCATCTAGTCCAACTCCCTGCACTCTGCAGGAGCAGAGCCGAAAGATAGCCCTACATACCTACAACATCCCCGAAATATGGTCGTCCAGCCTCCGCTTGAAAATGTCCAGCGAAGGAGCATCCACCACCTCCCAAGGTAGACCGTTCCACTGCTCAACCACTCTTACAGTTAGGAAGTTTCTCCTGATATTTAGCCGGTAACGACTCCCTTGTAATTTCCACCCATTAGATCTAGTCTTGCAATCCGGAGCAAGAGAGAATAGATCTCCTCCATCTTCTACATGACAGCCCTTCAAATACTTGAAGACTGCAATCATGTCCCCTCTAAGCCTTCTCTTTCCCAGGCTAAACAGACCCAACTCTTTCAGCCTTTCCTCCTAAGACTTGGATTCTAACCCTCTCACCATCCTGGTTGCCCTCTTCTGGACACGCTCAAGCTTGTCAACATCCTTCCTAAAATGTGGTGCCCAAAACTGGACACAGGACTGCAGGTGAGGCCTGACCATAGCAGAATAGAGCAGAACTACCACCTCCCTTGATCTGGACACAATGCTTCTGTTAATGCATCCTAAGATTGCATTAGCTTTCTTTGCAGTCAAATCACACTGCAGGCTCATGTTTAGCTTGTGATCATCCAGAACACCTAGAGCCTTTCAGAAGTCCCTCCCATTTTATATCTGTGCCTTTGATTTTTGTGTACCTAAGTGTAAGACTTTGCACTTCTCTCTATAGAAATTCATTTTATTTGTCTCAGCCCACTGTTCCGGCCTATCTAGATCATTTTGAATCCTGACTCTGTCGTCTTCAGAATTAGCAATCCCACCCAGCTTCGTGTCATCTGCAGATCTGATAAGCATCCCCTCTATGTCTTCCTCCAGATGATTTATAAAAACACTGAACAACACAGACCGAGCCCTGTGGCACTCCACTCGAGACTTCCCTCTATGTAGACGCAGAGCCATTTACGAGCACTCGTTGGGTACGATTTTTCAACCCACCATGAATCCATCCAACGGTTGCACCATCCAGCCCACACTGGACCATTTTAGTAACTCTGTCAAAAAAGGAGATAAGTTTGGTCTGGCATGACTTATTCTTGGTAAACCCATGCTGGCTACTACCAATTAACTCATTCCATTCAAGGTGCTCACAGACTGAGCGTTTAATAATCTGCTCTAGAATTTTCCCAGGTATTGATGTCAAGCTGACAGGCCTGTAATTTCCCGGGTCCATCTTTTTTCCCTTCTTGAAGATCGAGACAACATTTGATCTTTCCCAGTCTTCCGGCACAACACCAGTACTCCAGGACATCTGATCACACGGTGATGGTGACGGGCTGAGCCCGCAGCTACAAAGGGATGTGTGATCTCGTGACTGCATGTCAAATTCCTCTGGAGCAAATAGCCTCGCTTCCCCTCCGCTCCAACCGGTGCGTGTGACCGCAGCCCGAGTCAACTCTCTCCACCCGGGGTATAATTTTATCAACGTCTGTCACGTCTCCCCATTCTTGGCGATGGCATTTTTGCCAGCTTTGCCAGGGCAAGGGTGACGTTACGATGCCGCACAGAAGTAAACAGAGATTAGGCCGATCCTGTTTCCCCATCAGTGGATGATCAACCCCCGCAATGAATTAATCATATCCTATTCCCATAAATATATAAATAACCAGCCAATTAATAATGATTATCGGCTTGGCAGAAGCACGTCTCTATTCCTTAAAGTTAAGCCACAAGCTTTAAATAAAACTCAACCAGGCCCTGGTCACACGGAGCATTAGGCACGCTAGAGAGACGGAAGATAGGCAGATTTTCCGGGCGCGATCTCATCGCCACATCTGGGAAGCGTAGAGCTCCCATGGCTCACCCGAGGCTTCACTCTGAAGATGCGCTGTAAAAAACTAGTACCTCCGAGGTACTAGTTTCAGGAAACCGCGGGGCAAGGGCGGGAGTCAGATCACGTTTCCGGTGTTAGTTCATGGCATCCGGCGCCCGCCCACGTCCTGTTGCGAAAACTTTTTTGGGGTCAAGTCTCCACAGGTGCGCACAAGCACCCAATGGCGCATGCGCACAGTTCGGTTAAAAAACAACACAACCCCCACAGCGGCGCTTCTTTGCCGCGCCGCAGGAGTGAGGTATGATCGGCACCTCCCCCCAACCATGGGACGTCGGCGGGACGTCGGGCGGGACGTTTGATCCGGCTGCCGTGCGGTAGTTCGCTCCGGGGCAAACAGCCACGCCTCCCCCCGCGATATCCGGCCCGTGTGACCGGGAACCTATTCACCCAAATTGATTCATCAAAGTCTAATTATTAGACACTGATCTATCGAGTTGGGTGAACAGGTGTAGTTTTCTTTATAGACTAAGAACAACTCATGCTTCGACCACAGCTTCAATCACGAAAGAGAATCCTCCAGTGTGGAGATCCAACTGAGCTACTTTCTTAATGGCTGGGGATGGTGCCACTCCTCCTCTCTGTGACTTCCAGCAATGTTAGAAGGCCAGGCTGCCACAAGCACGTATGCTTCAAGGTTTAATTGATGCCTGTCTCTCTTTCGAATGTTCCTGACCCCCATTTCCAAAGACGCTTCACCTCTGATGTCAAGCACGTATTCCAGCCACACCCGTGGCACGTCTGCCTAATAATCGTAAACACGGTGAGTTGATGTAAGCAAAAATCACACAGCATGGGCCTCTTTCCAGTTTCCTCGGCTTGCAACTTCCTGGCACAGTGCGTTCTAGGTTATCTCTCCCAGGGCTGGTTCCAGGTTTGTGTGGGCCCACGGCAAAATGGTATAACTGGCCCATTTCCCCTTTGGTGTAACCAGTTTGGTGTCATAGTTAAGTGCGCAGACTCTAATCTGGGAGAACCGGGTTTGATTCCCCACTCCTCCACTTGTGACCTCGAGTCAGTCACAAGTTATCTCAGAGCTGTTATTGAAAGAAGAGCAGTTTCTGTCTCTCTCAGCCCCACAGACCTCACAGGGTGTCTGTTGTGGGGAGGGGAAGGGAAAGGAGTTTGTAAGCCGCTCTGAGACACCTTTGGGTAGTGAAGGGCGGGGGATAAATCCAATCTCTTCTTCTTCTTCTTCTTTGGCATGGCCCCTTTCTTCTCTGACAACGCCCCTTGAACACATGAAGTTGCCTTATACTGAATCAGACCCTGGCCCATTAATGTCTACTCAGATTGGCAGAGCTCTCCAAGGTCTCTCACATCACCTCCTGCCCGATCTTTTTAGCTGGAGATGCCGGGGGATTGAACCTGGGACCTCCTGCATGCCAGGCAGAGGCTCTTCCACTGAGCCACAGTCCCTCTTTACAGCTCTCCAGGGTCTCAGGCTGAGGTCTTTCCCATCACCTCCTGCCTGGTCCTTTTAACTGGAGAAGCCAGGGACTGAACCTGGGACCTCCTGCATGCCAGGCAGAGGCTCTTCCACTGAGCCACAGTCCCTCTTTACAGCTCTCCAGGGTCTCAGGCCGAGGTCTTTCCCATCACCTCCTGCCTGGTCCTTTTAACTGGAGATGCCGGGGACTGAACCTGGGACCTCCTGCATGCCAGGCAGAGGCTCTTCCACTGAGCCACAGCCCCCTCCCTTCCATTTGGCCCTGCCCTTTCTTCGTCAACAGCTCCCTTTTCCGTTTCAGTTTGCTTACTCTGGTAAAGAAAAACCACCCCAAACTGTGCTTTCTTAGTTACTTGTATGACTTTGTACCAAACCAGAGGGAGGAAACGATGCCTTTCACGATTTTATCCGGCGCACTATTCCATAAAATCAGCGCAAACAACATTGATGGCAGGCACACTGAAACTTACTTATAAGAGGTTAGAGTTTATCACAGATTATCTCCTTAAAACTCAGTCCCTGAACCAGGAAAATTAATTACAGGGTCACAGGAAGCTAGGGTTCCCAGGTCCTGGTTGGGAAATACCTGGAGACTTTGGGGGTGGAGCCAGGAGAGGGTGTGGTTTGGGGAGGGGAGGGGCCTCAAGGGGGCGTCAGCATGGCCCAATGCCACAGAGTCCGCCCTTCAAAGCAGCCATGTTCTCCAGGGGGGCTGATCTCTGTCCGCTGGAGATCAGTTGTAAAAGCGGGAGATTCCCCACCTGGAGGGAGCTACAGGGAGCCACTCCATTCAGAAGTAGCTCCCAGGCTGGCCCAAAGAGACCGAAAGAGGGACAAAATTTTCCCTGGATCTCCAAGAGTCAGCATTGAAATGGAGCTGCTTGCCTTCTTTTATACAATATTGATCACATACGTTATGGTAAAAAGGTAAAGGTTCCCTTGCTCGAAAGCCAGTCGAGTCCATCTCTAGGGTTGCGGTGCTCATCTCCATTTCAAAGCCGAAGAGCCAGCGCTGTCCGAAGACGTTTCCGTGGTCATGTGGCCGGCATGACTAAACACCAAGGCGCACGGAACGCTGTTCCCTTCCCACCAAAGTGGTACCTGTTTATCTACTTGCAATTTCTTCCTTTCGAACTGCTAGGTTGGCAGGAGCTGGAACTAGAGACGGGAGCTCACTCTGTCATGCGGCACACTCGGGTCTCAAACTGCTGAACTACTGACCTTCCACAGCCTGCAGTTCAGCATCTTAACCACTTCAGCCACTGCAGCTTTGGTTTTGGTAGGGCTACTGAAATTATAAATTACATCAATTGACATTACTGCTTTGATAATGTGGGCCATTAAGGCATAGGATATTATAGGTTTGGGGAAAGTGCAGAAAAGGGCGACTAGAATGATAAAAGGGTCGGAACACTTTCCCTATGAAGAAAGGGTAAAGCACGGGGCCCCTTAGCTTGGAGAAATGACGGCTAAGGGGTGACATGATAGAGGTTTATAAGATTATGCCTGGGAAAGAGCAGGTTGAGAAAGAGGTCCTTTTATCCCTTTCTCACAATACAAGAACTCGTGGGCACTCAATGAAATTGCTGAGCGGTTAGGTTAGAACAGATAAAAGGAAGTCCTTCTTCACCTAAAGATTCACACCTGGAATTCACTGCCACAGGAGGTGGCAGCGGCTACAAGCATGGATGGCTTCAAGAGGGAATTAGATATGGAGCAGAGGTCCATCCGTGGATATTAGCCACAAGGTATAGAGAGGAACTCTCAGTCTGGGGCAAGTGATGCTCTGTACTCTTGGTGCTTGTTGGGGGGGGGGGCAACAGTGGGAGGGACTCTAGTGTCCTGGCCCCACTGCTGGATGGACCTCCTGAGGGCACCAGGTATTTTTGGCCACTGTGTGATGGACTGGATGGCCCATTGGCCTGATCCAACATTGGCTTCTCTTATGTTCTAGGAGATTCCACATTCCAGGGGCAATGAGGTTACCAGAAAATGTTCACAAAACAACACAAGATAACACCTCACTTTCTGAATGACAAACACACAGATGTTTTAGTTTCAGGATATCCTTTGTGTTCTTGGCACAAGACCGCAAGCCTGACACTGTTTTCTAAGTGGATGCAGAGTGTGTGTTTCTACACGTAGGCAAACCTTTAGTATTACAAACGTTCGGGCTTCCTTCACTTAACGGCAGGTGCATACCAATCCTGGCCCCACTGGTGGACCTCCTGATGGCCCCTGGTATTTCTGGCCACTGTGTGACACAGAGTGTTGGACTGGATGGGCCTTTGGCCTGATCCAACATTGCCATCTCTTATGTTCTTATGTTCTTAATCCTTTATTTCTAAATGTTTCCAAATTCTTTAGATTCATGAACAATGCAGGTGAATGTAAATGTTGGTTTCCATACGTGACAGGGAAAGGGTCTCTCTTAAACACAAAGGAGTTGCAAAGCATATTGGGAGCTTGGTTCACTGCTGCTTGCTACTTGGAAAGCTACAGAAATAACATACTATGGCCCCGTTCACACGGAGCATTGGCTGCGCTAAAGATACGGATGATAGGCGGATTTTCCAGGCGCGATCACACCACAACATCTGGGAAGTGTAGTGCACCCGTGGCTAACCCGTGGCTTTGTGCCGAAGATACAGAGTAAAAAACTAGTACTTACAATGTACTAGTTTCCGGAAAACGCGGGCAAGGGCGGGCGTCTGATCACGTCCTGTCCTAGTCTGGTCACAAACCGGTTAGTTTGGGGTTTTTTAAAGTCTTCACAGGATGCGCACAAACGATCCTGCACATGCTCACCTTTTGGTGAGAAAAAATATATTCCCATTTGCCATGGAAGCGGTGCCTAGCAATTGCTGGTGTGATCGCACCGCGCCGCTTCTTTGCCGCGCTGCAGGATAGCTGTGTGATCGGCACCTCATGCCCTAACCACGGGACCTTGACGGGACGTGTGATCGGGCAGCCGCGTGTTATTTTGTTCCAGGGCAAACAGCCACACTTCCCCCCCCACCCGCATTTTCCGGCCTGTGTGACCAGGACCTATGATCACTTTATAAAGTTGTCTATATAAAATTTTCTGAGCCAACTTATTCAAAACATTCTCACAACAGGAGCATTGCCTTTGAGCGCCCTGCTACCCAAAAAGGGTAGTTCAGCGTCTTAACCACTTTAACAGTACCTTAACAGACAGTTGGCAATTAAGAAAGCATTTTCTTTACAGGAACAGTCATGGTTTGATTTCTTTCAGGGCTGACTGATTTGATCTCCTTGCCATCCAAGAGACTCTGAAGAGTCTTCTCCAGCACCATAATTCAAAAGAATCTCTTCTTCGGCGCTCAGCCTTCCTTATAGTCCAACTCTCGCAGCCATACATTTCTACTAGTGTCACTGTGAACCTTTTAAGGTGAATGTATTATTTTAAAACGTTGGTTTGTTTTACATTTCTTTTCCTGTTAATGGTCCTTTTCATATGTGATTTTTTTTCTTTTTTTTTTAGACAGACAGACAGATAGTTCAGAAGCACCCTGAAGACCATCATGAGTTTTGGAGAATCAGCTTTCAAGAGTTAAAGCTCTCTTAGCTTTGACTCTTGAAGGCTTATACTATAAAAATCCTGTTGGCCTCTACGGTGCTACTGGACCTGAAGCTAGCTGTTCTACGGCAGACCGACATGACTACCCTCTGAAACTACAAAAATCCTGAAATTGAAAAACAACGCTACCCAAATCTTGGCAGTGAGGCTAAACGGTTCCTCCAAATTCAGAGGCACTAATCATCTGAATCCCAAAATCAGGAGGTAACAGCAGGGGAAGGCCTCGGCCTCTCTGCCCTGTTGTTGGCCCTCCAGAGGACTTGGTTGGCCCCTGTGTGAGACAGGATGTTGGACTAGAAGGACCACTGGTCTGATCCAGCAGGGCTCTTCTTACATTCTCATGAAGACCTCGGCCTCTATGCCCTGTTATTGGCCCTCCAGAGGAACTGTTTGGCCACTATGTGAGAGACAGGATGCTGGACAAGATGACCACTGGTCTGATCCAGCAGGGCTCTTCTGATGTTCTTATGAAGGCCTCAGCCTCTATGCCTTGCTGTTGGGCCTCCAGAGGGACTGGTTGGCCTCTGTGTGAGACAGGATGCTGGACTAGATGGACCACTGGTCTGACCCAGCAGGGCTCTTCTGATGTTCTTAATATAGTTTTGGTGCAGTGCCATTGTTGAATGGGTGGTACCTAATCACCACCAAACCCTTGCACAGGAAGAACACAGCCCACACAAAGTCCACAAACTGATGACAAGGAAGGGACTGGGGTTTAGTAAGAATCCCACACACACTCATCGATTGGCACCTCCCCAGGGAAGGCAAAATCTTAGCTCATTAAAGGAAGCAGAGGAATTTCGGGGTGAGTGAAGCCCTTTGGCAATGGTTGTGGTTTCCAGCCTCCAGGTGGGACCTGGAGATCTTCTAGAATTACAACTGCTCTCCAGCCAATAGAGATCAGTTCCCCTGAAGAAAATGGCTGCCTTGGAGAGTGGACTCTGTGGCATTGTTGTCCACTGAAATCGCTCCCCTTCCCAAACCCACTTTTTGCAAGGTTATACCTCCCCGATTCTCCAGGATTTTTCCAAACTGGAGTCGGCAACCCTAGGGCTATTTCAACCACATTAAAAAAAAAATACACCTGTGGGTAGTGTTGGAAATGATCGGGGTGGACGTTTCATTATCGATTGGGGGGGGGGGGGGTTTTTATCCCCGATTCTCCAGGATTTTTCCAAACTGGAGTCGGCAACCCTAGGGCTATTTCAACCACATTAAAAAAAAAATACACCTGTGGGTAGTGTTGGAAATGATCGGGGTGGACGTTTCATTATCGATTG
>NW_015168209.1:1928-4064 GCF_001447785.1 Gekko japonicus | reverse complement strand
TCCCACCAGTGTTCCCTCTAAGGTGAGTTAGTGTGAGCTAGCTCACAGTTTTTTAACCTCTGGCTCACAGATTTTTGTCTTAGCTCAGGAAGGGATGGGGCTCCAGAGCAAACTAATTTATGTAGCAGCCAAATCGCTCGCTCACAACTTTAATGCCCGTCACTCACAAACTAGGATTTTTTCTCACAAGACTCCACAGCTTAGAGGGAACATTGCCTCCCACCTTTGCCCTTTCCCTACCTGCTCTATCCCATGCATAATCTTATAAACCTCGATCATGTCACCCCTCAGCCGTCGTTTCTCCAAGCTAAAGAACCCCAAGTGTTTTAACCTCTTCATAGGGAAAGTGTTCCAACCCTTTTATCATCCTAGTGGCCCTTCTCTGCACTTTTCCCAATGCTGTAATATCTTTTTTGAGGTACTTGGAAAGCAGCAACTCTTCCACTGAACTGCAGCTCCTCGTATGAAGCTGCCTTATACTGAATCAGATGACTGGTCCCTCAAGGGCATTGTTCTCTACTACTCAGACTGCCAGCTGTTTTCCAGGGTCTCCAGCAGAGGTCTTTCTTATCACCGACCACGGTGGCGGGCGACACACCCCTAATGTAGCCAATCCTCCAAGAGCTTACAGTAGCCCCTGTAAGAAGAGCTCTGTAAGCTCTTGGAGGGTGTGTGTCACCTAATATGCAAAGGAGTTCCTGCTACAAAAAGAGCCCTGCGACCTCAAGAGCTTACAGTAGCCCCTGTACGAAGAGCTCTGTAAGCTCTTGGAGGATTGCCTACATGAGGGGGGTGTCACCTAATATGCAAAGGAGCTCCTGCTACAAAAAGAGCCCTGGCCGCCGCCGCGACACACCCCGAATGTAGCCAATCCTCCAAGAGCTTACAGTAGCCCCTGTAAGAATAGCTCTGTATGCTCTTGGAGGATTGGCTACATTAGGGGGTGTGTCACCTAATATGCAAAGGAGTTCCTGCTACAAAAAGAGCTCTGCACCTGATCCTTCAAGCTGGAGATGCCAGGGATTGAACCTGGGGCTTCCTACATGTCAAGAAGATGCTCCGCTACTGAGCCATGATGGTACATCCCCTAGGGGCCCTTAACATCCTTTGCAACAGCCAATTCACCACTTCTAAGAGCACACAGAATCTGAAATGTTACCAAATATTTTATTTTTTTAAAAAAAAAATAGGCTCCCATTTATCTTGGGAAGAAACACAGATACGACGAACATCTCCTAGTCTGATGTATCACGGGATTTCCTTCATGAGCATTTGTGCAGAAACAGAAAACGAGGATGAATTAAACGTCTTGGGGAGACAGTGACCGATTTCGCTGCCAGCAACGCGGTCAAACTACCGGCATTTCCCCTCTAAGCAGGGCACTGGCAAAGTCCTTGTGGAGGAATGGGAAAGCAGGAAGGAAGAGATGACGGTAGGAATGAAGCAGTGTTTTTATTCGTCCATGATGCGCTCTAGCGCGGAATGGCGCAGATCTTGAAAGGACGGGGTAGCGTGGTCAGCCCTATAATGGGCTTCCTGTCGATTTCTTTCACCCCTTTCGGGAGCTTGAACTGAAACGATCGTATCAGGCTGGTGAAGAAGACAAAAAGCTCAATCCGTGCCAGCTGTTCCCCAACACACGCCCGGGCGCCTGCAGAGGAAACAATGGAAAGCAGAAGGTGTGGATTTCTTCCTCGTTTTCTCCAGCATGTTTCCCCCTGTTCATAGAATCACAGAATTATACAGAGTTGGAAGGGGCCTCCATGGTCCTCTAGTCCAACCCCCTGCACAAGGCAGGAAATTCACAAATACCTCACACACACGCACACACCTGCAGTGACCCCTGTTCCACGCCCAGAAGATGACCAAAAAACCTCCAGGAACTCCAGCCAAACTGGCCTGGAGAAAAATTGCTTCCTGACCCCAGAAGAAGGAGGAAAGGGAGGAGGAGGTTGGATTTATACCCCGCCCTTCACTACCCAAAGTTGTCTCAGAGCAGCTTACAAACTCCTTTCCCTCCCCCTCCCCAAAATAGACACCCAGTGAGGTAGGTGGGGCTGAGAGAGCTCTGAGAGAAGAAGAAGAGATTGGATTTATACCCCGCCGTTCACAACCCAAAGGTGTTTCAGAGTGGCT
>NW_015168209.1:0-796 GCF_001447785.1 Gekko japonicus | reverse complement strand
TGCCCTTCACAACCCAAAGGTGTCTCAGAGCGGCTTACAAACTCTTTCCTTCCCCTCCCCACAAGAGACACCCTGTGCGGTAGGCGGGGCTGAGAGAGCTCTTGAGAGAGACCGCTGTATCAAGAACAGCTCTTTTCAGAACTACAGCTTGCCCAAGGTCATCCAGCCAGGTGCAAGTGGAGGAGTGGGAAATCAAACCCGTTTCTCCCAGAGTAGAGTCCACTACACCAAACTGGCCCCAAAGCAGCAATCAACATGTCCCTGGGCGTGTTTCAATGTTAAAGAGGAAGTCTGGATGGTGGACAGTTTTCCCTCTAAGCTGAGTTGGTGTGAGCTGGCTCACAGTTTTTTAGCCTCCGGCTCACACATTTTTGTCCCAGCTCGGGAAGGAGGGCTCCAGAGCAAACTAATGTATGCAGCAGCCAAATCGCTCGCTCACAACTTTAAGGCCAGCAGCTCACAAAGTAGAATTTTTGCTCACAAGACTCCACAGCTTAGAGGGAGCATTGGTGGTGGGCTAGGGAATTTAGATCCCCCCCCCTCAAAGGGTGTTCAGAGGCCAAAACTGGTGCAGAATGCTGCAGCTAGACCGCTGGTGGAGGGCAGCTACCAGGATCACAAAACCTCAATATTACAGCAATTACTGCTCCATGCCTGAGCCCAATCCAGAGTGTTGTTTTTGACCTTTAAATGCCTACATGGCTTGGGACAGGGGTATCTTCTCCCGTTAAGTCCCTGC
Source organism: Gekko japonicus (assembly GCF_001447785.1). NCBI lineage: Eukaryota > Metazoa > Chordata > Lepidosauria > Squamata > Gekkonidae > Gekko > Gekko japonicus. Next base: position 57 of record NW_015168209.1, on the reverse strand, counting down.
CCGGGAATTAAGATCACAGAGAAAGGCTGTCCCCAGTGTACCCTCTAAGCTGAGTTA
>NW_015168208.1:34888-49686 GCF_001447785.1 Gekko japonicus | reverse complement strand
AGGCCTTCCATCTATAGAGGGTGGTGGCCAGGCCCACCAAGCGCTATGCTCCATATCATGCAATGAGCATACTCCCAGGGAAGCGTATCCAGGAGACCTGCCTGGGGGGGCAGGGGCAGAGCTTACACATCACTTGCAGTGGGAAACATTACTGTCCTCCAAAGCATATACATTTAGTCAGGAAAAATACCAAACAATATTCTGAGAAAGATGCAACACACAAGGGCTGGCCTGGAAAACTCTATTAGAGGCATTTCCTGTCTCTTCAGAAAGTGAGCATGCCAGAAATTTTGCAAAAGAAAATTCAAGATGGAAATGGAACCTTGAGAGGGGCTTGGGTCTACATGGGAGTTCCTTGGAATTTGCATGCTCAGAGCTAGTCTATGCCACTGGTTAAAAACAGACATCATAGCACAACAACTCACACACTTCTAGCATTGAAATCCTCTCCTAGAACACAGAATTACAAATTTTAACTCCTACATCAATCCATTAAGGTAGAAAGAATCAGTGCTAGGCAATACTCCCTCTACGCTGTGGAGTCTTGTGAGCAAAAATTCTACTTTGTGAGCTCCTAGCATTAAAGTTGTGAGCAAGCAATTTGGCTACTGCATAAATTAGTTTGCCATTCTTCCTGAGCTAAGATAAAAGTGTGTGAGCTGGAGGCTAAAAAACTGTGAGCTAGCTCACACTAACTCAGTTTAGAAGGAACATTGGTGCTAGGACAGAGAAAGAACTGCATGTCTGCCTTCTCTCTCCTGCTACCACAATTATTTGAAATATAGGAGGGGCAAATTTAGCTCCGTTAGTTATAACAAACTGTCCACATGCCATGACCTAGATATCAGGAACTCAGAAAACAGAGAAACAGCAGCACTTAGAAACAGTTGCTTTCAAGCACTAGAGCTCCTTGCAGAAAGATACACCATTTCTGCTGCATGGCAAAGCAAGGCACTGTGTTTCTTTAATGTTATGTGTCTTTTATATGATTTACCTTTTTGGAAAGGCATAGCCTAATGGATGTGCATATAAGATTATCTCAGGAAACCACTGAAGACCAGCTTCAGAGGGTAGCCGTGCTGGTCTGCAGTAGAACAAATTAGATTTGAGTCTAGTAGAACCTTAGAGACCAACAAGAATTTCAGGGTATGAGCTTTCGAGAGTAAAAGCTCCCTTTGTCAGACACAGTAGAACAGAAGTGGAGAGGAAGACCAGTAATTCTAAGGAAGATTGATATGCATTTTCAGTTTTTAAAAACACAAAGTTAGTGAAACTGAATTCAAGGGAAAGTAGATGACTTATTTGGTACACCTTCTCTAAAGATTTGGTTGCATTTCACAGATTTCACTCGTAGACAATCCTCGTTATTTTACCACTGGGTAGTTATAGCATTTATCCTTTTCCCTCTGCTTGCATCACTAATGATCACAAAATGCTAGAAAATGTCAATGACATCTAACAATACAATTCTTCCTGAAACACTTCTTTGGGCAACAGCAGAAATGATGAAGTAGCACCAATTACAATGAAATTTTAAGATACTGGTAATCACTCTGAGAAACACCTATTCTAGCAAAGGCTCAGCACTGCAATTAGAGGCTGCATAGTTGGCATCCTAAACCCTGTTAAGTCCATGGTCCACCCCCAGCATAAAATTTTACTAATAAGAATCCTGACATAAATTTAAACTTTCCAATGGAATTCAGTGGGAATAAATATGCCTACAAAGCCATGATGCAGCTTAGGGTAGTAAGTCTGCAGTCAATCATAACTCTCCTAAGTATCAGTGAATTAGGGATGGGCACAAACTGGGAAAATAGCCCCCCAAAGCAGGTGCCCTCAGGAAAGAGCTCTCTGGGGAAATCACAGCTGCAGGTTCATGAGTGTGTTGAACGAACTGCCTGCAAACTAGAGGCTTCAAACTCACAGTGAACATCCTCAGGATACCCCTCTACCTGCCCTGCAAGTTTGGCGAGGATTAGCTTTGGGGGAGTGGAGTAGCAGCCCCCCAAAGCAGGTGTCCCACTCCCAGGTAAATGTTCTCTGGCAAAATCACAGCTGCAGGTCCAGGAGTGTACAGAATGGAACCCCCACAAACCAGGCATCAAACTTGCAGACCCTCCGGGATGCACCTCCCACCATCAGCTTCTCTGTGACCATTCTGTACAGGGGAGAAGTTTTCATCATCTCCACGACTGCCTGATCCTTCCCAGATGGCACATGTCCTCTCCAGCCCTCTGGGAGACCACCAACATCATCCCCAATTTGAAGGCACTGTCCACCTCCTCACTGAAGACATTGTTGCTGCAGATGGGTAATCCTTCTCCTCTGGCCTGGAAGGCAGTCACCTGCCTTGCTTACCCATAGTGACATGGATTCTGGGAGTGGTTAACCCTTCTCCTAGGGCCTGTGAGGTGGTCACCCATCTGCCTCCCCCTAGTGACAGGGTTTGGGGGGGGGTATGCCACACTCACCCTCATGCTTGGGAAGTGGTCACCTGCCCGCCTCCTCACTGTAGACACTGTTGCTGTAGACTGACAATTCTTCTCCTTCGGCATAGAAGACAGCCACCTGCCTGCCTCCCTTGGTGACAGGGTTTTGGGGGGTGGCCCACCACACTCCCCCTCATGCCTGGGAGATGATCACCTGCCCACCTCCTCGTTGTAGACATTATTGCTGTAGATGAGCAATCCTCCTTGGGTCAGGGAGGTCATCCGCCCATCTCCCCACAGGTGACAGGGTTTGGGGGGATGGCCCACCACACTCCCCCTTAGGCCCAGGAGGCAGTCAACTGCCTGCCTCCCCATGGTGACATGGTTTCTGGGGGTGGCCAACCCTTCACCTAGGGCCTATGAGGCAGTCGCCTGCCCACCTCATCATTGTTGAGATTGTTCTTATAAATGGGGAAACCTTCCCTTTGGCCCCATGCAGGAGGCAGTCACCCACACATCACGCCATGGGTGATATTTCGGGGGGTGGCCATTTCTTCCTCTACAGTCCCATGAGGCACTCACCCACCTTCTCAAAGTTGACATGGTTGCTGGAGATGGGCAACCCTGGGAGATTAATGTGGACAGGGGAGGCTGGAAGCCCTGACAGGAACCCAAACCTTGAAGAGACAGATGTGGGGGGGGGTGCTGGAAGCTGTGATTTGTATGGGGATCCAAACCCTGAGAGATATGTGTGGATGGAAGGAGGTTGGAAACATCGAATTTTAGGGAGACAGAAACCCTGAAAAGGTTTTTGTTCTCCCCTCTGCTATTCTTGAGGGGAGATATAAGCAAATTCCTTATTCAATCAGGTTCTGTGGATGTAATAGAAGTGAAATAGAAACTGTTGAGCACGTACTCTTACACTGTAAATTGTTAAATGACATTCGAGTGGAGTGTATAGAAGCCCCCCTTAGGTTGGTAGCAGGCCAATCGGATAGAATCAAGGTACAATTTTTCCTTGCTTCACGAGATCTGGAGATCATTGAACTGACCGCTAAGTTTCTCCATTGTTTTATAAAACGGAAGAGTAACCCTGATCATATTAATGATTCTTAATTTATAAGTTTAAAAACTTAAGTTTAAAAGTTTGGAATGCCAGTTTATTTTATGATTCAGGCATCTTTTGTATGGTCAAATCTAACTTGTGACAACTTGAGTTAGGCCTGACATAGCCACGACTATCTATTTTATAATTTCTCTTGGATTGTATTATTGGGAAACGCTTTTAATATTGTATGCCAATAAAAGGTATTTGAATTGAATTGAATTGAAAAGGTTTTTGGGAGGGGGAGGCTGCAAGCACCAATTCTAATGGGGACCCAAATCATGAGATGTGTGTGTGTGTGGGGGGGGAGGCTGGAAATGCCGAGTCCTGGGGGGACAGAAACTTTGAAGAGGCATATGTGGGGGGGGGAAGCCAATTCTTAGGAGGACACAAACTGTGAAGAGGCATGGGTGGGGGTGTCTAGAAGCCTCAAGTTCCACAGTGGCCAGCAGCCCTGTGACAGACGTCTCTCCAAACCAAGCATCATCCAAAGAAGTATGTGGATGGGGTGGATGCAAGCCCTGAAACCCAAACAAAAGGCAGATGGGCCAACCCCTGAATGTAGCCCCAAGAAGGGCCAGCAGTAATTTATTTATTGATTTGATTTATATCTTGCCCTCCCCACTGGGGCAAGCTCAGGGCAGCTAACATGGCCATAGGCATTATAAACAGTAGAACAAAAAGACAATATAATATTTTAAACATTTAAAATCAAACAAACCATTTAAAATACCATTCACATAAGAGAGCAGAACTGTCTTAAACATCCTCCATTGGGAAAACAGCAGCTGGTTTCAGGCTTCTTAGGGCTTGAGTTCTTTCATATGGGCATAGATGTTAGGCTGGCGGCCAAAAGTAGATGGTAGGGTGTAGTATTCAGTTAGAATGGTAAATCATTTAGTGTGGCATCTTGAACGCCTGGCGGAAGAGCTCCATCTTACGGGCCCTGCAGAATTTTAATAAATCCTGCAGGGCCCTGATGTCCTTGGGGAGCTCGTTCCACAAAAATGGAGCTGCCACAGAAAAGGCTGCAGCCCTGGTTATGGCCAACAGTACACAGCACAGCAGTCATTTCAACAATGAGGAAGGCAAGTGAGAGTCTGGCTCCGCTGCCCCAAAACAAAAGGGAGACTGCCCAACCCTAAAACGTTGCCCCTTGAAGGGCCGGATACACACAGCAAACATCTCACCAATGTGGTGGGCTGGCAAATGACACAGTGGCACTGGGCCCTAAAGCAGGAGGGTGACCACTCCACCCTAAGTGGTAGGCCACCAAGAGATGAAATGCAAATGTGCACCATTTCCTCAACAGGGTGGGTGAGTAAATGGCAGAACGGCCCATGAGTGTGAAGCAAAATGCCTTTCAATGTGGAAACATAGCCCTGGGTGAGAGCAGCCACAGCCAGAATCCATCTCCCCAATGGGATGGGTGGGTGGGTGAGTGACAGAGCAGCCCTCAAGCCAAAAAGAGACATGCCAAGTCCAAAATGTAGCCCCTTTTTTTCTACACCCAGAAACCATCTCACCAAGGGGGTGGGCAAGTTAGAGGGAATGCTTATCTATAGCAACAATGTCCTCAATGAGAGACAAGTCTAGACGGGAGAGGCTGGAAGCGCCAATTCTTGGTGGGACACAAATTGTGAGGAGGTGGATTTAGACAGGGAGAGGCTGGAAGCTCCGATTCTGGGTGGGACACAAAATAATGAGTAGGCAAATATAGATGGGGGAGACTGGAAGCGCCACTTCTTGGTGGGACACAAATTGTGAGGAGGCGGCTATCGACAGAGGGAGGTTGGAAGTGCTGATTCTTGGTGGGACACAAACACTAAGAAGGAGGTGTTTACAAATCCCAATGAGGGGGAGTGTGGTTCCTCAGCCGAGGAGCCCAGGAGCTAAGCCCCTCTGCTAGGCGTGAGCAAAAGGACAGGTGGCTCAGAGCCCTGAGTACACGGGACACTACTCCAGAGATGGAATGCTTATCTACAGCAACAATGTCCTCAATGAGAGATAAGTGTGGACAAGGGGAGGCAGGAAGCACCAATTCTTGGTGGGACACAAATCATCTGGAGGCGTATATAGACTAGGGAGGCTGAAAGCGCCGATTCCTGGTGGGACACAATCACAAGGAGGCAGATATGGAGGGGGGGAGGCTGGAACTGCCAATTCTTGGTGGGACACAAATCGTGAGGAGGCCGATGTGGATGGGGGAGACTGGAAGTGCCAATTCTTGGTCGGATAGAAATTGTAAGGAGATGTATGTGGACCGGGGGGGGGGGGGGGAGGCTGAAAGTGCCAATTCTTGGTGTTTCATTATGGGGTGGATGCTGTTTGGGTTGTGGGGGTCCAGCCCAACCCCATGTGGCAGAGGTGGCCATCCTCCCACCCAAGCGCAGAGAACACAACCCGCGGCCGCATGCCAGATGACTCAGAGAGGAGTGGGGGATGGGGGGAGACAGGGGTCCAGAGTCTTTACTCCCCAAGGTCCAGAAAGGGGTAGCCCAGCAGGGGAAGGCTGACCTTGAGGAAGGCCAACTCATCCACCAGAACCAGGTCCAGGCATGAGCGGTGGGGGCTGAGGATGTCTCCCAGGTGAGAGAACACCTGCACACTCTGGACACTGGTGAGGGACAGGAGAGGAGACTCATGGCCATGCAGGACAGGTTGCTAAAGTCTCTGAATTTTGCCTATGCGCCTATCAACACTCTGGTAAGTCTCTCAAAACAGATTTCAACGCTTTTTCTTCCGCTCCCCCCCTTTATAGATCGTTTTTTAGTTCATGCATATGGGAGGGGCCCCTCCCCCGCTCGCTTCTCTCGATGTTCCCGGGGGGAGCTTTCTTTTTATATTCCCGTCTTCGCTTTAACCCGACTCACTGTTCATTGTTGGTCATACGACCTCGCTTGAACACGTTAAAACGCTCGATCTCCAACACATGTCAGCGGCTCTAGATCCATACGGACACTCAGCAGCAGGACCATCGGGGCAGAGGAGCATCTCAATTCCCCAGCATCGCACTGGTGAAGAGGTCGCCCCTCAAAAGCCCCATGGCTAGGAGCCTTTTGCCAAGGGGGGGGTGGAGACCCGTCGCACCCCCTCCTATCTGCTGGTGCGCAGATTACATCCCCGGGAGGTCCGGGAGATGCGTATGCCAGCGTGTCGCCATAAACCGGAAGCCTCCCAGCACAGTCTCTGTGGCATAATCGAAATACTCCAGTTTTTTTAAAAAAATTGTTTTAGCAGTCTAAAGATGTAACCCATGGTTTTAGCTGTCAGATGGCAGAAATCTGTTGCAGTGCTGGCAACTCCCTCTGCTACTACAGCCTCTGCAGGTTTGTTTGCCTGCTGCTCGTTTTTTACTTCTGCAGGAATTTCCTCGGGGTTGAAAATATCAGCCAGAGGAGCATAGCGATTAGTAACAGGAATGGTGTAAGCGGCCTCATTCTTTGCTTTTAAAAAGTCTTCTATCTTTTTCTGTTTGCAGATGGGAGGTGTTGTTGGGTCCTCTGGATCTCGAGACCTCTTCATTTGCTTCATTACGGGTACTATGTAGCTACTATGGAGTTGCGTATGAGCTCTCAGTTGTAGCCTTGTGGAGTTGCTCACTGCTTGGTGAAGGTGTTAGTCAGAGATGGGAGAATATAAAATATGCTGGGGCTCATTTGGACAATGAGTAGGGCTCGAAAAGTAATTAAAAAGCCAAGTGCATAAACAGTTGCTCTTCTTTGCAACAGTTTCACTTATCTAACAGGGGAACCTCCCGTGGAGACCTCCAGAGCTGAGAAAAAACATTCTTTTATCTCTCTCCCCTCTAGAGATAAAGAGTCACTTCTGTTTAGAGTTGAGAGGCCGGTTAAAGACTTGGAGGGAGACAAAGCACGCCCAGCGAGTCAGATACATATACCTTTCTACCCATCCCATTGAGCTTGCGACCCTCTTTGTTGGTCGGAGCTGAGTGATAAGTTTATCTTCCTTTAGGCTGCATTTCCTCAGCAACAGGAAAAGATGGGTGTGAACCGAGTAAAAATTAAATGGTTCCTTTTTGACCTGGTATAAATGTTCAACCTGCTTGGCAGTTGGGGGGACAGCCGAGGGATGCTGCCAGATCTCTTGTACAATGTCCTCTAAGCCTTCTAATATAGGGAAGGCAACCAGGCCCGGATTATCGGAATAGAAACACAATAAGATCTTGTCCCGTGGCTTATTGTTGGTGGTAGTCAACTCTATCTCAAGTGACTTGGCCATTCGAGACATCTATTTGTTGTATATCCATAAATCTTCCATGGGGGAGATAGATGCACATTCTCCAGGAAGATCATCCGGGCTTGTTCTGATGCTGACTCCTCTGAATTGGGTGGGCCAAATGGTTCCCTCCTGCTGGGAGCAGGGGAATCATCCCTGCTGGCTACAGAAGCCAGGTTCAGGTATATGGTGCCTGTGCTCCGAATATCCGTAGCCTCTTGGTTCCATAATGTAGTGCAGAGTATCATTCCACTCATCGACCTATTTGGGCAACACCCCATAATGTTGGGCTGGCTACCACATAGCCCAGTGATGATGTGGCCACAGAACCATCTGTTTATGCTCCAGCACTGAAGGTGCCTGCCCCACTGGAATTTCAGAATCGATTTCCACATCATAGATGGGAAAAGTCACCGTAGGTGGTTCCGGCGTGCTCTTGACCGTGGGTGCAGTCAATGGCTTGTAAGCATTTTTGGGTGACTCAGATTTATCTCCAGTCTTGTTCTTGTCTTCCCCTTAGAGAACTTGGCCTTTTTGGATGGCGGTTCTGACCCCGAGCATTGAGGCTCCGGCTCCGGTGAGGCCTCTTGGGTCCAAGTGCCAGCCACGGGTGCATCTTTGAACCTGTATTGCGTCCTGCATCATCTAACCCAATTCAGTCTGCAATAAATCCACTATTCCATTTTCTTCATAAACTATAGACTAGGAGCTCCTCCATCATGCCCTGAAGTATCTCTCATATCTGCCTCTCTCTCTCTCCCTCTTTTTTTAATGAAAAGTTCTAAGCAGCTTGAAAACTTGCTCATTATGTAATATTTGGTTAGTTTTAATACAAAAGTACTACACATTCCTGTTTTATCCTTCATAGGCTGTACACATCACTTCCAGGATCAATGATATCACCAGCCAACAGTACCTCTGTTTTGTCTGGATTCAGTTTCTATGCACCTTCTTGGTTTTTAATGCTACCTTGAATGTACAGAGGAATAAGAGTTAGCAAAAAGGCATTTTAAAAAGGCTACCCAGATAAATATGCACAAATAGGAAACTTTCCCAGAATGCAGGAAATATAAATGCATCACACCACAGCTGTTTGGCTCTTCACTCAGAGTAAATTAATTTTAATGAACTCCAGATACAATTGTACTAAACAAAATTTTCCCAGTTTAGTTGCTTGTCTCCATTTTCAGGGCATTCATTAAATCCTCAGAGTTAGGAGAAGCCACACTGAATCACAGGATCTCCACGTTCACATTACTTTCTATCCAAGGTTTAGAAAGGGAGTGTTATGAATTCACTCTGCATTGACTCCTAGGTTTATTAATGTCCGAAGAGACCCAATTGTACATTTCAGTATCTTGAACCAATTTAGTTTAGTCTCCAACTATTGCTTGTACAAATCTATGAAAAGAAATGAATCCAGAAGTCTGATATGTTGATACATAAGCATTTACCATGTGCATATTCATGTTTCCTAATCTTTCTAGCAGCATTGTTGCATTGCTGTCAGTTCTCCACTTCACTAGAGCCAGTTTGGTGTAGTGGTTAAGTGCGCGGACTCTAATCTGGGAGAACCAGGTATGATTCCCCACTTCTCCACTTGCAGCTGCTGGGTGACCTTGGGCAAGCCATAGTTCTGGCACAGCTGTTCTTGAAAGAGCAGTTTCTGTCAGAGCTCTCTCAACCCCACCTACCTCACAGGGTGTCTGTTGTGGGGAGGGGAAGGGAAAGGAGTTTGTAAGCCATTCTGAGACTCCAAGTGAAGGGCAGGGTATGAATCCAATCTCTTCTCTTCTTCATTCCCATATACTAGCACAACAGTAGATTTCACATTCAAAATGCACAGCATCAAGACTTGGTCTGTTCACCTTCATATTTTACTAAAATTATCTATCATCATTAGATGCTCCAGTCTCTCCCATGAAGGCATTTTGCTATTTACATTTTGAGGTCAACATCCTGCCTTACCCTTTTAAATGTAAGTGTCTAATAATGCACTGAATGTTTTGACAAATCCTCTCATGCATGGGAATCTTTCTAAACTGCCCTTCTAACACTGCAGAGGAGAATGCTCAGCAGCTGGCTAGAGAAAATGCCCTCCGTTGGCCCAGAATCTCCAACTGAGAAAGGTACATTGCTGGTGCTACCTTATATTTTGTGTGATCTGAGGCCAAAAATTCTGGTGCTTTATTAATATCATTCTGTTGTTGAATATCCATCATCCTTTAAGTACTTTGTTTGAGTACTGCCTTTGCTTGTTCAACGTTCATTTCTAGGACAGGTGTGGAGACAGGCCTAAATTCCTTATCCTAAGATGTATGGCCTTTAACCAGGAAGATTTAAAACTATCTCTAAGGATTAGCAGTGTCAGACCATGAGGAATAAGGTTTAACTTGAACCAACAATTTACTGAGGTGAGGCATACCTTGACTCCATAAGCTTGCGTTTGAAACATATTTGGGCATCTAAAAAGCTGCTCTTAAAAACTTCAATTGAACACACACTAGTGGGGTGAAGCATAAAGATGGTGAACCTATTATTGTCCCGTTCAAAAGTTGGGGCAATAGTTTGGCCTGAAACAGTTAAAGGGCTGCTGGCAAATACTGTCCTCCCTTGGTGCGGAAAATTTAATTATGGCCTGGGCAGATTTTTCCTCAATTGGCCATCTGTTCGTAATGAGCCATTCTTGCACCAGTTGATTGTAATACCACCCCCAGGTATTTGAGGCTTGCGACCTGCTCAATCCTATGCCCATTGATACGCCAAACGCTTCTTTTAGTTCCTTTGCCGAAGGACATAATTTTAATTTTTTGATAGGTAATCACTAACTGGTTCTCGGTACAAAACTGATTAAATGTCTTTAAGGCTCTTCTTAGCCCCACAGGGGTCCTAGAGAGTATAACCATATTGCCTGCATAAACTAATGCAGGGATCTTCCGTTCAGCCAGCGTGTGTGTGTGGGGGTGTGAAAATCATAATTTTTAAAAGTTGTTTATAATGTTATTAATATAAAAAATAAACAACGGGGCCAGTACACATTCCTGTTTCACACCTTTTATTGTTAAAATGGAGTTTGAGACGTGGCCTCTCCTATTACATCTAACCTTAAATGACGTGTTAGAGTATAAGGCTCGGATTAAATATAGAAGCCTTTGGTCTATACTTGTGGCTTCTAATTTCTCCCATAATTTAGAACTTGAGATAGAGTCAAAGGCCATTTTAAGATCTATATATACTGCATACAATGACACCGAACTATTAGCAGCATATTTTTCGATCAAATGCTGCATAATCAATCCATGACTGAGGGTGGATCTTCCCTCCCTAAAACCTGCTTGCACTTTGGCAAGTAATTTTTCCTGTTCGATCCAGCTCTTAAATTTGTCTGCTAGGTGGCTGGCATAAAGTTTACTGATTATACTGAGCTGGCTGATTGGTCTGTAGGAGTTCTGTTGTATACCAGGGGGACAATTTAACACAGGGGCGGAGAGGGCATTGGGGAGCAATCTCATTGATGGCTTCAGAGAGACGGGAATTACAGTCCTCTATCAGTGCATCTAATGAGTCACAAAACAAACAAACAAATACCTTTTATTGGCATAAAATAATGAGTCACTGGACAGCATCGGATCCTGCAGAGCATTCCAGAATCCTACTGGATCCATGAGTCTCCGCGGGCGAGCATAAATCTGCTTGTCACCTAGACAGGCAATGGGTGGGATGTTCATCCGGACCTTTAGGGCAACGTGATCTGACCACGGCCCTTTATCCTTATCTACCAGATCCATATTTATCCCCATGCCAAAAATCAAATCTAGCATGTGGCCTGCCTGATGTGTGGGACCTAATACAATCTGGGAGAGTCCTAGCGCCACCATGGATGACACCAGGTCTGCAGCCTGCCTGGCACAGGCAGTGTCAGCATGGACACTGAAGTCCTTGAGAACTATCAGTTTTGGGAATGCCAGAGCCCAGCCCGCTACCCACTCTAGCAGACTTGGTAGGCTGCCTACAGGTACGCTAGGCGAACGGTACACCAAACAGACAGCCAAACTCTCCTCAGTGTCCCAAACCAAGCCAACACAATCAATGCCAGTGATTGTTGGAACAGGGAGTGCCCTGAAGGTAAAATCCTCTTGGATGAGCATTGCCACTCCCCCCTCCGCCCCACAGTTCGTGACTGATGAAGGACCGAAAAACCTGGGGGAGATAGCTCTTTTAGGGCAACTGTCTCACCCTCTCGAGTCCAGATTTCGGTCACGCACATCAGGTCAACAACTTGTGCAGTTATATAACTGCATAGTGTCACAGTCATCTTACTGATAGATCTGGTGTTAAACAACAGCAGTGACCAGGGGGGGGGGTCTTCCTTCCTAGCCCTCTCACTTACGTGTCTCAGGATGGGACAGAGGTTGGAAGGGGACCGAGCACAACCATATCTCCATCTCCTTCCATTCCAAGACCTCCTCCCACCACCATATCTATTTAGTCCCCCGATCACTGGGAATCCCAGCCCTGGCCCGGCACCCTTTACACTGGCCATAGCCAGGATTGTTCTCACCTATCCATGCTCCCACTACACAATATTAATTTGTTATTTAATGCTAACAACATCAATATGTTCATCAGCAGTGAAAAATCCTAGCACAACTAATGTAATCTATTTGAAACCCTGTTTCTATTTATCAAACCTATAACTATTTAATCACTCCTATTATTCCTTCCCACCCTTCCCAACATTCTAACTACAATAACTACAATAAACCCTCTTATTATTGCACCATCAAATAAGTAATACAGTTGAAACCCTCTAATTGGAATTGGTGGTTCAGAGCCAAATGGGGTCCTACTGGCAGCCAGTTCTTACTCTTGTTGTTCCTGGCTCAGATTGCCCGACCAACAGTCCTTTCCTTTGCTTGTTAGTTCTGTCTATGTTGGTAAACATCAGCCATGGGCAGACCAGGTAGCTAGGTTTCCGACGGTAGTATTCAAACACCTCTAGCATAGTCCCAAACTTAGTTCAGATCTTCTCCACAGGTCGGCTCAGTGGCAACCCCCACATGAGAGAGTAGCAATCCCCACAGCCAGTGCTAGGGGAGAGTAGCAATTCAGGTCCCACACCCATCCCCCAACCTCAGAGCAGCCACACAAGCCTGCTCTGGCCAAGTAAAACATGGATCTCCAGTGTGGGTCCCCAGCGGCTCCAATCCATCCAGCCGCCAAGCGCTGTGGCGGCCAACCAGCAGCTAAGTCCCCGGCTCCAAGAAGCCTCGGACTATAAAGGAGGAACATAGCCTGTATGGTGACTGTCACAAGCTGCCACCAAAGCCTTACATACAAACAGTCCCCCTAGCTACCCTAGGCTCCTCAGACAGGCAGTCCCCCGGGGAGCCCCAAAAGACAGTTCCAGGACCCCACCACAGGAAGCCCACAGGGACTCCGAGAGGCAACTCCCAGGTGCCTTGCAGCTCCAGAGGCCCTGCAGACAACAGCCTCAAGAGGCCCCCAGAACAAGCAATGGCCCCAAAAGAATGCTGGGCCGACACCTCTCTAATCCCTCCAGCATGCAGCAGACAGGTGGTCAGGTAACAAAGCATAGAGAACCAGAAAGGTCTCCGACAGGTAGGCCTAATATTTCTTATTTCAATTCTTTCAGTTCTTTCTCACTTCTCCATTTTCCCAGTTGGTTAGCAGGCTCCCCCAAGGGTTCACAGTTGCATTATGAGTGCCAAGTGCAATTTTCTAAACAATTCCTTAAAGACTGCCGATGTAAACCTGAGGCAGGAGGAGCTCCAAATCGGTGTGTCCTACTGTGGCAATGGAACATACTGCCTAGAGAGGTGGAGGTATTTCCTTCCTCTGTCATTTTAAAGGAAATGCCAGAGAAACATCTGAGGAATGGTAACGGTACAGGGTATTCCACCCATGGATTTGACCAGATGACCAGCTGCATCCTTTCTGCTCCAGGACTTGGCATCTTATATAAATTTTAAAAACTAGAGCAAACAATTTGAATTTCAAGAAATTAATACTGAGACAAATTAAAAAGGAAGAAGATATTTTGAAGAAACCAGGTACAGGAATAAGAAAAGCAGAAACAAACCTTAGAACATTACATCACCAGATGTATTGTCCCAGGAAATTGCTAAAAATATTGAATTTGCTAAACAATATTTTTTTGAGAATGCCAATAAACCAACTAGATGGTTGACATATAGATTAAAGAAACTGGAAGAAAGGAAGATCATAAAAACCCTCAGAGATAAAGATGGAGTTGAAAGACATAGAATTGAAGATCTAAAGAGTATAACAGAAGATTTCTATGGGAAACTTTATAGACACGATAAACAAGAAACGGATTTGATAAAGAGATATTTGGATACCACAAATAAGGAAGCATTTAATGATGAACAAATAAAAGTTTTAAATGAACCCATAACAATGGAAGAAATTACAGAGGCAATAAGGAAAATGAAAAAGAACAAATCTCCAGGACCAGACGGAATACCTATAGAGATCTATCAAAAATATGTGGAACAGGTCCAATCAGTATTAAAAGATTTATTGCAAAATATAGCTATTACAGGGGAAGTTCCCGAATCTTGGAACCATGCCATAATATCTCTTATACATAAATCGAACTCAGATAATCGAGATATAAAAAATTACAGGCCAATCTCCCTATTGAACTCAGACTATAAAATTTTTACTTCAATATTGGCAACAAGAATGAAGATAATATTAAATCAAATAATACATCGGGATCAAGCGGGTTTTTTTACCAAGGAGATATCTCAAGAATAATATTAGAATGATCCTAAACATATTAGAATATTATGAAGAACACTCAAATAGGGAATTGGCGCTAGTATTTTTGGACGCAGAAAAAGCGTTCGATAATATTAACTGGGAATTTATGCTCCAAAAATTAGAAAAATGGAATTGCGGTAAGAACTTCTCAACAATGATCAGAGCAATCTATGATAAACAATCAGCGAAAGTACAAATTAACAACGATATGA
>NW_015168208.1:8061-28282 GCF_001447785.1 Gekko japonicus | reverse complement strand
TATTACAAAGCGGCAGCTCTTGTGTGGATTAAAGAATGGATAATACTAGAAGATGCTAGATTGCTCAAATTGGAAGGACACAATTTAGTATTAGGGTGGCATAAATATATATGGTATGACGAAGTAAGAACACCAAAAAACTTTACGAATCATACAATACGAGGAGCGTTAATAGGAATTTGGAAAGAAATAAAAGCTAAATATTATTTAAAAACTCCTAGTTTGAGATTTTCTCCGGAGTCCAGTGCCACCTATAGAACATTTTGTAAATGTTCTCCTTATAAGCAATAGCCCGCATAAACTTTATTGAATTCCACATTTTTGTCCATTGTTCTATCTCTAATGTATATTGCAAATCTTTTGACCACGCAAGCATTGTCCTCTTTATTTCTTCGCCAGCCAAATAGTCCGACATTAATAATTTATATAATTTCTGAACTAACTAACTTATCACTTGATGATAACCATATTTTGTCCAAATCATTTTTTTCATTATAGAAACCCATTTTCTTATCTATATTATATCCCACTTGGTGGGATATTATGCAATTAAGAGAAAGATATAACATAGATAAGAAAATGGGTTTCTATAATGAAAAAAATGATTTGGACAGAATATGGTTATCGTCAAGTGATAAGTTAGTTCAGAAACTATATAAACTATTAATGTCGGACTATTTGGCTGGTGAAGAAATAAAGAGGACAATGCTTGCGTGGTCAAAAGATTTGCAATATACATTAGAGATAGAACAATGGACAAAAATGTGGAATTCAATAAAGTTTATGCGGGCTATTGCTTATAAGGAGAACATTTACAAAATGTTCTATAGGTGGCACTGGACTCCGGAGAAAATCTCAAAATGCTATAACACCTCAAATAAAAACTGCTGGAAATGTAAAAAGAACATGGGTACTTACATACACATGTGGTGGAGGTGTGAGAAAGTACAGAGGTACTGGAAAAAAATATTTAGGATGTTAAATGATATAATAGGAGAACCGGTGCCTTTTCTACCAGAGATAGCATTGCTAAATATGCTTCCAGAAACATATGCTAAAACAAATAAATACCTAATTATATACTTATTGACAACAGCTAGACTTTGTTAGCCAGTGAATGGAAACAAGATGATCTACCCTCTAGAAAAGAAGTAGTTCAAAAAATGCTATCGGTGGCTGAAATGGATAAATTAAGTTTGATGTTAAAAAGTAATAGTAAAGAGTTTTTTGAAAAAAGATGGAAAAAATTCTATGTTTGGCTTGATAATGAGAATTTGAATGACTCACAAGAATGCTAAATGTGATCCGATGATATAATGTATACTGGAAAACTTTAAATAAACTTGGGGGAAAAAAGAGAAAGAAAAAAAAAGAAATTAATACATGAATATGAAGCTGATTTATGCTGAATCAGACCACTGGTCCATCAAGGTCAGTATTGTCTACACAGACTGGCTGCAGCTGTCCAGGCTCTCAGGCAGAGATCTTTCACATCACCTACTACCTGGCCTTTTTCACAACAGATGCCAGAGACTGAACCTGGGACCTTCTGCATACCAAGCAGATGTTCTACCACTGAGCCATGGTCCTTTCCCCTGTCAGTATCCCCTCACACCACTTAACAGATATAATGTTTATTTTAGCAGTTTGATATACCATAAAACACTGAGCATTCTAAAAAATAGATAAAAACTACTCAAGACTGTATTATACCATGGAAAGCAAATGGCAATGGAACATTCTGTATTAAGTGTTTGTTGGGTTAACTTAGGTATTTCATGGCCATGAGTCTCTTGACAAATTGTTGACCTTATTAAAGAATTATGAGGATTAGGCCAATACCTTACAATGCAAACTAAAAACCAAGCTGCCTTTTATTTACGTAACACCACTTTTCACTGTTTGTGCCAAGGAAAGTTGACCTCACAGCCTGTAATGCACAGTCATGTCCTTTTTTAGATGATTAATGCCTAGGAATGACTATTGGACACTTACCGTGAAGGATCCTTCTCCTCTGAGGAAAGAAAGCATCTTGCTGGGTGATTTCCACCATCCAATCAGGAAGGCAGGAACTTATTTTGTTTACTTCCTGTCTCTTGCCTGTGGGAGTCGCCTTCTTCAGTTTTGGTAACTCAGAAAGCAGTAAGACCATAAAGTCAATTCAAGGAAAGAGAACAAACAGACAAGAACACAGCGACAACCTAGATAAGGAACAAACAGGCAAACAGTATTTGTGAGACAAGAAGTGTACCTGCTGAATAACTAGTTTGACGATGACTTTGGGAGGGACAAGATGTCCTCCTTTTCTCAGAGGAGAAAGACCCTTCACGGTAAGTGTCCAATGGTCATTCTCCCTCTGAGGCGGAGGACATCTTGCTGGGACCTCCCAGAGCAGTGTCCTCATTTACTGGTTGGGTCATCGTCCTCTGGATCTAGAATATATTGTAAGTCACTTCCAAAGGCTGTGTCAACTAAGTCCTACAAGTTCACTTTAGAGTGCCCTACACAGATCGATATTGATGACCATGTATTTGCCTTGCCTCTTTGACTGTGGCATGTTTGGTTAGGGCTGTGTTGGTTGTGGCACTTCGAACTGTGTGTGCAGTGATCCCAGATGGTATTTCAAATACTGAGCTTTGTAAGCTTCAATAATGTAGGTCTTAAGGGTACTGCCAATGTCCAAATTGGCATCCTCCTTCCTTCATTCAGTGGAAAGATAAAGATGAATAAGGAATCAAATTTAAGCGTATGTCTTACTTCCAAGGCCTGCTGCAGTTTGTCCTTCGGATGGATAGGATTCTGGTGAAATGAGGAAGACTAAAATCTTCTGGGACCTGTGAAAGGTCAAATTTGCCTTCAGTATAAAGGCAGTATCGGTCTTCGTGACCCTTTTGTCTCTATGAAAAACTCATAGTTCAGGCTTGACTGAACAAGTGTCTAGAACAGAAACCCTCCTGAGGCGCCTGCTACAAGAAAAATAAGATTTTCATCCTCAGCCATTTAAGTGGAATTTCTTTAATAGGATCAAATAGTGTCTGGCAAAACCGAGAGTATGGTACAGAATTTCTGCATTAGAAACCTTCATCTTTGTGGTGGCTCATTTAGAGCAGCACCCCTGGGAAGGTGGAGAGCTTGAAGGTGTCTAGATAGGCTCAGACCTTGGAACAGAAGTAACACCGGTGTCAGAGTTGCGGCTTGACATTGTACAGGAAGAATCCTTGAGCCCATCATGTCTCTCTTATAGAAAGGATAGAACCTATTTAGTCCTCCATGAAGTACTGTAAATTAATCTAGCCGGGTATCCATTGCATTTTGTCAAAAAGCCTAGACATAAAGGTCACCTCCCTTGATCTCCAAGCAGCTAAACACAGCCATCCTTTTTTTTAACCAAAAAGCTTTATTAATTTTTAACATTGTAATATAAAACAACAACAGATTTTTACACAGGTTACTTCACCTCAAATTGAATACACTCAAATTGACTTCTCATACAATTACAAGTATATTTTTATAGTATCAATAATTCACAATGCTTAGCCATATAATAATATCTTATATTTAGCATTAGTAATATTTTCCCAATCAAATTTATCAAATGATAATTTATCCAATATGGGATACCATTTCCCTAATGGCTTATTTAACTCACACTCATTTTGATCTGTGTTATTGTATATTGTAATTGTTTCAAGTAGAAAAAAATCCCAAATTTTACAAAGCCATTGGTTAATAGTAGGAGGATGTTTGTCTTTCCAGTTTTTGGCTATTATTACTTTAGCAGCTGTTAATAAAATATTTATTAACTTTTTTTGTAAATTAGGTGGGTCATCCCCTGGCCATAAGTTTAACGATATAAGTTGTGGGTCTAGAGGTATTTCATATCCTGTAAGTGTTAATATCTTAATTTTTACATCTTTCCAAAAGTTAAAAATATGTTTGCAATTCCACCAGGCATGAAAATAATTGGCTTTCTCACTGCATAATTTCCAACAGAGTGGAGAGATTTTAGAGGTCATATGTGAAAGTTTTGCCGGTGTCAAATACCATCTTAAAAAAAACTTTGTGAGATGCTTCTTGTATTTCAATAGATTTTGAAATATTATGTTGGGTTTTCCAAATATCATCCCATTGATCTTTTGTCAATGTTTGTTTTAGGTCTAAGTGCCATGCTGTTTGGTAGCTTGGTGTGCTGTATTTGTAGTAGTAGTTTATAGATTTTAGAGATTAGGCCTCATTTTTTGCATCCTTTAAATAATCATTTTTCAAATTATGTCAGAGGAGATGTAATTGCTTATTTTAATTCAGTAGATTTGATGGCGCATTTGAAGATATTCAAACCACTGAATATTAACCTTGTATTTTTTTTTCTATTTCAGCTTTCGTTAGGAGTTTGTTCTTCGAGATTACATCTATTATTTGGGTGATACCAGCAGATCTCCAGGTAAGAAAGGTGTTCTTTTCTTTAGCAGGTTTGAACTGATGTTGTCCTGTAAAGGTATATAGTTGCGAATGTAAAGAAATTAATTTATATTTGTTTTGATTCCAAATTTTAAGTGTATTATTTAGGAAATGATTAGTTTTCAATTTGTAATTTTTGGATCTTTGTGATTCCCAAAGTAATTCTTGAATTTTGGCGTTATTTTTGTTTTCTTCTTCTAGCCATTTCCAATCTAATGTATCTTTATCATGGTATTGTCTTATTAGTGAAGCCAGTGAAGTTGCCTTATAATAAGTTTGCAGATCTGGAACTGCTACACCTCCTGTTCGTTTAGTTTTACGAAGAGTGCTGTATGGTATGCGAGGTTTTTTATAATGCCAAATAAATTATTTTATATCACTTTGCCATTTTTTATTTGTTGTTTTGAAATTGAGACAGGTATTGTTCGAAAGCAATATAGATATTTAGGTAGTATATATGTTCTTAGGATAGTGATTCTGTCTGTTAATGTAAAAATACCAGTGGAATGTTGTCGGATATATCTCGTTCAGCAATAAAGCCAGTTTGATCTTTGTGTATATAGGAACTTATCATGGATTTTAATCTAGAGGCAAGAACTGAAGTAAATAATTTATAATCAATATTGAGTAAAGAAATGGGGTGAAATGATTTTGGGTCTGTTAGATCTTTTCCTTTCTTTGGGATTAAGATTATATTTGCTAGTTTCCCATTTTTCTGGTAAACATCCTGTTTTTAAAACCTCATTATAGAAGAAAAGGTTTTATAATATTCAGCCGTGTAGCCATTTGGCCCCGGGGCTTTGTTATTTTTTAGATTTTTGATAGCAATTTCAATTTCTTGTGGATCTATAGGTTTTTCCAATTCTTCATAGTGTTCTTCAGTAAATTTTTGTAATCCTGTGACCGAATTTAATTTTTTTTGGTATATTTATAGGGTTTGGTTTGTTGGAAGAATATAAAGTCTTATAGAATGTTTCTAATATTTTAATAATTTTAGTTTTGGAGCATATTGTTCCTGTTGGGTCTCTAATGTTGTTTATAAATCGATCTTCTTGTTTTTTCCTAAATCGCCATGCTAAAAAACGTAATCTCTTTGGGTTATTGGTTGTAAATATTTGATGTATGTGAAAATTTGATTTTCGAATTTTTAATGTATCCATTGCTTCTAGCTGTTTTCTAGCATTTTGTAATCTTTTATAAATTTTAGGACTACATATGATTTTGTGTTTTTTTTCAAGATCTTGTACATTGTGAATTAATTCAGAACGTATTTTTCTTTTCTCTTTTTTACAGAACGTTAGAAGTGAAATACATTTTCCTCTAATGACAGCTTTTGATGCTTCCCACAAGATTATTTTAGAGATATCATCTTGTGTGTTAAATTGAAAATATTCTTGTAGTTGAGATTGTAATTCAAATTTAGCTTTTGTATCAAATAAGAGTAATTTATTTAATTTCCAATGATGTGTGTAATGATTAACCTTTGATAATTGAAAGCAGCATTTGACTGACCATTTTTGGATTTCTATCTCTGATGACGAGCATTTTTGTAGTAATTCTTGAGAGGCTAAAATGTAGTCAATTCTAGTGTGTGTTTTGTATTTGTTCGAATAATATGTATAATCCCTCTCTTGTAAATGTTGTATTCTCCAGACATCAAATAAACCCATATTTTTTATTAAGAAATGAAGTTGTGTCAATGTTTGTTTTCCTTGTTTTTTGATATTCTTTGATAAGTTACCAGGTGATTTATCCATCTTATCGTCCATTAAGTAATTTAAAGCTCCACCTACAATAATCGGGCCTTGTTGGAATTGAATAAGCTTTGTAAAGCATTGAGTAAAAATTTAATTTGGTCTTGATTGGGGGCATAAATCGTTGCAATGGTGATGGGTTTCTCATTCAAGGTTCCTTTAAAAAAAATATATCGTCCTGCTGTATCGATTATAGACTGATCCATTTTAAATCTAGTTGTCTTAGAAATCAGGATAGCTACTCCCCGAGATTTATTTGTGCCATATGCTATATACTGAGAATTAAACCAGTTTAATGGTAGTACTTTGTTGCCGTTTTTTATATATGTTTCTTGCAAAAATGCAATGTTTATTCTTTGTGTCTGTAGATCTTGGGCGATGCGTTCTGCTTTGATCTTTGAATTTAGGCCTCTACAGTTTAGTGTGAGAATCTTTATGTCTGCCATGTTGTGCTAATAAAATGCGTAATGTAAAGTTCTCTTTTTATAGGCAGTGGAAAGTTTTTTTGTTTAAATGTGTAATTTTCAGCCTTTTCTATTAAAACTTTTTAATAGCAAACTCTAGCTTAATAAACATTTTATAAAAATTTAACAGTATATTGCAATTTAACTTTACTGAATTTTCCTTATGTGCTTTAAAAACAGCATAGTGAATATCAAGATTTAAATTCTTATAGCATGTTTTGTACCTTATAGTGCGCCGTTTTAAATCCAATTTTCTTAAAGTGAGCAACATGCAATGCAAGTCCCATATAAAATAGTAACATTACATACATTTGAGTGTAAATAGTCAAGCTTCTTGTTGTGTGAAGAGTACCTTTTCGTATTCTACTAATTCCCTTCCCCCCTCCCCCCTCCCAGTAACCTCGATGTGTGAGCAAAGCCTCAACACATGGCTCATAGAGCCCAATTACTGAGGTTATTAACCAGATTATCTTTAACCAAAGATTCCACATCTAGTGGGGAATTTTAACCATGTCCTGAGTCCCCCCCTTTTGGTTTTATATTAACAATTTCAACTATTTTATGAGGTCAAACAAACATATAAAATCTCAAACATTTTTAACTACTTTGTGCCTTAATGGCCATTTTTTTAAAAGTTATCAACTATTTTTTAAAACAGTGTGTTCTAATTAAGTCAGTAATTGAAGTATCGCCTCAACCTGAATGTTTCTACACAACAGTCATTTATTTCGCTTACACTTTGCTGGATTCATAGTTCAATACGACAACGTGCCGCAATTTTGTTCCATTTCTGTGGTGTGCCTTGCCGTTCTCTCTTTCTTTTCCTTATTTGGTTTGGTCTTCTTCTTGAGGTGTCTATGGGGCTATTAATCCAATTGTTTTTAGTAGAGCCTCTCCCGATTCAATGTCATCAGCATTGTATATTTTGCCCTGGAATCTCAGTTGTAGACTTCCCGATTGTGCCCAGCGATATCTAAGTCGGGCTTCATTTAAGCATTGTGTGATAGGCTTTAGATTTCTTCGTATTTGAAGTGCTTCAGGTGGTGTATCTGGAAACACATATATATCTTGATTGTCAAATTTAATGCATCTTGTGACGTCCTCCTTATTGGGGAGGACCAGTTTCACTTTAAAAGTTCTCTTTATTTTGTTTAACAGGGTAGATTCTGCTGCCACCAGGAAATTTTAAGGATTTCCAAACCTTTATGCTTTTACTTTTGCTCTTAATAGTTTGGTAGACCGAGTTTAAGGCTTATGAGGAACTATGTGGTCCTGGGAAGTATTTCATTCAGAGCTGGTATAGACTTGAATAAAAGAGGATTTATTGAAAGAAATACTAAATAAGAGGGTGATACAATGTAACTAGTAATGTGTAAATGATGTACAATTGCTTTGGTATCACACTCAATCTTTTCCCTCACTGACAGGGATCTTTTCATGTAACTTTGTAACACTTGTTTATCTCAATGCCCTATATGTTCACTGTTTCACTCCAGTTTGTTATGACACTCAGACTTTCCTTTTCTTCACTTAAACTTTCCTTTACTTTTTCCTATACACTGTTTTCAGCTCTCTTTCTCGTTCTCACTGAACAACCGCAGCTGTCAGCTTCTAACTGCTTCAACACAGAACTGCCTGTGTACATCAACTGTCAACTTGTAACTGAAACTCCTGACTGACTCACATACTCATCCATCGATTCATTTCCAAAACCCCTCCCCCTCTCTGTCAACCACCAATCATACTACACTTGCCTCTCTCAACCACTCTAGTCTATCTACCATAGCCATGCAACCAAACTTTTTTTTATCATAAACTTTTTATTGATATTTTTGGTAACATGTTTCAACAATAAAATACCATTAACTTCCAAAATTTTTAAAAGAACTTTAAATACAAAGCTGTAAAAACTTAATGTCATCTCATAAAGAATTAACTCAAGGAGTATTTTATAGACAAACTGACAAACATAGTGATAAACAACCAGTGATATGAATATTTGGTAATTTCAGGTTTATAATGATTAGATGTATAGTAGTTTGAGATATATTTGTTTGTGTGGTTGGATGTCTTGATCTGTTATCATTTCAAAGAAGGGAAGCCATTTTGAAGAAAAAGAGGTTTTTTGAGGAAAGTGTTCAATGCTTCTGACATGGTCTGTGATTTTTTCAAGAATGTAGAGGTCCCAGACTTTCGCGTACCACCGCTCAGTTGTAGGTAGAAGATGAGATTTCCATCTGGCGGCTATGCAAGAGCGAGCTGCTACTATTAAGCTGAATATGAGATCTTTACTGATTGATGGAATTTGGGAATCCTTCCAGATGTTGAGGAATAGAATCTCAGGCTTCAAGGGTACTTCATATCCTGTGATGATTTTAATCTGATTAAGGACTTCTTGCCAAAAAGAATTAATATTTGGGCACTCCCACCAACAGTGGGCATAAGAGTCAATGTTTCCACATTTTCTCCAGCACATGGGTGATGCACTTGGTGAGGAGAACGCAAGTTTGCGAGGAGTCAAGTACCAACGTGTTATAATCTTATACGATTGCAGTTGAGTATTAATGACCGGTGATGTGATTGTAGGTGAAGACCAGACTTTGTCCCATAGATCATCTGTGATCGTGATACCACATTCTGATTGACACTTGTTTTTGTAGGGTAGGTTTTTCGTGTCATATAGGTTGAGTAATATTTTGTAGACCTTAGAGATTAGTCCTTTAGATGAAGTTCCCGTTGAATCAATTATATTTTCGAGGGCTGATTTAGGAGGTGTTTGAGGGGAGAAAATTTTCTGGCTAGACAAGGCATGATTAAGTTGAAGATAGAAGAACCAAGGGATGGGAGCATGTAACTTGTTTTCCAAGATCTGTTTTGATAGAAGGCCTGTTTTGCTTGAGATATCTTTGATTCTTGTCAATTTGGCATTCCTAAATTTCTGCGCTATGATAAGGTTATTTCCTGGTGGGAACCAGCTTTGATACAGAAATTCAGATTGTCTGGAAGTTTACGGCAGTAATTTGTATCTGAGAGCATCCCAAGTGCGGAGAATATCCGATAGAAAGATATTATTGCTGATTAGTGTAGAGCGTGTTTGGTGTGAATTCCATATTGTTTCTTGGATAGTTTTTGGATGAAGAAGAGGATGGAGAGGTTGTGCCCAGGTAGCTTTATTGTTGGAGCATAGTAACTTGATAGCTGAGACTAGCATTGTAGATTTTTGATAAAGAGATAAGTCTGGATAGTTGAGTCCACCTTGGGCTTTTTTCCTCCTAAGGATCTTGAAGCTTATTCTTTGTTTCTTTCCTTGCCACAAGAAGGTATTCATTGCTTTTTGCCATTTGTGAAGCAGTGTGGAAGAAAGACCAATAGGGATTGCACGAAAAAGAAAAAGTAGCTTCGGGAATATGAAAGTTTTAATTAGATGTATTCTATCCAAGAATGAAAGCATTTTTTTGTTCCAGCTGGAGAGAGTTATTTGAATCTCCTGGAATTTTTGTAGATGATTAATTTTGATCAGATTTTTAAGGTCTTGTGGGATATTGATCCCTAAGTATGGCAAAGATACTGGTTGCCATTGATAGCCAAAATTATTTTGGATCTCTTGTTTTGTAGTTAAGGAGATGCCTAAAGGTAAGATGCTTGATTTTGTTTGATTGACTTTCAGTCCAGATATTTGTCCAAAATTAAGTAGATGTTGTTGTAATTTGTATAAGGAATTTATTGGGTTTGTGATAAAAAGTAACATGTCGTCAGCAAAAAGATTTAATTTGGATTCATAAGGACCCAGGTGAATTCCAGAAATATTCTTGTCGCTTCTTATTATTTCCGCCAGAGGTTCAAGTGCTAAGGCAAACAGGGCCGGTGAGAGCGGACATCCTTGCCTCGTCCCTCTCTTCAAATGGAATGTCTTGGAAGTGATGTTGTTTACTTTAACCTGTGCTGATGGAGCCGAGTAAATGGCTGCTACAGTTCTGATAAAGTTATCTCCAAACTTCATATTTTTAAGAGCTCAATTAAGTAGGACGTTTCTAGCGAATCAAACGCCTTCTCTATGTCGAGGGAGAGCACTATCGCATCTGTTTTCTTTTTATTGCAGGATGATATGATATGTAACGCTTTGTGCATGTTGTCTGTAACGTCTCTCCCTGGTATGAATCCAGATTGGTCGTGGTGAACATATGTTGGTAGAATTGAGTTGAGACGTTTGGTAATTAAAGCAGTAAAGATCTTGTAGTCCTGGTTGAGCAGGGAAATTGGCCGGTACGAGGCAGGATTGGATGGATCTTTGCCAGGTTTTGGAATTGTTATGATAGACGCCATGTTCCAGGACGGGGGAAGGATGCCCGTTTTAAGTATTTCGTTGCAAGCCTGTGTCAGATATGGGACTAATAATGGTGCGAATTTTTTATAAAATTCGGAAAGGAATCCGTCTGGACCCGCTGTCTTGTTGTTTTTGAGTGAGCGGATAGTTTCATATACTTCTTACTGATCAATTTCATTTTCTAATTTCGAGCGATGTTCGTTAGAGAGTTGTCTAATGTTTGGATGTGAGGTTAAAAACTGTTTGATTTGGAATTGAGATGGTGTTGAAGAGGAATACAGTTTGTTGTAGTATTCCTTGAATATTTCATTTATCTTAGCTGATTTAGTGTGCATTACGCCTTTAGAGTCTCGTGCTGACATTACAGTAGTTGTCTTCTTGCGATCCTTGATTTTCCATGAGAGCAATTTTAACGACTTTGCTGAGCTAACCCAGTATCTTTGCTTTAAGAAAAGTAGACTTTTTTTGTATGCCGTTGCTTTCTATTGATTCCAATAATTTGCGCTCTGTAGTTAATTCCTTGTATATCTTTTTGCTGCCCGTTGTCTTATGTTGTGTCTCTAAAGCTTTAATTTTTGAGATAAATTCTGTCTTGAGTGATTCTCTCATTTTTTTCTGGTAGGATGCTATCGAGATTATTCTGCCTCTGGTGACTACCTTCAGAGCATCCCATAACACTGAAGAAGAAACATCATTAGTACAGTTGGTTTTAAAATATTGTTTCATAGTATCTTCTATTTTACGGACTGCTTCTTCCTGAAATAAAAGAGACTTATTTAAAGTCCAGTGTTTAGACTTTTGTGTTATCTTGTCGGTTTTAAGCGAACACTGTACCCATGCGTGGTCAGACCAGACTATTGGTCCTATATTAGTTTCCGCCAACATGTCCTTTAAAGATGCAGAAATAAAAATGAAGTAGATTCGTGTGTAAGTT
This sequence comes from Gekko japonicus, assembly GCF_001447785.1. Lineage (NCBI taxonomy): Eukaryota > Metazoa > Chordata > Lepidosauria > Squamata > Gekkonidae > Gekko > Gekko japonicus. The sequence goes on along the minus strand of NW_015168208.1, from coordinate 16,348 downwards.
CCATGCCTTGACGAGTAGAAGGTGTAATCTCTAGAAGAAGGGTTTAAAAATCTCCATGTATCCAGCAAGGAGTGTTTGTCCAAAAGTCCTTTTAGTTTGGTGGAGGGGTTAGAGTTTTTCTTGTAATTGTTGCTGAGCTGTGATCGATCTAGATTAGTGTCTAGAGTGTAGTTAAAATCTCCACCTAGGATCACTTCCCCTTCTTGGAAGAGTTGTAGTTCTTGTAAGATCTTTTCTATGAAGCTTACTTGGTTCTCATTTGGGGCGTAAACAGTTACTAAAGTAACTTTTTTGTCTTCCAACACTCCCTTGACGAAAAGGAACCTACCCTTCTGATCTTTCTTGGTGGCCTGATGTTGAAATCTGATGCGGTTAGATAGAAGGATTGCCACCCCTCGGGACTTTGAGTTGCCGTATGCATGGAATTGTTGTTGAAACCATTTCGCTTTAAATTTGCTTTGTGGTGTAGGCTTAAGGTGCATTTCTTGAAGAAACGTAATATCTGGCAGTAATTTGTGTAGATTGGTTAAGATACGTTGCCTCTTGACAATATTGTTCAACCCTCGAACATTAAACGAAAGAATGTTCCATGAGGAAGCCATGTTAGGTGAAGTTAACTAAGAAAGAGTGAAGAGCCTGACAAATCCCCTCTTGTCGCTTGTAATATGTTGTTACGTTTTCTGGTATATGTAATGAGTTGTTTGTCACAGGGTAGTTTTTGATGTGTTGTTATGAATGACGTTGCGTTGTTTGAGTGACGTCTTAACCGTTAGATGTATGATTTTGGAATGTGATGTCTTTGGAAATTATAGTCCTATGTGCTGCGGTGTTTGTATAAAATATTTCCTGACGTGTTCTTTTTTAGCAATGTGTTTTTGGTGTGTATCTCAATATGTTTTGGCTTAAGAAAGTTTACAATAGAGATTCTATACCACTGGTTGTTGTATCCTAATCAAGTTATTCAACAGTCAGAAAACATATATATAAATATAAAGAAATATGCAATACAGTACAATTTGATAGGAGGATATACAATTCAAGTAATGGTTTCAACTTTCTCTTTAGATAACTAGCAGTCACTTGATATTTAAACTTTACTATGAACTAACTAACTTTTATAACTTCAGAAAGAGAACTAAAACAGTGAACAATAAATATGAAACAGTATAAATCTATTACTATAGTGATACAATTTAGTAAGAAGACCCCAAAAACTGAATCTACTTCCAATATCACTATAATGGATTATAGTCTGCAGAAGCACAGTTGTCTTTGATAGGTGAAAGATAACAGCTTTTCCAACACTATGTTTAAAATGTGGTGTAGCAGCAAAGTATAATACTCCTCAAAGCTGTTAACTGTTAAATCTTAATGCTTGAAATTGTTGTTCTTGTAGAATGCACAATATATTCAATCCTGTATTTTTAATTATATAACTAAAATTTTATTTTTTATTTTTATTTTATTTTTTACTAGCTCCTTTGTACTGATTAAAATGGAGAAGTTAATGAGATGTAAAATATATTTGGTCTAGGAAGTTAATGAATTAAAGACTTCTTATAAAATAAAATTGAGAATTAATTTTTTTTGAAAGCTTTATTGACTCCCCTAAAAAGGGGAGGTATTTCGCTAAGAATTAGAAATAAGGAAGGGTATAAAGAGGGACAAAGAAAAGAGTGAGTGGTATTAGTAATCTGTTAATCTGTTAAACTTTTTATAGTCAAATCAGAGAATCCACAGTTTTTTTTCCTTTCCTTTTTCTTCATCATCGAAGATTCTTCTTTTCATCTAATAGTGTTAACCAAAATAATTAGTATGTTAATATTGTCCTTCTGGTACCCATTTGTACTTCCAAAGTAAAGTCCAATAAAAAAAGAACAATTTTTAAGCTTTAGTGTCTTTCCCACTTTTCCCTCTCAGGTTATATTTTGGACCTGTCGCTCCTCCTTCTTCTTCGTCTTTCACCTCTCCTTCCGAGCTGCTGTCTTCTACGCTTAACGTCGACATCCATTTGGCTAGTTCTGCACCTTCTTCTTTACTGACATGCTTTTTCAAAAAGTCTTGAGCTTTGAAGATGGAGTCAATCTTCTCTCTTTTATCTTTAAATTTGAAAACCAGTCCTTCTGGTATCAACCATTTATAGTTCGTTTGATGTTTTTGTAAGAAGGTAGTCAGCCCTTTATACTCCTTTCTCTTCATTCTGATTTCAAATGGAATATCTTTCAAAATCTTGATCTGTTGATCACCAATTTTCAGGGGTGTCGCTGGTGTAGACTTTAAAATCTGGTCCCTGAGACGCTGTTTTGAAAATTTCACTACCACTTCTGCTGGCAATTTATTTTTCCTTGTGAAGTTGGAATAGGCCCGATAGGCCAAATCCATCTCTTCTTTTATTTTATCCGCTTCAATGCCAACCAGGGTTGCTAGTGCAGTTGCTAAGATATCTCTCAGGATCTCCCCATCTTCCTCTTTCAATCCCTGAAAATGTAGAATAAGGTTGGATTTTTCCATCTGAAGCATAAGCAGTTTATTGTCTTGCCTTGCTTGGTGTTTTTCCACTTTTTGGACCTTCTTCTTGACAATCTGTACTTCTTCTGCTGATACAAGGCACTTCTTTACAGTATCATCCATCTTCTCAGCAACTTCTGTCATTTTTTTTTGCTGTAAACCCAAAGCATCTTCTACTGAATCAAGCTTTTTATTTATTTTTTGCAGTTCAGCCAGCAGATGGCGTGCAAGATCAGTGTCAGGTTGATTGGCAGCAGCTCCAGCAGTAGAGGGACTAGGACAGGAAGTCCCACCTGTCTTCTTGGGCTGTTTCTCTGCTAACTTTCTCGGAATCGCCATGTTGCTGTTTTGTTTACTTTTTGGAAGTTCTAGACAAAGTTCTCCAGGACAACTCCCAGGCCTCCGCTCTATTTTCCCCACCAGAAGGTAACTCGCTTATAAAATTGAGAATTAATTATAACTATAATCAACTGTGTATGAATTGATTTGAATTAATTACATAAAACAGATCAGATATAATAAATTAATTCTAAGCTTAAAATACAGTCTCACTTAATCACTGCAGGTTAACACCGGCAGTGATTAATGGAGTACTCTCCCGTGACAAGACTGTAAAAGAAAAAGGCGGGGAAAAGAGAACGTTCCCCCCCTCCCCCTCAAACCTTCATGTTAAAAAGCAAAGCTTTTAAAAGGGCACATTAAAAACATTCAACTTCTGGCTGCAAGATATGCAAGTATTTAGATCATTCACAAGCTTGTTTTTTTTGTACTTAGTTATGCTTGGCGTTTTAAACTAATGAACCACCATTTTGCTGTCTGCGCGGCACTCTCTGTCAGCATGGTTAGGTGAGTCCGGGTATTTCCTTTTCTGTGTCAGCTTGGACAGATCAAAGTTCGCCATTAGGTTTAACTTTTGGAGAAGGCTTTTCCCAGTTTCTAGGTCATGAGCGAAGTATTGCTTGTCCTTGTAGGACACTTGTATGCTGGTTAGATTAGCCCAACGGTACCGGACTTAAACTTGTCTAAGAGTGACGGGACGCAAATCTCTTCTCTTGTGCAGTACTTCTTGGGGTAAGTCAGGAAACACCAAAATTTTATTGCCTTGAAACGAAAATGTTCCTTTAACCCTGGCTTCTTCTAGTATTCTCTTCTGTGTTCTCGGGTCTGGAAGGACTGCAAGGATAACTCTCGGTCCCCTGCGAGTGGGATGATTTTGCGGACCTAAGCAGAATGCTGCCGCAACAACGGAGACGACATTTTCTTCAAGGTCTAGTTCCCGCGCCAGCCATTCAGCAATAAAGATCGATAGCTCAACTGAGATATTAAGGGAATCCAAAAACCCTCTAAATTTTATGTTGGGGCGGCGATTAGCAGTTTCTAGTGTTAACACTCTATCTTTAACAGAACAAATCTCATTTCCAATATTGCCCACTTCTCCTTTAAGAGCAGCGCCCAATTCTTTTGCTTGTTCTGCGGTTTGTGCTACTGTGGTAAGGGCGATTCTGAGTTCCGCGAACTGATCATTTATGGGTTTAATTAGGGCTGACATATTTTCGAATATTTTGTGTTCTAATGAACTTAACATATTTTCTAACTTCGCCTCAGTCAGTAAAGCTGACGGGTGTGCCGTACCTTGTTCTTCTGCGGCCATTTTATTGGGATCGTCTTCGCCGTCATTCTCTGGATTTGGTGGGTGGCTAGCTTTGTTAAAATAGTCTGTTATGTTTTTTCCAGATGGCATATTTGGTGCTGTTTTGTCTGTATTTGGTTTGCCCATAATATTTCACTATTTTTAGGGTTTTTCTGTAGATTAGTGAGGTTTGAGAGATGAAGGAGTACAGAGCCGAGCCTCTAGGCGTCCATACCCGTTGGCGCCAAACCACGCCCCCAACCAAATTTTTAAAGAGACACACACAAAAAAACACAAGGAATCATTACACATCTGTTTTCTTTAGCTGCATTGAGAACTTTGTTCTTTAGGCGAAGGTCTAGAAATTCAGCTAGTATATCTCTTGGACCTCTTCTTTTATCATTTGCCATAGTACCCAAACGATATGCTCTAGTCAGCATCGGGGCAGCGTCGTCGCTGAAATCAATAACTGTTGTAAGCCAGGTAGAAATAAAAACAGTTAAATCTTGTTTTTTCCACTTGCTCTGGAAATCCTCGAAACTTAATAAATTTCTCTCTCGTTCGGTGTTCTAATAAGAGGATTCTTTCTCTAGCCCATGTATCATTGAGTTGAAGAGTTCTTATGTCCTCCTGGTTTGCAATTGAGGCTTCAAGTGCTGTTTCAGCTGATTGAGCAACATTATGCATTGAAATTCGAAGCACTTCTAGCTGGTCCAACATCGGTTTTAGCATATAATTTGTATTATCAAGCATTTCAGATTTAAAGGTTTTTAAAACGTCCATAAGGTCGTGTTTAGTAACTGCGCCTTGGTCTGTAGCCTTCAAGCCCGTTCTGGCTGCCATTTTGTTTTTCGTCGGGTATTATTTCTCTTGAGAGTTAATGGCTCCTGCAGCTGTGTTTTGAGGTTGAGAGTGGATTCCGGTATCGATTTTCGATCTGTTATGACCTCCGTTAGATTTTCCCATGCCAGATAAGTCATTGAAATTGTGAGTAATTTGAGTTATTTATCAAGGGCGGTGGGGTTTCTCCGGAGCACGATCAAATGGCGTCCGCCATGTCTCGAGCCGACGCCCCGCCCCCCAAAACACAGCCATCCTGAATGTGGAAGCCATACTGGACCTTGTTGAAGTGTGTCCGGTGATACTGGGAATGTTAGCAGTGGTTGGTTCGCCCTATCCTGAGGGTCAGAGAATCATGGTCACTGAGGACAATATGGTTCTAGTACTGTGAGTGCTGCCTTCTGGTCCTTGATCTTCCTGACCAGTTTTGAAGGAACTGGGATGGGGGAGGGGGATAGGCAAACATAGGTCACTTGGCCACTGGGATGTTAAGCCTTGATCGCTAGAAGAAGAAGAAACATGGTGGAGCACCAAATCACTTGAAGCTTGTTTGGTGATGTCAGGTTTTTCTCCACCCACATTATGATCTTGATCATTTCCTTGTGGTAGATGAAGATCTAGACCCTCATTGTATGTTGTTGGTCAGATTAGTACATGTTAACCAAGTATCTGTAGGCTGAAGGTAAAGGAGGGCCAGATGAATTGTCTGAAGCTCCAGGGGGCTTGTCTCACTCCCAGACCACCAACCCTATACTGGTGAACCTTCTAGCATTGTCCACAATCAGGCAGACCAGAGACTGAAAAAGATCTGCTTCACCTCCGAGATGCAATGTTTCCTTACCTGAAAGGGATTGAGCATTCTTGCCCTCCCAGTGAGACTGGTCTTTACTGTAAGGGAGCCCTGATGGAAAGGGTCTCCCCTTGGCCATAACTTGTAGTTGGAAATGTCTTGGAAGCTGCTGTAGTGATCTAGTGTATAAGCAAGTTGTGACCATCCTGACACCTAGGTGTTGTACTTTCTTAGCAGGTGCTAGAGAACTTAACTGAAGATTGACCAGGAATCTGTAGTTCTGCAGACAGTATATAGTTCTTTCTGTGTCTTGCTGCACCTTGACCACAGGGTTTGATCTGATCAACAAGATCTACTGAAGTCAAATACTCCGCTGGCTGAAAGGACTCAGATCTGGAGACTCCATTCTGAAATATCTTAATGTGAAATATCTTAATGTACTCTTGGGGTATTTTAAGACTAAACTGCCCTTCAATTTCCGTTCCTTCTTGTCACCATGAAGGGGGAAATCTTGTCCCCTTTTAAAGGGAGGGACAGGTTCTATAGCCCAAATGTTAAGAAATGGTGTATAGTAGCAAGAGTTCTACAAGCTTTTTCTGATCCTTTTGTGTGTGGGGGGGGGGAGAGGCATGTGGTGTTCCAGTGGGGTTTGAGGAACTCCATGGAGTATCCTCTGGTAACTATTTGTAAGGACCAATTGTCTGCCTGAGAGTCGGACTATATGTCCCGGAGTATAGAAAATGTGTTCCCCCCCCCCCACCAGAAGGGTTTGAAATTATGCTTTGAATGGCTTATGGCCATGGGATGGTTTATCGTTTCCGCTAATAATTATTTGTTGAATGAACCTTTTCTGAAGGGTTGTCTGGAAGAACCCTGGTTCATCCTTCTGCGATCCTTGTGAAATCTCAGAAGGACACAGTGGAAACAGTGGAGAAGTAACTCCCGAAACTCCTCTTGTCAGAGTGCTCCAGTGTGTCAGGTTTCAATAAAAGTCTTGTCGAGAGTGTCCCCAAATGGTCTGACGTTTTAACAAGTATAGGTCATACCTATGGACTTAACATGTAGTGAGATAACCAAAGGTGGTTTCCTATTGCCTGCCTTTGCATAGTAACCCTGGACTTCCTTGATGGTCTCCCAGTCCTGACCCTGCTCAGCTTCTGAGACCCAACAAGACCAGGCTAGTTAGGGCCATTCAGGTTAGGCATCAGTTGCCAAGCTCTGAGTCATAATCATTTTCTGGCAGCTATCTCAGATGCTATAGTTCTGGAAAGATGGTAAGGGACCAAAAGTTGTGTTCACCATAGCGAGCTGTAAGAACCCTAATGGCTCCCTCTATCATGCAATGGCTGCTGGCCCTAATAAGTTGGAACAGATTCCTAGAGACAACAGCCACTCTTGAGACTATTGGGACCGGAGCAGGAGCCTTAACAGTCATAGTGGAGCCTTCATAAGCCTCCTTGAGGGCGAGACACCCCTCTTGTAAAAACTATGTTGGAAAGTGCCCTCACCATCCTGTAACAAAAGCTCAGATGACTGCAAAGCTGTTACTGGAGTATCCATTAGTGGCACCTGCAAAAATCAAGTATAAAATATGATAAAGCATACAATTTCTAGTAAAACAGTTGATTGCTTGCTGGCCACAGGTTTTGCCCGTTCAGCGTTGAAATTTTTCTGAAAGAAACTGATGGAACAGGAGAAAACCTCTCTGCTGCACTAGACCTAGGGAGAATTCTTATTCTCTTGACCGACTATGGTCTGAGAATTAGGAGGGCCTGACTGTTCTTTAGAGGGGACCTCCTGCAGCTCTAATGTTGCCATGGTCTTAGAGTTCTCATGGTCTTAGAGTACTCATGGTGTTAGTAGTTCTCAAGATTATGGACTATTCATGAATTTCTATTTATATTTTCAATTTATAGCCTGCCCTTCCCTGCATAATAGGGTTCTGGGCAGGTAACACCAAGTCAACACTAAATTAAAATAGTATATTTCATCCTTTTAAATTCAAGGAACACCCCCTCTCTGTGTACCATAGAGAGTGATCTTTCTCTCTCTCTTTCTATTATAAGATTCCTTCCTAGCTGCCTTAGGTGCCAGCTAGGTCTCCCTGTGGAAGAAACTGCATTGCCCAAATCCCCTGCCCGTAGGAAGGAAGGGGGCAGGAGAAGGAGCTGGGGTGGGATGTGTATCTTCCATCTCTACCTTGCCAGATCTGGTGATCTCCTCCTGTATGGTTTGCCTAAACAAGGCTAGAACCCAGGGGGGGAAATGTCAAGGGCCTTGATCCATGAGTCTTACTCACAAGTAAACCTGGAGACCCACTGCTGGCATTGCATACAGCTGCCACTGCATCTTAGTACACTGAGTAGTTGCTTAGGAGGCTCTCATTAGAAGCTACAAGTGGAGACCCGCAAGAAACTTGCGGAATGGTTATCCTGTTCCTCACACCTTTGCTTCCTCCTGTCTCCCTCTACCTCTCTCACACTCTCTCTCCCTTCTGCCCCCCTTTCTTTTTCTCCTCT
>NW_015168208.1:0-5910 GCF_001447785.1 Gekko japonicus | reverse complement strand
GGCTGGTGGTGGCCGGGACCGTTGGGGATGGGGTGTGTGGCCTTATGACACACTTCTGGTGATGTCAGGGGGTGTGGCCTTATAACACACTTCCGGTGATGTCAGGGTGTGTGGCATATGCTAATGAGTTATGCTAATGAGTTCCCCTAGCTCTTTTTCTACGAAACGACCCCTGATTTTAAGTAAATTAAAGCATTTGGGATTGCTTTCCTTACTTAGTTTGGATCATCTTAAGTTAATGTATGAGTTGTTTTTTCTAAAGTAAAACCTCAGTATTCAGGTTAAATTGCTGTGTTGGCACTTTGCAATAAATAAGAGGGTTTTGGGTCGCAGTTTGGGCACTCGGTCTCTAAAAGGTTTGCCATCACTGGCTTATATAGTGGGAAGGCACTCAGCAGCCTCCTGGTGTCATGCCCACCATACCACCCGACCCAGTGGACCCTGATCCCGAGGACTCTGCACCTTCCTCTTCCAAGGAAGAGCTCCCTGCACCCCTGGATGTACGTTTTGCAGAGGATGAACACTGACTGCCAGAAGGGTTCACACCTGGAGCCACTCCTGCTGAGCCGAGCACCAGCTCCACACACCCTGCTTCCCCTCCACCTGTAGCTCATTTACGAGACCAAAGGAGACGGGATTTGACAACCAGGCGTAGAGAAGCACACATGCGTGGGAGGCGTACTCTGAGTCCAGAGTATTAACTGGAGCCAGGATTCATTAATCAGACAGTAATTAATGCCACAGGGAACGGGCTATTAAGGAAGCCCTCTTCACTATCCACCTTGTGCTGGCAACTGATCACATGATTACATCGCGGCACCTCTGACTTTGCATCTGGTTTCCTGACTCCCTGTTTGACTCCTTCGGCTATTTTGGACTACGGACTGCGTGACATTGTCTTCTGGCTCCTCGACCCTGGAATTTGTAATTGGACTCTAACTACACCTCTAACTACGAAGCTCCGGTAACCCTGAACCTCTGCAAGTAATTTAATATCTTGGAATGTGTTTGTATTCTCTATCTCTCTGGTACCCCGAACTCTGTCTGTGTTTACTGGATACTCCGTGTCTTGTCCGCCCGCCTGGGCAATTGTGACACCTGGACTCTAAAGAGAGAAGGAAATCAGGAGGTAGGAAGAACAGCCCGGGTTCACATATACCAGAACACTGAAATTCTGGCATCTTGTCTGTGTCCCATAGAGATTCTTTTCTCTATTAGCCAGTCGTTGCTAGCTTTCAAGGCATGCAGATGGAACAGGAATCACCGTCCAGCCTTGCAGACTGATTGCCTTGGTCTCCAGCAGCCGGTTGTAACAGGTGTCATTTTTGGTGCACTTTTTGTCACCCTCAGATTAAGGCAATCACGTTGGGGTAGCCTAGGCAAGCCTGAATAAGGACATACTGGCTCCTCTTGTGCCCTCAGGCAATCTCGCTGGGGTAGCCTAGGCAAGCCTGTGTAGGTCATGCTGGCTCCTCTTGTGCCCTGTCCGGCACCAGCAATAAGGAGAGTGTTCAGCTCCTCAGCAGAAGAAAGCCCTCGCTGTCTCCTAAAATGGCCGCCACTGTTGAAGACAGCCTGTATCTATATCATTGTTGTTCTTCTCCAGAAAGGGTTAGAATATAGGGAAGAACGGTGAAAGTTAAGATAGAAGATATATGAGGTTGAATAAGGAATTTAGAGTTTTAAAGATTAGATAAAGGCAAAGGCTCTCCCTGTTGAGCTGCTCTCCCTGTTGAGGCAGGAAAAGAACTGAAAAGGGCGACCCCCACAGGCAAGAGAGAGGAAGTTAAAAAAATGTTCCTGCCTCCATGATTGGACAGTGGGAATCACCCAGCAAGATGTCCTCCACCTCAGAGGGAGAAGTTAGTTTTCAGAAGTTCAGCTAAGCAGAGGTGGTTTAAATGGTCATATCCCTTATGAAAATGTAAAGATCCATCACCTCTGGGATTGTTGAAATTTTCATACCCAGCATAAAGCTCTTTGAGATAATCACTGTTAGGTAAAGGTTTCCCTTGCTCAAAAGTCAGTCGAATCCGACTCTAGGGTACGGTACTCATCTCCGTTTCCAAGCTGAAGAGCCGGCGCTCTCTGAAGACATTTCCATGGTCATGTGGCCAGCATGACTAGACGCCAACGCGCACAGAACACTGTTACCTTCCCACCAAAGCGGTACCTATTTATCTACTTGCAATTTCTTGCTTTTGAACTGCTAGGCTGGCAGGAGCTGGGACCAGAAATGGGAGCTCACTCTGTCATGTGGCACTCGGGTCTCGAACTGCTGAACTGTTCCAGTCTGCAGTTCAGCGTCTTAACCACTGAGCCACCACAGCCTCTTAATCACTGTTAGAGATACTTTAATATTCATGAACTCCGGAACACTCTTACAACTGTACTAAAGTACAATATGAGAAACATCAAGGCCTACAAATACTACGATGCATAATTTTAAATTGAAAATACATTAGAAAGTTTGAATGACAGCCAGTGTCTTTTTCATGTGCTCTTTGGCATATTATAAAGGAAAATATTTTTCTAATAAATAATTATTTTCTAGCTATGTGGAGTGGAAGTTTTTTCATCTAGCAGGTACAGTGGCAACTCTGAAAATTTCTGTGAGCCAGTACATGTAAATGAGAGATATTTGCTGACCACTAGTTCAAATGAAGTTCAAAGGAAATACTTTTAGGAATAACCCAAAAATAATAGCAAGGCAATATTTTATTAGGACAGACTAAAATGTCACAAAGTAGCAAGCACAAATCCAAGCTCTGTAGTACTATTCCTAAGCTAAATGTTCATATAAAAATGGGTGTGTGGGGAGAAAGAGATGTTTCAAGATATGGTAGAAAAATCCTACTGTCTGAAGTTAGTCAGAGTTTAGATGAAGTGTAATACAGACTAAATTAGGCTAGCCCCATTCTAAGAACAAAAGGGGCAGAAGCATAATGGAAATTATTGATTTGAAAATATAAATCCAGCTGTAATTTAGATATGTTTCCCGCACTAGCCAGGTCACTTGTAAGATAGAAAGCTCAAGCAAAATCAGCTTTTTAAAGCCAAAGATGAGTTTTAAGAGATACACTATTTGGATATTCAACAGAAGCTACTTAGTGGCTGTGGGCCACGTAACCCCATGGGCAAAATCTCACTGTAATTTTATTTATTTATTTATTTATGTGATTTCTACCCCGCCCTCCTGGCACGGGCTTAGGGCGGCTTACAACAATGGCACCAATTGCCAATAAAACAATATACAATGGTACAGTACTTAATAAAAATATAAAATCGTATAAAATCCTAAAGTGCTAGTTGATTGTATTATTCATTACTTACAATGGCACATTCAGGTATCTAGACAACTGCTAAGTTCCAGCTCTCTGTCATCCCGCGTCACTTGATGGAAATGAGCAGATGTTAAAAACCGAGGGCCGGGTTCGTTGATGGTAATAGTGAAGGGACGGCTCCTAATTCAAAACCTGCAGAAGAGCTCCGTCTTGCAGGCCCTGCGGAACTGCAAAAGGTCCTGCAGGTCCCTGGTCTCCTCCGGGAGCTCATTCCACCAGTGAGGAGCCACCACCAAAAAAGCCTTGGACCTTGTCGCGGCGAGCCTGGCCTCCTTGGGGCCAGAGAAGGTCAGCCGGTTCTGTGACCCTGATCTCAGTGCTCTCTGGGGTATATGTGGGGAAAGGCGGTCCCTCAGTTACGTCGGACCCTGGCCATATAGGGCTTTAAAGGTAAGCACCAGCACCTTGAAACGGATTTGGTATGCTATTGGCAGCCAGTGCAGAGCCTTCAGCACAGGCTGGATGTGCTCTCATCTAGGTAAGCCCATCAGCAGCCTGGCCATGGCATCCTGCACTAGCTGCAGCTTCCGAATTTGCAACAAGGGCAGCCCCACATAGAGAGCATTGCAGTAGTCTAGTCTCAAGGTGACTGTCACATGGATCACTGTGGCCAGGTCGTTGCTGTCAAGGAAGGGAACCAACTGCCTGATCAGCCGAAGATGATAAAAGGCCGACTTGGCAGTGGCTGCTACCTGGGCCTCCATTGTTAAGGAGGTATCCAGGAGCACTCCCAAACTCCTAACCTCCGGCACTGGCACCAATGGCGCCCCACTGAAGGTCAGGAGTGGGATCCCCACCCGCACCCCACCCCGACCCACGCACAGGACCTCCGTTTTCGCCACATTCAGTTTCAGCCGGCTCAGCCTGAGCCAACCAGCCTATAACACCCGGTCCAGATCTTCAGGACTGGACTTCGACCGGCTGCCCAACATCTGATAGAGCTGAGTGTCGAAGATGATAAAAGGCCGAGTTGGCAGTGGCTGCTACCTGGGCCTCCATTGTTAAGGAGGTATCCAGGAGCACTCCCAAACTCCCAACCTCCTAACCTCCGGCACTGGCACCAATGCTGATGACACCTCCGGCACTGGCACCAATGGCGCCCCACTGAAGGTCAGATCTTCAGATCTTCAGGACTGGACTTCGACCGGCTGCCCAACATCTGATAGAGCTGAGTGTCAGATGTTGGGCAGTCATCGCTTCCTTGAGTGCCCCCAGGAACAGCCCCTCTAAGAGGGATTTGTTGATCATTTCCCTCAGGGCACCTCGAAACCCCTCACGACCCACTTTAATGAGCCAGGAAGGGCACGGTTCAAGGCCGCATGTGGTTGGGCGTACAGTCAAGAGCAATCTGTCAACTTTCTCCAGGCTGAGTGGGCTGAAATAATCCAAACCCGAAGCTGAAGACGTGCTTGGGGCCTCGAGCTCACTCACTATTTCAACTGTGGCGGGGAGCAACAAGACTTTATCTGTGAAGTAACTCGCAAATGCCTCACAGCCGATATCCAATTCCCTAGCGTTTGGACTGCCCTGCGGCAGAGCTGTCCTGGACTGAATCATTCTAAACAATTGGGCTGGGCATGAGCTCGTGGATGCAATCACCGCCGTGTAGTAATCTCTCTTCACAGTTTTGACTGCCATCTCATACAAGCTCATAAACGTCCGATAGGATGTAGCTTCGTCACGAGTGCAACGCCACCATTTCTCTAGCCATCTCAGCTCTCGCTTCATAAGCCGTAACTCCTGTGTAAACCAAGGAGCAAGCCTGGAGTAAGGGCACAGAGGACGTCAGGGAGCGATCTCGTTGATGGCTGCGGAAAGCCGGCTATGCCAGTCCTCCACAAGCTCATCCAACTATCGGCATCGGATTCCGTAGAGCCATTCAAAGTCGCATTGGGTCCATCGGGCTCTGCGGGCGAGCAAAAATGCACTTGCTGCCTAAACAGGGTCAGAGCGGCACATTCAGGCAGGCCCTCAGGGCAAGGTGGTCTGACCATGGGACTGCCTGAGCAGTAACTCGGTCCACTGTTACCCCAACACAAAAATCAAATCAAGTGTGTGCCCAGCATGGTGCGTGGGAGTCCTTACATAATGGGAGAGTCCTAATGCCACCATGGATGACACCAGGTCCGCTGCCGGACTGGAGGTCGCCTCATCGGCATGGACATTGAAATCACCCAGGACTATAAGTCTAGGGTGCTCCAATGCCCAGCCTGATACGGCCTCCATTAGGGATGGTAGGCTATTGGCCAGTTTGTTAGGCGGTCAGTACAGCAGCCAAGTCGCCATACTCCCCCCAGCCTCCCATACCAGGGTGGCACACTCAATGCCCGTGATCCTTGGCGGCGGGAGCACCCTGAAGGAGTAAGCCTCCCGGATGAATATAGCCACTCCTCCCCCCGCTCCCATGTCCGTGATTGATGAAGGACTGAGAAACCGGGAGGGGCAAGCTGGGAGAGAACTAACATCTCTCCTTCCTGCACCCAGGTCTCGCTTACGCATGCCCTCTGTTCTTGCACGAAGTCCCGAAGGATCATGGTGAAGATCAACAACCTCAGATATGCAGACG
>NW_015168207.1:48119-50151 GCF_001447785.1 Gekko japonicus | reverse complement strand
GCTTGGAACAGCAAGAATCCTGAGAAGATCTCTCTGCAGTTCCCAAGAACTTGGCTAGACCTCGGACTGCAGAACGCCATCTACCAGTCAAATATCTGACTGTGACAATTCATAATAATAATATAAGAGTACGAAATAGCTAGGGTTTATGGCCTATGGCACTAATATCGCCAGTGCCACAGAGAAACCATCTCTGCCCTTGGCTGTTTAATTAATGTCATTTTAAATGAAGCAGACAGTGTGAGCTCTGGGGAAATCTTCCCTGGTAAGTAAGCTTATGTGGACCAGTTATTGTTTGGGAGCGTAAGGGGAGTTTGGCCTAATATTGCCGGAGGGGCTGCCGGCTCACACCGCAAGGCATGAGTGAGCATAATTAACCGATCTAATGAGTTCAGCTTCCTTGCTCTGTTCTCTTCCAAGCATCTCCCTCTCCTCCTCCTCCTCCCCACCTGATCTTCTTGTACCTAATTCTCTAATTCTCATTGTCTCTAGGCTGTCAGTACTGGTGGACTGCCCCTCCAAATATTATAATTCCCTGCACTCAATGCCAAGAAGAAGGGGTTTTTTTTATATTAAATTGTATCCTCCCCCCCCCGAAAAAAAAAATTGAAGTTGTCATTCAAAGGGTCTTTTTCGTTCTTTAAATATCAGAATTACTACTCCTAATCATACTCTGCAAAATGTTTCCAGTAGGTTCAAAGAAGAACACAGTTCAGTAAAAAAAATAATAATAATAATCCCTTCCCATACAACCAATGGAATTGAAATTTTTATGGATGTAGGAGTGCGAACTCTGGGATGGGAAATTCCTGTCGATTTGTGGGGGCGGGGCCTGGGGAGGGCGAGGTTTGGGGATGGGAGGGACCTCCGCAGGTTACAATGCCATAGTGCCCGCCAGCCAAGGCAGCCATTTCCTCTAGAAGAAGAGAAGAAGAAGAGATTGGATTTATACTCCCACCCTTCACTCGGAGTCTCAGAGCGGCTTACAAACTCCTTTCCCTTCCCCTCCCTTCCACTCCTCCACTTGCAGCTGCTAGATGACCTTGGGCAAGCTGTAGTTCTCTCAGAGCTGTCCTTGAAAGAGGAATTTCTCTCAGAGCTCTCTCAGCCCCGCCTACCTCACAGGGTGTCTGTTGTGGGGAGGGGAAGGGAAAGGAGTTTGTAAGCTGCTCTGAGACTCCAAGTGAAGGGCAGGGTATAAATCCAATCTCCTCCTCCTCCTCCTCTATTTTTAACAAGAACCAGGGCACCTAGGAAAGGGAAATTAAATTCTGTGTTTCCCCCCTGGGGGGGTTCTACTTTACTTTGCCATGGTCTCCTATTTTCAGCATTTTTTCTACAAGATCTACCACTGAGCCACTGCCCCCCCCCAAGTCCCAGTTCTTTTCTCTTTTGCTGTTGGTTCTGTTGATTCTTTTGTGATGTGTAAACCTCCCACACAGTTTTAATACACAGTTTATGTATTATTTATACACACCATGTGTATTCATAAAACATATGTATAATTCTGATTTATTGTACACAAATGACATTGGAAAACATATATGTTTTATGGGGGGAATCATTGCGATAAAAGAGAGGATGAAGCTGGGGGGGGGAGAATGTGGATTTTCAGGCCACACAGGAGGGATCAGAACTCCAAAACCTTTCTTAGAATGTGCAAAGAGGTCTCTCCTCTGAATAATCACATGAAATGGGGCAAGATAGATGCCTCTTCTCACTTCTCCCGAAACGGCTTCCCTAGTTTGCAGAAGATCTTTGAAGCTTCTTGTGAGATATAAATGCACGGAGAAAACCATCAACAGAACATCTTCTCCCATCATTATTTCAGTGCTGGGAATGAGCTTTATAGTATTCTGAATGAGGCGAATCAAATGTGAAAATGGAAGATGCACTTTGAAAGTAATCACAATGAATTTAAACATGGTACCAATCCCAAATTTCCAGTGCTCTGGTGGGCGCTTGTATATTTCCAGATGTTTTTTTCAGCCCTCCCTCCCTCCCTCCCTCCCTCCCTCTGTCCCTCCTTCCC
>NW_015168207.1:45576-47053 GCF_001447785.1 Gekko japonicus | reverse complement strand
AGGTGATGGGAAAGACCTCTGCCTGAGACTCTGGAAGGCCACCATCAGTCTGACTAAGGGTCAGAATCAGTACAAGGAGTTTCGTATTAATTCTGAAGAAACAATTTATTTCCCATAAAGGTAAAGGTAAAGGTTTCCCTTGCTCGAAAGCCAGTCGAGTCCGACTCTAGGGTTGCGGTGCTCATCTCCGTTTCAAAGCCGAAGAGCCAGCGCTGTCCGAAGACGTTTCCGTGGTCATTTGGCCGGCATGACTAAACACCAAGGCGCACGGAACGCTGTTACCTTCCCACTGAAGTGGTACCTATTTATCTACCTGCAATTTCTTGCTTTCGAACTGCTAGGTTGGCAGGAGCTGGAACTAGAGATGGGAGCTCACTCCATCATGCGGCACCCGGGTCTCGAACTGCTGAACTACTGACCTTCCACAGCCTGCAGTTCAGTGACTTAACCACTTGAGCTAATTTAGGATTAATGAGCCTGAGATCTATAAAGAATGACAACTGGGTAAAAATATATATGAAAATTGTGAACGTTTTTTTTAAAAAAAATCATTGCTTTGGTATCTTTTGAAAGCAATGGATCAAATAAGTGAACTGACAAAAAAAAGAGGTCTTTTGAAGCTCTTCCTTAACATTTTTACCGGTCTGCAGACACAGACATGTCTATTTTAAAGTGGCTGCCCAAATTTTAGTTGCAAGATTTTTTCCTCTCTTTTATTCTCCACAATTCTTCAGATTAAGGGGAGTCGTTCATAAAGCCTCTTGCATAATTCATCTCACATCTCAATGCCAACAAAAAGTTTCAGTTGTAGGATTTTTCCCTTGCTTCAATCATATCATTGCAATACTGTTTTTGATCCCCCCCCCCCTGAATTAATGTTCAGCTATAGAGAAGATCATAACTATATTACCGGTTTTCTGAATGACAATAGCAGAGTCAGGTAAGAATCTTTAGACTTTCAGTGTATCTTTTTCTTTAGTTCAACTTTTTGAAAGGAATATTAATAGCTTAATGCACAGACGCGGGGCAGTGATTTCTGTGTTGTCAAAGGGAAAGTTCGGATTTCTATCTTGTAACGTTGATGTGCCCAGATGTGGATAGCTCAGGCTAGACTGATCTGATCAGATCTTGGAAGGTAAGCAGGGTTGGCCCTGGTTAGAATTTGAGAGGGAGACCGCCAAGGAATACCAAGGTCATGAGGTTGAGGCAGGCAGTGGCAAACAACCTCTGAATGTCTCTTGCCTTGAAAACCCCATGGGGCTATCATAAGTCAACTGTGACAATGGCAAAAAAAAAAGGCCCAGCCTTGACATTAATGAAAGAATCTTAAGTATGAACATGGCACATTAAAAAAGTTCCAAGCTTTCATTCATAGTGGACAATAGGGCTCTTTTTGTAGAAAAAGCCCAGCAGGAACTCATTAGCATAATAGGCCACACCCAACAGCAGGAACTCATTAGCATATTGGGCCACACCC
>NW_015168207.1:43622-45529 GCF_001447785.1 Gekko japonicus | reverse complement strand
GCACATTAGGCCGCACCCCCATGTTACCAGAAGTGTGGTTATCCAGCCACACCCACCTTTTGCTTGGTATTCTGTTTTCCTTGTTTTTTGTCCAAACCCAGGGCTTTTTTGTAGCAGGAACTCCTTTGCATGTTAGGCCACACACCCCTAAAGTAGCCAATCCTAATGAGTTTCTGCTGTTGGGTGTGGCCTATTATGCTAATGAGTTCCTGCTGGGTGTGGCCAACTTGGGAGCCAGCCGGAACTCCGTTCCTGTGTGTTCCTGCCCAAAAATAGCCCTGGTTGACAAGTTTTGCATTGGACGATCCTCCCAGAATTCCACTGCAACTCATATTCCCTCAAACACAATGGAGTCAGTTCATACATTTGGCTACCAGTCAAGTATTTCTGGAGTCACCAAGTACATTGAAAGCGATGTATGTGCCTTTATTTGTTTATTTAATTCAATTTTTGTCCCGCCCTCCCTGCGGACGGGCTCAGGGCGGGTTATAAAGTCACAAATCTCAGTAACAATAGTTAAAAATAATGAAAACGGTCATTTAGAACAGTAATAGAAACCACAAAGTTCATGTTACTAAAACCTTTTCAGTGTCTAATGACAGTAATGCAGCTTCCCTGCTTCTATAATTGCAGTGTTCGATAATGTTTAATGTTTTGTAAATGTGATCAGTGATGTCTCTGTCTGGCATAAAACCAACCTGGTCAGATGAGATGTGCGATGTTATTAGCACATTCAAACGCTTAGCTAGGGTGGCTGTGAATGTTTTGAAGTCCTGATACAGTAATGATATCGGTCTGTAGGATGCCAGTAAGGATGAGTTCTTACCCGGTTTAGGAATTACCGCTATGTTCGCGTGTGACCATGATGGGGGTAATAGACCTATTTTTTACAATTTGATTACACGCAACAGCTGTTTTGGAAGGAAATATTACATCAAACAGCAGTAATAACTGGCTATGAGGTGCCCCATTCCCCTGCACTAATATTTTTGAATTATTGGCCAGAAGTCTCACTACAAGAACATAAGAGAAGCCAATGTTGGATTAGGCCAATGGCCCATCTAGTCCAACACTTTGTCACACAGTGGCCAAAAATACCAGGTGCCATCAGGAGGTCCAGCAGTGGGGCCAGGACACTAGAAGCCCTCCCACTGTTGCCCCCGCCCAACACCAAGAATACAGAGCATCACTTGCCCCGGCCTGAGAGTTCCTACCTATACCTTGTGGCTAGTAGCCACTGATGGACCTCTGCTCCAGATGTTTATCTAATTCCCTCTTGAAGCTGTCCATGCTTGTAGCTGCCGCCACTTCCTGTGGCAGTGAATTCCAAGTGTTAATCACTCTTTGGGTGAAGAAGTACTTCCTTTTATCTGTTCTAACCTGACTGCTCAGCAATTTCATGGCGTGCCCACGAATTCTTGTATCGTGAGAAAGGGAGAAAAATACTTCTTTCTCTACCTGCTCCATCCCATGCATAATCTTATAAACCTCGATCATGTCATCTTGATCCTTTTGGTGGCAACAACATCAGTCATAGCTTTAACATGGAAGCATGGGGAAAAAATTGCATAACAGATTAGTCAGTATGAATTAAACCCACCACACAGTGTCTTTGCAGAAGTGTGGTTTGTTATATTAGATTTTCTTTTGTCACAGTTTGAGGAAATTCCCAAATGCTCAAAATCTATACTTATGTTCATTATATTATTGGTATGGCACAGTTATTGGCTTATGATGGCTCCTGCCACACGGGGGAGGGGGGGGAGGGAAGTATGGCCAAAGTGCGGCTTTTTAAAGCTGCACCAAAAGAAACATGCGGTGGTGGGATCACATAGAACCCCTGAGCCGCCGCACAGTTTCTCCCCGACACGATCAGATGCTGGGGGGGGGGGGAGCTACCGGAGAGA
>NW_015168207.1:41349-43396 GCF_001447785.1 Gekko japonicus | reverse complement strand
AGTAGGGCATGCAGGTCTGTATTAGCATCCAGGTTACCATCCTCCTGGGCCAGTTTTCTCATTCCGTGTAGATGAACACAGTAGAAAAGAGGAAGAGTCCAGCGGCACCTTAAAGACTAACAAAATTTGTGGTAGGGTAGGAGCTTTCGTGAGTCACTGCTCAGTTCTTGTAGATGAATGATGTCACCATAGGGAGATTTTTATCAGGCTAATTTAACATGGCCGAGTCTGTTGCTTGGAAGAACAGTGCCCTCATATGGTAAGAGGTAGCATTCTACTAGAAGAGCGAAAACCCTCAGATTGATGTGATGTAGGTCAGCTCTGACCATTCAGACCAGATAATCGCTTGGCAAAACCTCCCAAATACCAAAGAGCAATGTCTGAATTGGGCTTGATAACTGATTTTTTAAAAGGAAGAGGGAGGATGCAGGAGGATAGAAAATCCAGGAAATCAGGAATAGTTTCATTGTTATACATGAGGAGATATTAAAATCTAAAAAGCTTTCATGTGGTATGACTTAGAGCTGATTCAAACGTGCATGTACTTAACCTTCAACATGTTCCTGGGGGAAAAAAAATCTTGCATTTGGGGCATATTTCCACCCATAATGAAATCTCCCATGTATCTTAGGAGCAAAAAACGTCCCGCACAGATTGTTTTGTTTGTTCAGGGTTGTCATCAAGGGATATTATTTCAATGATGGGGTTGGAAGTAGGGAAGGCAGCGTGGTTTAGTCCAATCTTGTCAGATTTTGGAAGCTAAGCAGGGTTGGTCCACCCTTCAAAGCAGCCATTTTCTCCAGGGAAGCTGATGTCTGTCAGCTGGAGATCAGTTGTAAAAGTGGGGGATCTTCATTCTCCACCTGGAGGCTGGCAGCCTTAGTGCCAGGAGGCAATATCAGGGGAAGGCCTTGGCCTCTCTGCCCTATTGTTGGCTCTTCAGAGGAACTGGCTGGCCACTGTGTGAGACAGAAGGCTGGACTAGATGGACCACTGGTCTAATCCAGCAGGGCTCTTCTGATGTTCTCACAAAGGCCTCGGCCTCTCTGCCCTGTGGTTGGCCCTCCAGAGGAACTGGCTGGCCACTGTGTGAGACAGGAGGCTGGACTAGATGGACCACTGGTCTAATCCAGCAGGGCTCTTCCAATGTTCTTATGTCAGGAAGACCCTGCCTAGGTAAGACACCAGTAACATGTTGAGGAGATAGGAAAGGATATCACTCAGATTAAGGGACTTTCTGGTGGCAGGGGAGAGAGAGGTTAGCAGTCACAGCTATATACTTACACTGGAAGGAGTACTTTGAACCGAGTCCTTGTGCCACGGAACAGGCCGTTCAGTCTGGAAATTAATTAGGCAGGACTCATTGGACTGAAGCCCACCAGACTGAAACAAACCTGCCTAGACATATTTGCAGGGAAAAACATTTGCTTCATTACAATTTGCTCTAAAACACTTTTGATTCATCATACCGAAAGCCACAGGGGGAAAATGGGAAAAACTGAAATGGGGCGGGGGGGGGGGGGGAGAGAGGGGAAGAAAGCAGGGGTAGAGAGGAGCAGAAAGCAATAATACAATCAACGCACTTTAGTACAAGGACAAACGATCTCATTGGAAAACCGAACAGGCTCTTCCTACCTGCTGAGCTTAATTTCCAAATTTCACTGCTGCCATTAGGGACAGATATTTGTTCTCACATTTATTCAGTACATTACACTCCTATCTGCAGTTGGGGGGGAGGGTAAGCATTTGGAAGGTCATGAAAGTTTCCCAGGTGCACTGGAATCACTTTTGGTGACAACACAGACAATCCCAAGAAGGGTCCAATGGCTAACCTGCTTGAGAGGCTGACTCTAAAGGGTAATAAATGTGTTTCGGTATAAGCCATTGTGGAACCGATACACACTCCATCAGAGGAATGCTTTTCAAGAAGAAGAAGAAGAAGAAGAAGAAGAAGAAGAAGAAGAAGAAGAAGAAGAAGAAGAAGAAGAAGAAGAAGAAGAAGAAGAAGAAGAAGAAGAAGAGGAGGAGGAGGAGGAGGAGGAGGAGG
>NW_015168207.1:37173-41281 GCF_001447785.1 Gekko japonicus | reverse complement strand
TCCGATCTGAGGAGGAGAGATTTATACCTCACCCTTCAGTACCCGAAGGAGTCTCAGAGTGGCTTACAATCCCTTTCTTTTACCCTCCCCACAACAGACACCCTGTGAGATAGGTGGGGCTGAGAGAACTCTCTCAGGAACAGCTCCTGAGAGAACAGTTCTGAAAGAACTTATGACTGACCAAGGTCACACCAACAGCCACATGTGGAGGAGTGGGGAATCAAACCTGGTCCTCCCAGATTAGACTCCGTGCTCCTGACCGCTATAACAAACTGGCTCTCGTTAAACCAATTGTGTACAGCTCAAGAGTTGATGGCCATCTGGATTGGTTGTTTCATTAGTGCACTGTAATGATTTTATCACGTTGATGGTATTTTATCTGCTTTAATGTTGGAAATCACCCAGAGCCCACTTTGCGGGGGTGGACGATTCAGAAAATCTAATAAATGATCATAATAAAAAATAAATGCCATTTTGACCACTGTTAGAGAATGAGATTGATATTTGCTTTATGGACTATATTTATGGCTACACACAATGGACTGTGCACACACACACACACAGGCTCAGAAGACTGTACACTCTAAGTCACCTGTTGTGATGCCACACATAGAAGGTGCCTACACGTAAATAAGGTTTCAGCTACACACTTACCCAGCCTGGTGAAGAAGCACAATCCTCCATTATTGTGAGCAATGAGAAAACAACAGCTTTGAGAAGAGACAGCCCCCGTTGCAGAAATAGTTGTAGTCACGTGCTACCCATCACTGCTCTGTTCCTGAAAAGGCCTTTCCTCCCAAATGGACATTTGGTTTTCAATAGAATGGCCAGCTTCATCAACACTACAATGGAGCATCTTGATGCCAAGGCTTTCACACCTGCCCAGATGCCATACTCTGAGTAAGGTCTTAGATTACAATATTGGCCACTCCTTTTAGGTAACCACCCCTTCCCACATGCAACCAATAGGATTGTTTTTGGGACGGACTGACAGGTAGGTGAGTCAAGAGGTTGGCACAGCCACAACCCATCTCTTGAACCCCCCTATAAATAGGAAAGGACCATTCACCTGGCCCTTAGCTAGCAATCCCCTAGCTAGCAATCCCCTAGCTAGCAATCCCCGCAACAACCCCTATCTGCTTTTTACTCCCCTTGAGTCCCACTTGCTATCCCCAACCCTTGCCTCTACTTTGATCTCTTGATCTTCAGTCAAGAGACCCCCACACAGTCAAGCTAGTTCTGGTAGTGTGGATCCCTTTATTTTCTATTTCTTCCCATCCATTCTTCATTAGAACAACCAAGCTGCAAGACAGATAAGTATTGCCCACCATCACCCTACCTGCTAATGCAATTGTGCTTATTCTAATACTGTATTTCTAAGGAACTTGTTTGAATGCATGAGTGCATCAGTATTGTTTGTATGAGATATATTTGTAAGTAAAAGACATCTATTTTAACTACAACTGACTCGAATCTTTTACTGGTAACCCTTGGTGGGAAGAGGACCTTGGTATAGTTGGCAAGAACCCATTTATAAATTGCCAATTGCTGTAAATAAAGCAATTCGGCTAACACCACACTATTTTATTGAATCATCTGGTGTATTTGGAACATATGCTGGGGTTTCCAGACCAAACCTGGAAAGTGGTGGGAGGAATGGGGACAGGGACATAGAGGGGTGCATGTAATGTAGGCAATATTATCGACATTGCTGCATTACTTCTGGGGAGGGGGAATGGAAGTGAAAAAGGGTAGTTCTAGGAATTGCCAGAAACTCTATAGTGAAACTGAGAAGTGTCATAAAGACTTTGGCCTGGCAAGCCTATGTGATATCTCAGGGATGGTGCTCTCATGGTGTTGGTCTTTTCTGTCCACTAGGACAGGAAGTGTTTCCATGACAGATGCCAAGTCATCTCTCAGACTTGCAGCACCATCTCTGACTTCCTGAAACCTTTCCATTGGAGGAAGACTCCTTAGTCTGTAGGAAGTTTTCAGACTTCATTGAAAGATGTGTTAGGATACAAGCCCACCAGGGGGAAGGGCTCTGAGATTGTGACACTCTCCATCTGGAATGCACTGTCAGAAGACCTTTGTGCGCAACAAGAACTGATGACGTTTCAGTGACTCTATAAAGTAGAATTATTCCAACATGCTTTTGGTTCATCATATCTCCTTATTGTGAAGAATAGTTCACTTGTGGGTAATTTTCAATGTTACTTGCAGGGGGTTCCTATGGTTTCAGTGTGGGGATTCAATTGGTTTGTATTACTTTATATGATTCTTTGTAATGAGATATTTATTATATTACTTTGGCAGTTGATATATAATTGGTGTACCTGTTTTAATTGATGCAAGCATTCATTGTTTTTCATATGTATGTGTGTGCGTGCCTACAAGTGTGTGTGTACCTGAAAGTCATGATGACCTCTGGTGACTGCCCCCTACTGGGGGCCTGGAGGATATTGAGAGGTGGCTGGATAAAGCCTGCCCCTGCCTCCCTTTTGCTGGTATTCCTTGGAGGTCTCCCATCCCAGTACTTGCCAGAGTCGACCTTCCGAGATCTAACGGAATCGGGCTTGACCAAGACCCTTTTTTAAAACCAGGCCAAACTTTTTCGGCCGGGAGGTGAGCGGGTGGTTCTTGGGGGGGGGGGGGGGGGGGGGTTCCCCATTTGTCGAATCTGACTCTGGGGGGGGGGGGCGGTGCTCATCTCCATTTCCAAGCTGATGAGCCAGTGCTGTCTGAAGACGTTTCCATGGTCATGTGGCCGGCATGACTAAATGCCAAGGCACACAGAGCGCTGTTACCTTCCCACTGAAGTGGTACCTCTTTATCTACTTGCAGTGTCTTGCTTTCAAACTGGTAGGTTGGCAGGAGCTGGAACTAGAGACGGGAGCTCACTCCATCATGCGGCACACTCGGGTCTCGAACTGCTGAACTACTGACCTTCCATAGCCTGCAGCTCAGCATCTTAACCTCTAAGCCCCTCTAAATAAATGATAGATGTTTTTTCCAGTTTTGGTGATCGTTATGGCAGACGTTCTCTCTCGAGGTCCGGGGGAGATGTCTGCCAGACCTCGCGGATGAGAGAGGGTGTGAACTGTAAGAGCTTACTGAGCTGGAGAAAGGCGCTGTGACAAGGCAATAAACTTTTAAAATAAAGTAAACAATCCTCAAAAATGGCGTGGATGCTGAAAGATGCAAAAGACAAAGCGAAACTTAAGCTTCCTCCCAGAAGTGAATCTCCAACGAGTCCTGCTCCTAGACAGGACTCAACAGCTGAGTTACAGAAGATGCTAACAGAGGCACTTTGCCCCCTGCTGGAACAAGTTACTGCAATCAACAATAAGCTAGATAGGCAGCAAACACAGCTGATGGAAAACAAGCAGAGAGTCGAAAAAACGGGAAAGGAGCTGAAAGACGTTTATGCCAATGCAAAAAAGATGGATAAACAACTGCAGGCGATGGAAAAGAAATGGCTTTCTGACGAGTCTCAGTTATTACAATTACAAATGGAAAGAGCAAGCTACGTATTAAGATTCCAGGGCATCTTGGAAGAGAAGGGAGAGAATCTAAGACAACTGATGTGTGATGCACTAAGTCCTCTGGCAGAGATGAAACCGGAGCAACTACAAAGCGAAATAGATGCGATCTATAGATTGTATTCTGAATATATCAGAAAAAATAATCTGCCAGGCGAAGTAACAATAAGATTCTCCCAAAGACAAATTAGGGATCAAATACTCAAAGTGGTTAACGGAAAAACTTTGAAAATTAAAGAGAAAGAGATTAAAGTGTTAAATGACATTCCATTTGAATTTAGAAAAAAAAGAAGAAAATATAGAGACTTGGTCCAATTTTTACAAAAGTGCAACATTTCCTACAGGTGGATTACACCCAGGGGCATAATCTTTAGATATGTGAACGGCACAGAAAGGATCGACTCTGCTGAAAATGTAAGCAAGTTTCTGCATCTTCATGTCCCACCAACGGGTGAAGATGGCAAAGACGATTCCAAGAAATCTGAAGAAGAAGGAGAGGCTGAATCTTCATAGGAAGACATTGCTGAACTGGGGGCAGCTGCCCCAAAACCAAGCTATCATTTGAG
>NW_015168207.1:29968-36467 GCF_001447785.1 Gekko japonicus | reverse complement strand
TTTTTGAGCCTGGGGGGGGGAGGCAAGAGTGGGAGGGGTTCTAGTGTCCTGGCCCCACTGCTGGACCTCCTGATGACACCTGGTATTCTTGGCCACTGTGTGACAGAGTGTTAGACTAGATGGGCCATTGGCCTGATCCAACATTGGCTTCTCTTATGTTCTGATAGATGATAGATAGATGATAGATAGATGGATAGATAGATAGATAGATAGATAGATAAAGCTACTGTAGGTTCCTAACTATCCTGATGATATTTAATATTTCACTGAGGCTAGTGAATGAGGACATTCAGAGCTCTGGGAGCTGGGAATCATCTCTAATTTGAAACTTGAAGCTGAGCCTTTTCACACTCATTAGGCCAGGCTATATTACAAGAGACGCCTCTTACAAAGAGCTCTTCTATTCATAATTTTAAAGTGATCATTAGCCAGTATGTGCATGCAGTCTTTTTTTGGCAAGGGCTTTGTAAATATGTGTGGGAAAGCTGGGGAGAAAAGGCAATGCAGTTGGGGCTTATCTTTACAGTCAGAAACCTGACGCCTAGCCAGAGCCTTTCTCTGATCAGGTATTAAAGAAATGTCAGTCCCATGGCCGAACTTTTACCAACGGAATATGATAGGACTTCCTTCCGACTAAGCAAGCAGGAGATCGAGTGTGGGAATGGTAGAATGGCAACTGAGTTGGGGCTTGTCCTTTTTTGGAGAGCAACCCAACATGCCTAATGAAACATAAGATCAGAAGAAGAGCCCTGCTGGATCGGACCAATGGTCCATCTAGTCCAGAATCCGCTCTCAAACAGTGGCCAACCAATTCCTCCAGAGGATCAACAGCAGGGCATAGACACCGAGCTAGGACAACAACAACAATAACAATAGCAACCATAACAATCATAATAATCACTAGACCAATTTTAATCAGCAGTATCTTTGTGCATGCAAAGTTTTGCAAAAATCCAATGCTGACTTGCACAACAAGCAAAGTATAGCCATTGATAGATTTATCCTCCATGAAGGGGATTCTCCAGTTCTCTTTGTTCTTATGAGTGGCTGATGTTCCGCTTTCTGGTAATAACAACTGATCATGATCTGCCCAAACCACATCTAATACCATTTTGTATTGCCCCAATACAGTGAAATCGGCTGCTTAGGGAGGTGGTGAGCTCCCCCTCAGTGACAGTCTTGAAGCAGCGGCTGGACGGAAACTTGTCACGGAATGCTCTAGACTGATCCTGCATTGAGCAGGGGGTTGAACTAGATGGCCTCTGTGGGCCCCTTCCAACTCTGATTCTATAGGGGTCTGGAAACCGAGCCCTATGGGGAAAGGCTGAGGGACTTGGGAATGTTTAGTCTGGAGAAGAGGAAGTTGAGGGGGGACAGGATGGCTCTCTGGCAGTATTGGAAGGGCTGTCCCTTAGAGGGTGGCGGGGAGTTGTTCCTGTTGGCAGCAGAGGAGAGGACTCGCAAGAATGGGTTTAAATTAAGGGCGGGAAGGTACCGGCTGGATATTAGGGAAAACTTTTTGACAGTCAAGAGTTGTGCCACAGTGGAATCAACTGCCTGGGGAGGGGGTGAGCTCCCCCTCCTTGGCAGTCTTTGAGCAGTGCCTGGACAAACCCTTGTCAGGGATACTCTAGGCTGATCCCGCATCGAGCAGGGGGTCAGACTAGATGGCCTGTAGAGCCCCCTTCCAACTCTGTCATTCTGTGATTCTAAATACAGATTGACGCTGTCCTGTATTACTTTGGCACCGGACATAGGACAACAACAACAACAACAATAGCAACCATAGCAATAATAATCATCACTAGACCAATTTTATTCAGCAGTATCTTTGTGCATGCAAAGTTTTGCAAAACTCCAATGCTGACTTGCACAACAGGCAATCATGGTTGTTTGGCATGAACCGAACAGCCTGGCTGATCAGCTCTTGTCTGATCAGTACCTTCAAATAGGATGAATTCAACTGCTGAATATGTCTTCGGTGTACTTCACAGCATCCCTAGGTACATAACCTTGCAACAGTAGGATCTCACACTACTAGGATGTGTGTGTGTCTGAGTGAATACTGCAATTCTCACCAGGATAGGAGGACAATAAGCTGGCGAATAAGATCCCCGTTACTGGCCCCGTTCTGATCAGTTGTGCTTGCTTTCCACATTCATGAAAGGTTGGATCCAACCAACTTTTTCTGCTGTTGATAAAAGGGAAGGGGGAGATTTCCACTTGACCACCTGAAGGGCTATGCTGGAGACTGTGAGAACGACATGGACAAAAGCAGGGGTCATTTCCTAGAAAAAGAGGTGCAGGAGCTCATTAATATAACCCATTAGCATAATTTATTTGCATATGCCACACCCCCTGACATCACCGGAAGTGTGTCAGAAGGCAACACCCACTGCTCAGGCTCCACTGGACTGTTTTGGATTGCTAGCTATGGGGGGGGGGACCAGATCCTTGTGCTCCTGGTGGCCCGGGGCTGCTGTGAGCAGGGGGTGTGGCTTGTAGCATGTGCCCGCCCCCTGGGCTCTTCACTGCCGGAGCTCCGCTCCTGTGCGCTCCTGCCGGAAATGACCCCTGGACAAAAGTCACACAGCACAGAGGTTGGAATAAGAAGGAGAATTGGGTGAAATTAAGCAAAGAGGCCAGCATGATCCAACCCAAACATTTCAGCTGTGCGGATTGACACCACTTAGGTGTGCCGATTAGCTTACAATTGGTTTCAACACATACCCTATATTTGCCCATGGCCATGTGGCAAAGTAACCTGACCTGGATGGGCCAAGCTAGTCAGATCTTGTGAGAGTTTGGAGGCTAAGCAGGGTCAGCCCTGGCTAGTATTTGGATGGGAGTCCACCGAGGAATAACAGAGTTGTGACGCAGAGATTGGTAATGTCCTCTGAATGTTTCTTGCCTTGAAAACCCCATGAGGGCTTGCCATAAGTTATCTGTGTGACCTGATGGGGGGAAATGGCAAAGTCTCCTGACCTGGATGGCCCAGGCTAGCCATCTTAGAATCACAGAATCATAGAGTTGGAAGGGACCTCCAGGGTCATCTAGTCCAACCTCCCCCTTCACACCCGCAGTGACCACTGTTCCATGCCCAGAAGATGACAAAAAAACCTCCAGGAAACCTGGCCAAACTGGCCTGGTGAAAAATTGCTTTCTGACTCCAAATTGGCGATCGGCATTTCCCCAGGCATGTAAGAAAGGGCCACAAGAACTGACCACTGAGGCAACCCTTCCTGCCCTCCCCCTTATGATCTACCTAAGTTCACAGAACCTGCATTGCTGGCAGGTGGCCATCTAAGTTTGAAAACCTCCAAAGAAGGAGAGCCCACCACCTCCCAAGGAAGCCTATTCCACTGAGGAACAGTGTCCGATCTCAGAAGCTAAGCAGTGTTGGCTCTGATTATTACTTGGATGGGAGACCACCAAGGAAGTCCATGGCTGCTACACAGATGTAGGCAATGGTGATGCACAAATCTGTGTCTTGTGTGACCCCTTAGCCAAATTGGAATCACACAGTCGGAGTCCAAAGAGATGAATATCTGTTTATTGCAATTGAAGCAGGAGATACAGGGCTGAGTACCTTTAGGACCCCAGCGACACCAAGCTGTATCCTGCCTTAACAAGGAAGGGCAGAGGGTCTTATACCCTAAGTGACATCACATATAATTTACACATTCAAGAACCTTTAACTGGTACCAGTGACAGCTATCAATATATATGTCAGAGAGAGAGTGTCAGAAATCACATTCAGAAATCACATTCTTAAATCCCTTCCATGGAAGAGTTAATGTATAAACTGTTAGACATTGCAGAAATGGGGAAATTAACAATGTTATTACATGGTAGAGATGAAAAGGAATTTCAGAAACGTTGGTCAAGAGTATAAAGGTAAAGGTAAAGGTTCCCTTGCTCGAAAGCCAGTCGAATCCGACTATAGGGTTGCGGTGCTCGTCTCCATTTCAAAGCCGAAGAACCAGCGCTGTCCGAAGACATTTCCGTGGTCATGTGGTCCGCATGACTAAACACCAAGGCGCATGGAACGCTGTTACCTTCCCTCCGAAGCGGTACCTATTTATCTACTTGCAATTTCTTGCTTTCGAACTGCTAGGTTGGCAGGAGCTGGAACTAGAGACGGGAGCTCACTCCGTCATGCGGCACACTCGGGTTTCAAACTGCTGAACTACCGACCTTCCACAGCCTGCAGTTCAGCAAGAGTATACACATATTTAAAAAACAAAATCTTTGTTAAAAGACTCCAACGATATGTAATGTTTTCAATTATGTACATGGGTGTGTATTGTAAAAATACTATAAATAAAAATATTTTTAAAAAAGAAATCACATTCTTTTTTCCCCTTGTCCTACAATGGCCAACCACCTCTGCTTGACTTTTGCTTTGAAAACCCTACAGGATTGCCATAAGTCAACAGTGGCTTGACGGCATTTTCCACCACCACATGGCAAAGTGGCATCAGGTAACCAACTCTCCCAGGGTTGACTCTCCGGACCCCACTCAATTGCCAGTAGCCTTCAATTCGTTCCGACGAACCAACCCGAGCCAGGAAGCGTAACCTGTCTATTTAGCAATGGGTAACTCTGCCTATAAATTTACTTACACATTCGCATTACATGGCAGGTCGTAGCTACCTATTGATTTTGTTCCACTAAAATAGATGGCTTTTGTTTAATGCTGGGAGGGGGGGGAAGGAGAGCCATTTTCCCTGACACCCAACCACTTCTTTAATAGTCTTGGAATAATCTATATTTCATTAAAATGATGACTTACTGCGCCCTGAGTATTCCCCTGTCTTCTTAACTATTGATTTAAGGCAGTTTAACACTTGTACAGCATATAATAAATTGGCTACGACTGGCAGCCTTTTGTGATGAAACCATTCCTTAGTATGTAAAAAAACCCACAACCCTATAGTGGCATACATTATGGCTAGTCTGTGGTTTTGTTTCTCAGAGAAATGGGGGAGCCGATCGCTGATTGATTTTAAACATGCACACCCAACCTATGAAACTTTCAGGGAAGTGGAAGGTTCAGTTATCCATATTCATGCGCTGATTTATAGGGGAAGGAAGCCTTGCACTAAATCCTGACTGTAAACCGGGTTCCCCATAAAGTATTTAGTCAAGTCATCCATCACAGGGTGGGTTTTTTTTTCTTTTCTTCCAAGGAGGCCTTAATGGGGCTAGGAACTACAAGTGCTTTGTGAATCACTTGCTTTAGAGGGCAGCTGCTAGGAACTTTATAAGTGCCAATTATTCAAACTTAGCTAAGCCTTTTTAGCCTTTTAATCAGGAATCAGCGACTCCTTATATCTCAATTACTCCCCTTCGAGTACTTGCTGAGACTTGGCTGGACGTGTTCTGCTGAAGGGCTATAGAGAATTGGGGGGGGGGAAATTAAGAGTAATTGCATTTCTATTTGGGTGTGGTTTATTGATCCCCTTGCTTCCATCATGCAGTGTTCCCTCTAAGCTGAGTTGGTGTGAGCTAGCTCATAGTTTTTCAGCCTCTGGCTCACACTTTTTTTGTCTCAGCTCAGGAAGGTCAGCTCCAGAGCAAACTGAATTATGCAGTAGGCAAATCGCTTGCTCACAACTTTAATGCCCGTAGCTCACAAGGTAGAATTTTTGCTCACGAGACTCCACATCTTAGAGGGAACATTGCAAGTGTCTGCCTGTGTTGCATGAAGCTGATGGGTATCTAAGGAAGCATCCAATGAAGCTGATGGAGAGTAGATCCAGGATGGACAAAAGGAAATGCTTCTTGACCCAGAGAGTGATTAAGATGTGGAATTCACTGCCAGAGGATGTAGTGATGGCCAAAGGCATAGATGGCTTTAAAAGGGTGTTAGAGAGATTAATGGAGGACATGGTGTCTGAAGGGAATCTCCATATTTGAAGGCAGTCAAATATGCCCTGTTGTTGGCCGTCCAGAGGAACTGGTTGGCCACTGTGTGTGACAGGATGCCAGACTAGGTGGACCATTGGTCTGATCCAGCAGGGCTCTTATTATGTTCTTATAATGGCCGCAGGCATAGATAGTGATGCTCTGTCTTCTTGCAAGTGTTGCAAGTGATGCTCTGTCTTCTTGGTGCTTGGGGGGGCCAACAGTGGGAGGGCTTCTAATGACCTGGCCCCACTGGTGGACCTCCTGATGGCATCTGGTATTTTTGGCCACTGTGTGACAGAGTGTTGGACTAGATGGGCCTTTGGCCTGATCCAACATTGGCGTCTCTTATGTTCTTATAGCTTGGAAAAAGGGGATGAGATAAATTCGTGAAGGATAAGTCAGCCAGTGGCTACCAGCCATGGGGAATGAGGGGAACTGCCACTTTCAGAGGCACTAAGCCTCTGAATCCCAGAGTCAGGAGGCAACATCAGAGGAAGTCCTTGGCCTCTATGCCCTGTTGTTGGCCGTCCAGAGGAACTGGTTGGCCACTGAGTGAGACAGGATGCTGGACTAAATGGACCACTGG
>NW_015168207.1:26662-29823 GCF_001447785.1 Gekko japonicus | reverse complement strand
CCCTTTAATACAGTTCCACCTGTTTAGCAGATTGGAAAGATTTAAAAGACTATTTGGAGAAGAATTGGGATGTAAGAGACAACTTATTTTGCTTTAATAACTACTGAACGTTAAACTTTAACAAAATGGAATAAGAAATAGAGGAATTTATATATGAAGAGATTAGTTACCTGTTGAACTTGTAATGATAAAGGGATGGAAGAACGAATTTAAGCATTTTGCAGGAGGTTGTAGCACTGTGGGAAGCCTTGTAGGGGGGGAAAGGGAGGAGGGTAGGATGAAAAATGTATTATAAATGTTGATTTTGAGTGATGACATCCTAAATAAACAATTGTTTTTTAAAAAATACAGTTCCTCATGTTGTGGTGACCCCCAACCATAAAATTATTTTCGTTGCTATCATAAGACCATTGAAAATTTGTGTTTTCCGATGGTCTTAGGTGACCCCTGTGAAATGGTCGTTCGACCCCCAAAGGGGTTGCGACCCACAGGTTGAGAACTGCTGCTCTAGACCGAAGCCAACCCCAAAGTAGCCGAGAACGCCCAAGCATGGGTGATCCTGCAGCATCAAGATGGAGGTTATGGCACCCAGGGGGTAGCATTTCCCTTCTCCCTTTCTGATTTCCTTATCATGTCAGAACGATGACACAGATGGTCGTTTGCAGGTAAGGAGGGCTCCCCACGATGGACTTGGTGCCAAACCCTTCCATCACCTTAGCTTTTTGTCACTGACGATTGTCCCCTCCTCGGTGTCTGGAGATGCACAATCTTTTCCTTAATAACGTTTGCTGAGAAAGGATAATACTGCCCTTCAGGAATTCCGCTGACATTTCAGAAATAATAATAATGATAAAGCAGCCTCGCGCGTCAGCTTCTTTGGATGCCTGATAACTGCCCCTCAGATTGGCGAGCAATCCAGCCGAGAGACATTTTGCCTTTCGAAAACTCATCACCCGGCGTAGTAACAGTTTGTCAAACTCTGCATATTGTCCCGAACCTCCACGCTTTAGTTGTCTCTGCCTTTTAACCTCTCCAAGATTGGGAAGCTTATTTTAAAAAAGAAAAGAAAAGAAAGAAAAGCAACAACCTCAATAGCCCATGTTCAAGGTCCCCCGCTTACACTTTCTCAGCACAATAGTATCCTCCCCCAAGATCCATTTTTGTTCATCCCACACTATTAAAAATAATCTTTCTTCTCTATCCACGCCTGATACTCCTTCCGAAGACATTAAGGCAAATGAGTGGGACAGAGCAGAGATGACAAGGATAGGTTTGCTTCATGTAAGAAATGCAGGGGGGGGGGCGACTGAAAGCATAGAACAGCTAGGACTCTTCTCAAGGACTCCCATAAGGTGCCTGGAAAGTTCACAGCTATAACTGAGAACACTGTGTGTGTGTAAAGTCCAGTCAAGTTGCTGCCAACATATGGTGATCTCAGCAAAGGGCTTTCAAGGCAAGTGAGAAGCAGAGGTGTGTTGCCATTGCCTTCCTCTAAAGAGTCTTCCTTGGTGGTCTCTCATCCAAGAGTTATGGTGACCCCAGCAAGGGGCTTTCAAGGCAAGTGAGAAGCAGAGGTGAGTTGTCATTGCCTTTCTCTGAAGAGTCTTCCTTGGTGGTCTCTCATCCAAGACTTATGGTGACTCCAGCAAGGGGCTTCCAAGGCAAATGAGAAGTAGAGGTGGGTTGCCATTGCCTGCCTCTGCAGAGTCTTCCTTGGTGGTCTCTCATCCAAGACTTATGGTGACCCCAGCAAGGGGCTTTCAAGGCAAGTGAGAAGCAGAGGTGAGTTGTCATTGCCTTCCTCTGAAGAGTCTTCCTTGGTGGTCTCTCATCCAAGACTTATAGTGACCCCAGCAAGGGGCTTTCAAGGCAAGTGAGAAGCAGAGGTGGGTTGCCATTGCCTTCCTCTGAAGAGTCTTCCTTGGTGGTCTCTCATCCAAGACTTATAGTGACCCCGGCAATGGGCTTTCAAGGCAGGAGAAAAGCAGAGGTGTGTTGCCATTGCCTTCCTCTGCAGTGTCTTCCTTGGTGATCTCCCTTCCAAGTACTAACCCTGCATAGCTTCTGAGATCTGACGAGATCAGGCTATACCACACTGCCTTCCCTCCTGACTGAGAATATTAACTAAACCAAAAAGTGGTTAAGCAATTGGCTAGTTCATTTATATGTTCCCTTTTGGTTAAAAGTCCAGAAGTTGGTTACAAAATGTTAAAAAAAAACACCAAGTAAAGAAAGCTATTAAAATACAGTGAAGATTAAATGAAAACAGTAAAAATCATTAAATACCATGGATAAAAGTAATGGCATGTGTTATTCTTGTAGTGCCACTTCCCCGACACACCATTCCTTATTGATCAAACTCATCAGCTTTCCCGTAAAAAAGCAATAGCAAATTGCAAGTAGATTAATAGGTACCACTTTAGTGGGAAAGTAACAGCGTTCCGTGCGCCTTGGTGTTTAGTCATGCCGGCCACATGACCACGGAAACGTCTTTGGACAGCGCTGGCTCTTTGGCTTTGAAACGGAGATGAGCACCGCAACCCTAGAGTTGGATTCGACTGGCTTTCGAGCAAGGGAACCTTTACCTTTACCTAAAGGAGCTGGATGCTGGCCCTGGACCAAGTTTATCTAGCCCTCAGTGGCTGTAGGAGTTTTAATTCATATCTGGGCAAAGAAAAAATGCAAATGGAAAATAATTCTCAGTCCACTTGTATTTCATCTATATGTTTAGAGCATTGGTCATACACATTCTGAAAGGCTGAAGAACCACTTTCTTTTAGGAAGCTCTTTCCTCCTGACTGAGAATATTAACTAAACCAAACAGTGGTTAAAAGTCCAGAAGTTGGTTACAAAATTTAAAAAAAAAACAAGTAAAGAAAGCTATTAAAATACAGTGAAGATTAAATGAAAACAGTAAAAATCATTAAATACCATGGATAAAAGTAATGGCATATGTTATTCTTGTAGTGCCACTTCCCCGACACACCATTCCTTATTGATCAAACTCATCAGCTTTCCCGTAAAAAAGCAATAGCAAATTGCAAGTAGATTAATAGGTACCACTTTAGTGGGAAAGTAACAGCGTTCCGTGCGCCTTGGTGTTTAGTCATGCCGGCCACATGACCACGGAAACATCTTCGGACAGCGCTGGCTCTTTGGCT
>NW_015168207.1:8350-26557 GCF_001447785.1 Gekko japonicus | reverse complement strand
GGGGGGGAAGAGGATGTAAGTCATTATATTCTAAAAGAAACAAGGCAGATCTCAGGAAATAAAAAAGGACTTAGAGGTCATTAGACAGATAACATCCATCTTAGTCTGGTGCCACATCATTCAACAGAAAGAAATACCAGAGTCCAAAAGTTATTCCCAGCTGATGTGGTATCACTGAGCAATATCTCCAGCGGTGCTCTGAAGAAGGGGCTCAGGTGGGACAGCAGAGGGGGTAGAACCTGCAGGCACCAAGGTGGAAAACGCTTTCCGCCTGCAACAGGAACGCATTTTCGCTACATCCCGTATGATACTCATTAGGGCATCGGCTTTCAGCCATAAGCACTTGACTAGTTTAAGGCAAAGCTCCAGAAGATCCTCTTGAAACCTTTAAACAACGCCTTGATTTGTGGGACAGCTACTGAAATCGTTCCAAATGTTTTTCCATATAACCAAGAGCTGAAAGAGAAAGATTCATCCACTTTCTACGAGGGAGGGAGGGAGGGAGGGGGAGAGTCTGTTGCTCGTGGATTCGCTGAAGAACAGCAGCTTTCCCGTTCTCCAGGCACATGACCTGTGGTTAACCCCAATCCTCAACATGGGGCCTACATTTAATTACGTTTTCTTTATTCCATTATGTTAACATTTATTATCTCTAGTCCTATCTGCCTTCCTGTCTCTAGCTTGCACTATCAGGTCATGTTTTAACTGTGTGCAACCCACTAGCTGAACGCCAGATGATGAAGACGATTGCTCTCAACACATTATGGGACCCCTTTTTCATGTCAACCACTGATAAAGCCCTCTAAGAGGATGATTCTGGGGCATCTCCTGGGCCTCAAAAGCCTAGCGGAAGAGCTCCGTCTTGCAGGCCCTGCGGAATTGCACTAGGTCCCGCAGGGCCCTGATCTCCACCGGGAGCTCATTCCACCAGGTAGGAGCCGCCACCGAAAAAGCCCTGGCCTTGGTTAGGGCAAGCTTGATGTCCCGGGGGCCTGGAACCTCAAGGAGGTCCAGACTCCCTGATCGCAGCGCTCTTGGGGGAACATACGGGAAGAGGCGGTCCCTCAGGTAGGCTGGACCCTGGCCATTCAGGGCTTTAAAGGTGAGAACCAGCACTTTGAAACGAATACTGACCTTTGATGGACCAAGGGCCTTATTTAGGACAGCAGAGTCTATCCTTTCAATAGCAGAGTTGAGAGCAATTGTGACAGAATTCCACCTACCATGGAATTCAAGTTGAAGCTGGAGGTCCTCGTTTCAGGCAGAGCATCTCAGGAATTTCCTCCCCCATCACTGCGATTGGGTCTTGCATTATTTTGACTAGATTCTGTACTCATTTTCTCTCTGCTTGGCATGGTGCAATAACTATATTCTGCACTGATGGACCGTTTCACCTCACTTTTTCAAATTCTTCTTCTACTGCAGTCCTCCAGAAGGGAGGGGGAAATGTGACCTTGGAAATCAACTCACACACAATGGCTTGGTGAGAACACGCTCTAGGAGTGACAGAATGTTGTGAGCTGTTCAGAGTCAGATGAGAGGGGAACAGAATACAGTGTGGAGCTCTTGAAGGGGAGCCTTCAGTGTGCTACAGAGAAATTTCCCAATTGTTTCCCCCTACCCCTGTGATTACTTGTGGGCATTCATTTGGGGTTCCTAGGCCTCCCACCGTGGTGAGAGACCTCAGGATGATCTTCTTCATTTCTGAAAAAAAGCAAAAGAGAAAATCACTGCCACACCAAGGCAAAACAAAGATGAAGAAATGCATTGTTGCGGAGGGAAACCACCTCTTAAGAATCTCTGAACACAAAAGCAATAGATCTCATAAAAGAGCTGATGCTTCTCTGGTAGAATATTTCTTAGAATACAGGCACAAGCCTACAGACTTCTTGTTTGGGGTTATATTCAGATCTGATAGACAAGATGAAAGAACTCTGTTGAGAAAAGCAGCTGAATGGGCTTTGATGTTAAAAACCCTGCACTCTAATGGGATAAATGAAAACGTCTCCTGGCAGATGCTAATGTAGATAAGGAACAGAATAAGGCTGATTTCCCACTAGAGCTGCCTAGATGTTGCACCGCCATTTGCCCCGATACTATTGGTCAATTTCACACCCGAAGCCGCGGGGCTCCATTTGACCCGCAGCTTCGCCCAATTTCCTCCGCAGTTTCATGATCCTCAAAAAACAGGATCACGAAACTGCGGGGGGAATCGGGCGAAGCCGCTACTCAAAATGCAGCCCCGCAGCTTCGGGTGTGAAATTGACCAATAGTATCGGAGCAAACGGTGGCGTAACATCGAGGCAGCTCTAGTGCGAAATCAGCTTAAGTGTTCGTTCTAGTGTACATATGGGAACGGAGCTAAAAAGAATTTGAAAGGTCAATATGATTTTTAGTGTCCAAATTAACAATTGATATTGTGAATTTTTTGTTAACACGTAAGATATCATATATTTTAATGTTGCTTTGGTTTTCTTAATAACTTATTATGAATTGCACTCTGTACATGATCTGTGAAAATGTTCTGTATTTCATCAATTTTTTAAAAAATTATGTATCAAACCTGCCCTATTTTTAAATTATTTCATCAAATTTCCCCTGATGAAGCTCCACACGAAATACAAAGGGTCTGTATAATTATTATTCATTTCCCTCTGCACTAATATGCTTCTTCATCTTCATTTTACAAGCCAGAAGTAACAGTGGGTAACTGTAGGAATCGCAGGACATTATATGATAGAACAAGAGAGTTTCCAGTGAAGAGGAGGAGGAGAAGAAGGAGAAGAAGGAGAAGAAGAAGGAGGAGGAGGAAGAGGAGGAGATTGGATTTATACCCCACCCTTCACTCGGATTCTCAGAGCAGCTTACAAACTCCTTTCCCTTACCCTCCCCACAACAATCCTGTGAGGTAGGTAGGGCTGAGAGAGCTCCGAGAGAACTGCCCTTTCAAGGACAGCTCTTGCCAGAACTATGGCTTGCCCAAGGTCATCCAGCAGCTGCAAGTGGAGGAGTGGGGAATCAAACCCGGTTCTCCCAGATTAGAGTCTGCGGACTTAACCACGACACCAAACTGACTCTCACCAAATTAGAGCTACTATTGTCACTTCTGGTTGTACCCAGAAATGATACAGTGATGCTGGCCATGCCGCTGATATGTCTTCACCCTTGCAACCCTCCCATTGGTTGTCATGCTCTCCCTTGCCAACCCTATATTAGTTAGTTCCTACTAAATGCAGATTTCATGACAAAGTGGTGAGCATGAAGATGGGAAAAGAGGCCAGGTAGATAAGGCTAGGGGGGAAATAGCCGGTAACATACCACATTGGAGGAAGAAGGAGGGGGAGGAGGAAGAGGAGGAGGAGGAGATTGGATTTATACCCTGCCCTTCACTACCCAAAGGAGTCTCAGAGCGGCTTACAAACTCCTTTCCCTTCCTCTCCCCACAACAGACACCCTGTGAGGTAAGTGGGGCTGAGAGAGCTCTCTTGAAAACTGCCCTTGAGAGAACAGCTCTGAAAGAACTTGTGACTGACCCAAGGTCACACCCAGCAGCTGCATGTAGATGAGTGGGAATCAATTCAATTCAAAACCTTTATTGGCATGGATCAGAATCATAAACAGTCACCTGTTTCTCCCAGATTAGAATCCGTGCTGCTAACCACTAACCACTACACCCAACCACTGGACAATGAAGAAAATGGGCAGGAAAAAAAGTTGATTCATTTGAAAGCTGGTGTTGGAGGAGAGTTTTATGGATACCATGGAGTCCCAAGAAGACATATAAGAGAGCTGTAGATCAAATCAAGCCTCCAGATTAGAATCCGTGCTGCTAACCACTACACCCAACCACTGGAAAATGAAGAAAATGGGCAGGAAAAAAAGTTGATTCATTTGAAAGCAGGTGTTGGAGGAGAGTTTTATGGATACCACGGACTCGCAAGAAGACATATAAGAGAGTTGTAGATCAAATCAAGCCTGAACTCTTCCTAGAAACTGAAATGACTTAACTGAGACTGTTACACTTTGGTCATGTTATGAGAAGACAAGAGTCTCTGGACAGTACAATAATTCTAGGAATAATTGAAGGGACCAGGAAAAGAGGATGACCCAACATGAGATAGATAGACTCAATCCATATAAATAGCTTTAAAAGGGGATTGGATAGATTCATGGAGGGTAGGTATCAATGGCTACTAGCAGGGCTCTTCTTATGTTCTTATGAAGGCCTTGGCCTCTATGACCTGCTGTTGGACCTCCAGAGGAACTGGTTGGCCACTGTGAGATACAAGATGCTGGAATAGATGGACCACTGGTCTGATCCAGCAGGGCTCTTATGTTCTTATGAAGGCCACAGGCATAGATCGCATGAAAAGGGGATGAGATAGATTCATGGAGGATGTCTGTCAATGGCTACTAGCCACGGGGAACGAGGGGAACTGCCACTAGAGGAACTGGTTGGCCACTGTGAGATACAAGATGCTGGAATAGATGGACCACTGGTCTGATCCAGCAGGGCTCTTATGTTCTTATGAAGGCCACAGACATAAATAGCATGAAAAGGGGATGAGATAGATTAATGGAGGATGTCTGTCAATGGCTACTAGCCATGGGGAACGAGGGGAACTGCCACATTCACACACACTAAGCTTCTGAATCCCAGAGCCAGGAGGCAACATCAGAGGAAGGCCTCAGCCTCTGTACCCTGTTGCTGGCCCTCCAGAGGAACTGGTTGGCCACTGTGTGAGACAGGATGCTGGACCAGATGGACCACTAGTCTAATCCAGCAGGGCTCTTCTTACATTCTTATATTCTTCATCAAGGAAGCCACAACCCTCAGTTTGCAAAATCTGAGAATGGCTGTTAACAACTGGACCTTTTGGAGGCCATCCGTTCGTAGGGTCACCATAAATCAGAAGCTACTTGATGACATTTAACATATACACAACCTACCCCTATACTCCGGGAAGTTTTTTTTTATTTATTTAAAGTCTCAGTTTGCAAAATCTGAGAATGGCTGTTAACAACTGGACCTTTTGGAGGCCATCCGTTCATAGGGTCACCATAAGTCAGAAGGTACTTGATGACATTTAACGTATACACAACCTACCCCTATACTCCTGGAAGTGTTTTTTAAAATTTATTTACAGTTTTTTTATTGTTTTGAACAGTATTTTTAACATCGTAACCATAACATATTACACTGAGTTTCGTTAACTCTAGTATCTGTTACATAAAAATGATCAATACTTACTCACGAACATGAGTAATCTGAAAACAGTTTACATTAAACATGTTATACCGTGTGAACATGAGATACATTGTGTTATGTAAGTATAGAACTAATATTAGTAAAGCAGTGTACAAATTAAAAATAATTTTTTGCTAATTAACTTGTAATGCAACTTACTGGCAGAGAGAAAAAAGTATTTAGAATAAACAACCACCCAATGCAAATAACATATCAAATCCATTTGTCAAATTGGGACCACTCAGAGGAGATAAATTGCTGCTGAGATAGAAAGTCCAACACCGGGTACCATTTCCCTAGAAACCGCTCCTGTGTTGAGTTCTGATGTGTAACGTCTAATTTACTGGTAACTGGATCCATAAGAAGTTAGAAGTCTTCCTCCAGACTGATGAACCTTCCTCTAACTTCAGTAGCTCTTTCTCCTGTAGAAGAGCTACATAAGTTTAAGGCAGCCTCTTTAGGATGGATGAAGTCTTCATACTTCTCTGAGTGCATGGAAAGGATAGAAGGGTTTTGTTTTTGTTTTTTGTGGGGGGGGGGTTGGTTTAAAAAGACCTTACCAAATTAGTTCTGTGACAACTGAGCGGGCTGTCCCCTTCAAAATGTTGAGAGAAGTCCACAGTCAGTTAACTAATAAAAATACAATCAAAACAGTTGAGAAAATGGGAGGAAATTGATTCTAAGAGCTTTTCGCATCCCAGAGAGAGAGATTTGGGTCAGGAGGATCCCCAGTTGTTCGTCCCCATAACAATTCCTCACAGGACTTCAGTTTATATTCCCCTAATCACCTGTTTGGGAGTGATTCTTCATGCTCTATAAACCGAGGAAACCAAGGGAAAACTGCCAAATCAAAGCTGTTTACTGACATGATCTACTATGACAGTTCTTTGGGAACCATTACAAGCTATTGTGCCGGGAAGAGCTCAGGGAATATTTTATGTGTAACTGATCTGATAGACCATAACAGTTCCGGGAAAGTGTCATTCAGACCATGGAGTGAAACTCCAGTGGATGATCTTTTAAAATAAATAAATGAATGAATAAATAAATAAACGTAAGAATTTCAGGAATAGAACAGACACAAAGGAATCTGAAAACACCGAGTATCCAGTGAGCCGGTAAAAGTGACTAGTTAGCAGGTAAAAGGGACTAACACACTGATCCATTTATTTATTTTTTCTGACTTTGAAGTATACTTTATTTATTTAAAAACTATTTATGTTAAAATATTTTAAAATCAAGAGTTTGGGGGGGAGGAGGTTCATAATAAAGATGCATCTTTAAATTCATAAAAACCAAACAAAAGGACATCACTAAAACAGTGAAAGCAAAAGTGTGGGCCAGTTTGGTGTAGTGGTTAAGTGTGCGGACTCTAATCTGGGAGAACCGGGTTGGATTCCCCACTCCTCCACTTGCACCTGCTGATGACCTTGGGAAAGCCATAGTTCTCATAAGAGCTGTCCTTGAAAAAGAGCAGTTTCTGTCAGAGCTCTCTCAGCCCTGCCTACCTCACAGGGTGTCTGTTGTGGGGAGGGGAAGGGAAAGGAGTTTGTAAGCTGCTCTGAGACTCCTTTGGGTAGTGAAGGGCGGGGTATAAATCCAATCGCTTCTTCTTCTTCCTCTTCCTCTTCCTCTTCCTCTTCCTCTTCCTCTTCCTCTTCCTCTTCTTCTTCTTCTTCTTCTTCTTCTTCTTCTTCTTCTTTATACATACAAAAAACATTAAAAGAATTCCAACAGGACAGGAAGGAGGGATCACTAAGGAAAACCAGAACAAACAAACAAACAAAAAAAAAGTCCTCACCTGCCAGTGGAACGGGACAGGCAGATCTCAATGAAGAGAGAGTTCCCATGTTTTGGGGCCACGACTGAGAAGGCCCAGCTGCCAAATCTTAGAAGGAGGGGACCCCTGAAGCAGGTCCTCTGAAGATGGCCATTGTGGTTCTTCTTCTTCTTCTTCTTCTTCTTCTTCTTCTTCTTCTTCTTCTTCTTCTTCTTCTTCTTCTTCTTCTTCTTCTTCTTCTTCTTCTTCTGTATACATACAAAAACATTAAAAGAATTCCAACAGGGCAGGAAGAAGGGATCACTAAGGAAAACCAGATCAAACAAACAAACAAAAAAAGTCCTCACCTGCCAGTGGAACAGGACAGGCAGATCTCACTGAAGAGAGAGTTCCCATGTTTTGGGGCCACGACTGAGAAGGCCCAGCTGCCAAATCTTAGAAGGAGGGGACCCCTGAAGCAGGTCCTCTGAAGATGGCCATTGTGGCTACTATGGCAGAACTTTGGGTTTGTGGCCGGTGAGGAAAAAAATCTACTGCAAAAAAAATTCACATAACACACAGTTTTAAAAACGTCAATGTGGTAAATGTCACTACTGTGGAAACGATCTGGATCTCACGGTAAGCATTTGAAGTCTGGTTCATTTCTATAGGAAATATTTAGGCATTTTTTGTTTTAATGTTCTCTTATGTTCTTATGTTCACTGAAATTACCCTGGGCTGAAGAATGCCCAAAGGTTGTTGGATGTGCCAATACAATGTAAGTGAACAGATCTATTCTATAGCCAGTTTGGTGTAGTGGTTAAGTGTGTGGACTCTAACCTGGGAGAACCGGGTTTGATTCTCCACTCCTCCACTTGCAGCTGCTGATGTGACCTTGGGTCAGTCACAAGCTCTGGCACAGCTGTCCTCGAAAGAGCAGTTTCTGTCAGAGCTCTCTCAGCCCCACCCACCTCACAGGGTGTCTGTTGTGGGGAGAGGAAGGGAAAGGAGTTTGTAAGCCGCTCTGAGACTCCAAGTGAAGGGCGGGGTATAAATCCAATCTCCTCCTCCTCCTCCTCTTCTTCCTCTTCTTCTTCCTCTTCTTCTTCCTTCCTTCCTTCTTTCTTCTTCTTCTTCTTCTTCTGGCTGCCACCACCTAAGTGGAACCCAGAGCAACAGAATGGACAGAGTAATTGCAAACCATATTAAGAAAGAGTAATT
Organism: Gekko japonicus; assembly: GCF_001447785.1. Taxonomy (NCBI): domain Eukaryota; kingdom Metazoa; phylum Chordata; class Lepidosauria; order Squamata; family Gekkonidae; genus Gekko; species Gekko japonicus. Next base: position 18,329 of record NW_015168207.1, on the reverse strand, counting down.
GCAAACCATATAAAAATTCAACATTAAAAAATGGAAAATGTGAATATTTTGACTGAAAAGGAAGTGTCTAAAAGCTCCTCTGATCCCTGATTAGGAAAGAAGGTATGAAGTCCAAGTAGCTGAGCCACCAATCAAACTGAAGAGCCATTCTGACGCAATAAAGTGCTCACTTAATCAGCCTCAGTGGCTTCTCTTCATCAGGAGGTCTCAGCCTCTGAAGACTCAAGGAGAAGACGCAGTCGTGGTAGGTGTCTTCTACTGCCTAGCAATAAAGCAACAGCTGCCTTTGAACACATTCCACAGTAACCAGATTGAGCGGCTGCCCTTTGCGCGAGAGGCCTATTTATAAATGTCTTATAAAATAAATACAACGCGAAAGGAAAAAAATAAATGATCAGCCGGCGTGATAAGCCCGGAAAGACGGTGCCGTAAACCATAATGAAGAAATCAGCAGACAGCATGATAGACGGAGGACCATCAGGGCTAAAAAACAGCACATTGACCTACAGGACTCCATAAGAATTGATTAACCATTTATTGCAATGCTGGTTTAAACCAGCGTTTAATGTTATCTGGAGTGATTGATATTGTAGTTTATGAAATTTACTCCCTGCCCTATAGGTAACGATGCCAATGACGGATCTTAAAGCCCTCTGTTTCAGGCTGCGGCAGTGCTTAGGTGCAAGCTAGACACGACAATCGATGTGCAGCACTTGCCTCGGGCAGTCGTCATGAACGGGAAACCAGGGGTCATTTCCTGCAGGAGCGCACAGGAGCGGAGCTCTTGCAGTAAAGAGCCCTGGGGGTGGGCACATGCAACAAACCACACCCCCTGCTCCCAGCAGCCCTCAGTTAGAGCAAGAAGCAGCCAGGTAAGTTGCAGAGCCCCCCCCCCCAGCCCCCCGGCCCAAAACAGTCCAGTGGCACCTTTAAGAACAAGTTTTATTCAGGTACAAGCTCTCCCTCCTCTGCGAGGACAGATCTGCACATTCCGCCGCCCCCCAATAGCTAGCAATCCAAAACAGTCCTGTGGAGCCTGAGCGGTGGGTGTTGCCTTCTGACACACTTCCGGTAATGTCAGGGGGTGTGGCATATGCAAATGAGTTATGCTAATGTGTTATGCTAATGAGCAACTGCACCTCTTTTTCTACGAAATGACCCCTGCGGGAAAGTATGATGCAGAGTCCGCACGTTATACCTTTCACCATCTTCCCTTCCATACCCGTAGAAGTGGAATGGACACAGGCAGGCAGATAACTCAATGCCATCACATTAGGGTTGCCAGGCTGGAAAAGACTTGGAGACTTTGGGGGTGGATACAGGAGAAGGCAGGGTTTGGGGAGGGGAGGGGCCTCAGCCTGGTATAACGACATAGTGCCCACCCTCCAAAGCAGCCGTTCTCTCCGGGGGAGCTGATTGCTGTCAATTGGGGATCAGTTGTAAAAGCGGGAGATCCCCTGGTTTCACAGACCCATAGCTAGGATTTTTTTTAATTTGGGGGGGCTTTAAATAAGTCAAGGGAACCCCACAACACCCCCCCCCAAGGGAGCACCAGAAATAAAATAAAAATGGAAAGTCAGGGGGGCTGGGCTGGATGGGAAGTCGGGGGGGAGCTTGGCAGTAAGTCGGGGGGTTGGCCCCCAAGATGACCCACTGTAGCCACAGGCCTGAGGTCCCACCTGGAGGTCGGCAACCCTACATCACATCATGGAGAAATAAGAAGAAAGTGTGGAAGGCCTGTGGCTCAGTGGTAGAACAACAGCTTGGCGAGCAGAAGGTCCCAGGTTCAGTCACCGACATCTCCAGTTAAAAGGTCCAGGCCTGAGATCCTGAAGACCCCCTGCCAGTCTGAGAAGACAATACTGACTTTGATGGACCAATGGTCTGATTCAGTGGATGGCTTCCTGCTCCATGAGATACGAGGGGCATGGCCTTGGGCCAGGGGCCACCTTGATGCAGACATAGAGTTCCATCCAAAGGCTTAATAATAAGAGACTGGTCAAGTGGAAAGCCATGTGCCATCAGGTGTGTGTGTGAAGTGCCATCAAGTCACTCATCCAAGACTTATGGTGGTCTCTCATCCAAGACTTATGGTGACTGTCAAGGCACGGGAGAAGCAGAAGTGGTTTGTCGTGGCCTTCCTCTGCAGAGCCTTCCTTGGTGTTCTCCCATCCAAGCACATCTGTTTAGCCTTGACCAGGTCTAGGGCATTTTCCTCCAGGTGGGAAGTGGGGAACTCTCGCTTTTACAACGGATCCCCAGCAAGGGGCTGCCAAGGCAAGGGAGAAGCAGAAGTGGTTTGTCGTGGCCTTCCTCTGCAGAGCCTTCCTTGGTGGTCTCCCATCCAAGCACATCTGTTTAGCCTTGACCAGGTCTAGGGCATTTTCCTCCCAGGCTTCAGCCTAGTGGAACATGTTCCCACTGGAGATCAGGGCCCAGCAGGATTTAATGCTATTCCTCAGGGTTGCCCGCCTCCGGGTGTGAACTGGGGATCTCCCGCTTTGACAACTGATCTCCAGCTGACAGAGATCTTACAGCTCATTTTAAATGGTCCTTGGAAATTGACACTGAGGGCGCCTTCCATGGGACTGCACCCCTAATGGGATGGTGTCCCTTCTGCTTGATGTCATCACATTGGGGAAGTCCCCTCTCCCTCCAGGAATGCTCCCAAAGTCCCCTGCCAGAGATGGGGCAGAACCTGGCAACCCTCGTGAGGATAAATGGAGTAGAAAAGAATGATATGAATTGCTTTCGTCCCCACTGGAGAGGGCGAAGCGTGAATAAAGTAAATAGAATTAAGAATAATGAGCATGTTGCCTCCACCCTCCATGCATGAAAGGCTGTCAGAATGGGAGCACAGCATGTATGCCTATACAATCTGTACACATGTCCATTCTGACCTTAGTCTCAGAGGGCAGCCATCTTGATTCGCATTAGGCCAAGTAGATTCGAGCCCGTAGCCACTTAGAGAGCAACATAAGTGGGATTTGTGGCATTGACTCCAGGGATTGGTTTGCCTCGGTCCCCCAGAGACAAAGACCCAACGCGGTTCACATCATTCACCTCTCCTCCATTCTGTCCTCACCACAACCCCGCAAGGTAGGTTAGTCCGAGAGTGACTGGCCCAAGGTCACCCAGCAAGCTTCCATAGCAGAGGTGGGAAATCGAACCTGGGTCTCCTAGATTATGGTCCAAGATTCGAATCATTACACAGTGCTGGCTCTCAGCATAACTTGATGCTTGACATCTCACGGATGAATGTGATAAATAGGCCGCACCGAATAGTACTGTGGCTGAGACCACATGCCTACTCCCCTTTCCCCCTAGGAAATAGCCACCTGGAGACCTCCCACCAGCTCTGTTCCCACCGCGGGGCATTTGGGGGCAAAGCCCCACCACCCACGAGCCCTGCCCCACCACCAGCAATAACTGCTCTGGGCAGAGAAAATTCATTAATTCCAGACTGTTCAAACAAACACACATCTTTCTCATACTGGATGAATTAACTGCTCTAGTCCTTTGCTTACAAAGCTGTTACATTTGTATTTGGTTTTTGCCTAACATCTGATTTCTGAACCTTCTTTCAAACGTATGCCGTGAGAAGGACGCATCCTGTAATCAATTTGAGAAGATCAACTATACTTCTTGGCGGGTGTGATACAATTCCCAGCGTCCCCTGTGGGGTGCTGGCAAAGGAAGCCCTGACTTATGAACAACTGCTGATCAGAGAGAGAGAGAGAGAGAGAGAGAGAGAGAGAGAGAGAGAGAGAAGAATGAATGTAATGAAGGTTAAAGCAAAATTATTAATCTTATGTTCAGGCGATCAAATTTTACAAGCCACATCATGACTGCGTCTGGATTGCCTATTACTCTGGGTTTGTAGGAGTTATAATATAAAATGCCAATGGAGTGGAAAGCAAATGCATTTCAGAAATAGATGCCTACGATTTCCTTTGGCTCGCACGATGTACTCGCAATTAGGGGGCTGTTTTATCTGCATGCATCAAAACTGACTGTACATGGCTTTTGACCTTGGCCTGAACTGCAACTTTCAGCAGGCCTTCGGTTAGATGGGCCATCATTTCACCTGGGCTTTTAAACTTCACATTGCTTTGGATGTAAGACTAAGCAGGGAAAATAAACTGTGGTTGACATGGGCTTCCTTTAGGAAATGGTATATCAGAGGAACTGATTCAGTTATGTACCGTGTTCCTTAGACCTTCAGGGGTAGAACTGTGGCAAGAAGGAGGAAGAGAAGGAGGAGGAGATTGGATTTATACCTCACCCTTCACTACCCAAAGGAGTCTTAAAGCAGCTTACAAACTCCTTCCCCTCCCCACAACAGACACCCTGTGAGGTCGGTGGAGCTGAGAGAGCTCTGACAGAAACTGCTCTTTTTCAAGAACAGCTGTGGCAGAACTAGGGCTTGCCCAAGGTCATCCAGCAGGTGCAAGTGGAGGAGTAAGGAATCAAACCCAGTCCTCCCAGGTTAGAGTCCGATCACTTAGCCACTACACCAAACTGGGAGAACAAAGTCTGAGTCCAATGGCACCTTTAATACCAGCAAGGTTTAATTCTGGGTATAAGCTTTTGTGTACATGCATACTTCAGGTATATTGAAACAGACTTTCTCAACCATTATATATACGTAGAGAGAGGATGGGAGGTTAGTTGCCAGGAAGAGCTAGTTAGAGTCAAAATGCATACTGAGTGATAAGTGTAGTTAAGATTGGATTAAAGCAGTTGGTAAGACCTGTGAATAGCAGCAAATTAGCACACAGATAATAAAAGAGACAACAAATGGATGTGAGAACTAAGTTTGAGTCCAGTGGCACCTTAGAACACATAAAAGAAAGTTCTTCTTAACTCAAAGAGAAATAAACACATGGAATTCACAGCCTCAAGAAGTGGTGGCAGCTACAGTCATCAACAGCTCCAAGAGTGGTTTGGATAAATATATGGAGCAGAGGTCCATGAGTGGCTATTAGCCACAAGGTATAGATGGAACACTATGTCTGGGGCAGTGATGCTCTGTATTCTTGGTGCTCGGGGAGCAACAGTGGGAGGGCTCCTGGAGTTCTGGCCCCGCTGGTGGACCTCCTGAGGACACCTGGTTTATGGCCACTTTGTGACACAGAGTGTTGTACTGGATGGGCCATTGGCCTGATCCAGCATGGCTTCTCTTATGTTCTTATGTTCCTTAAGACTTCCTTAGCCATTACCAGGGCTTTTTTTTGTAGAAAAAGCCCAGCAGGAACTCATTAGCATAATAGGCCACACCCAACAGCAGGAACTCATTAACATATTAGGCCACACCCCCGTATTACCAGAAGTGTGCTCATCCAGCCACACCCACCTTTTGCTTCTTATTCTGTTTACCTTGTTTGTTGTCCAAACCCAGGGCGTTTTTTTGTAGCGGGAACTCCTTTGCATGTTAGGCCACACACCCCTAATTGTAGCCAATCCTAATGAGTTTCTGCTGTGGGGTGTAGCCTATTATGCTAATGAGTTCCTGCTGGGTGTGGCCAACTTGGGAGCCAGCCGGAACTCCGTTCCTGTGCGTTCCTGCCCAAAAATAGCCCTGGCCATTACATATACGCAAAGAAAGGGTGGAAGGTTAGTTGCCGGTAAGAGCTAGTTGGAGTAAAGATGTATACTGAGTGATAAGTGTAGCTAAGATTGGACATGAATCTAGCCTCCAGGTAGGATCCCCATCCCCTTGAATTACAGTTCATCTCCAGACTATAGAGATTAGTTCCCCTGGAGAAAATGGACACTTTGGAGGGTGGACTCTCTGGCACTGTACTCCACCAAGGTCCCTGTCCTCCTCAGGCGCCATTCCTAAATCTCCAGGAGTTTCCCAGCTGGGATCTGGAAGTCCTACGCCCAGGGCTATTTTTGGGCAGGAACACACAGGAACGGAGTTCCGGCTGGCTCCCAAGTTGGCCACGCCCAGCAGGAACTCATTAGCATAATAGGCCACACCCAACAGCAGAAACTCATTAGGAGTGGCTACATTAGGGGTGTGTGGCCTAACATGCATAGGAGCTCCTGCTACAAAAAAAGGCCCTGGGTTTTGACAACAAACAAGGTAAACAGAATAAGAAGCAAAAGGTGGGTGTGGTTGGATAACCACACTTCTGGTAACATGGGGGTGTGGCCTAATGTGCTAATGAGCTGTGCTGTCAGGGGTGTGGCCTAATATGCTAATGAGTTTCTGTGGTTGGGTGTGGCCTATTATGCTAATGAGTTCCTGCTGGGCTTTTTCTACAAAAAGAGCCCTGCCTACGCCCCATCTCCCACCCGTGGGGACTTTACCCCCATCCCCTGTCCATAGCCTGGGGGACCCCACCCCCATCTCCCACCCATGGCCAGGGGGACCTGTCCCACCCTATTCATAACTCAATATGATGTTTCTTTTAGATTTGCAATCCAACCTATCATTTCTTCAGATTCCACAATGTTATCTTCCTTATCAAAACTTAGGCCTGACAAGCTAGAAAATGCATTACAGTCTTTTAAAGAGATGTCAGAGATAACGACGGATGCAGACCGACACATTGCTAAAAGGATCGTTTCCCCCCCTTCTCGCTCCTGCTTCGGTTCCCCATATTTCACCAGGACTCGAAGAACATCATAAGCCCCTAATATCCTTGTTAAATATTTTATAGCGAGACTTCAGCTCAAAACAGAGAAAAGCTTTAGGCTGTGTGAGTGAATGATTTTATTTTTTTTTGCGAGGTTTCAATTAATTCCGCGGAAGGATATTTAATGAGACGTTTGCTTGCAAAACACCGTTTTGAAAGCACTCTTGCTGATGGGGCTGATGATAGTCTGCATTGGGGGGAAAACAGTTACTGCATTTTAGAAAATAAGATAAAGGAGAAGTCCAATTTATCAGCTGCCGGATTGCCTCTTTTGGTTTTCTGTCTGAATAGGATCCGGGAAACCGGGATTCAAGGCCCCACTCTGTCATGGAAGCTTGCCGGGTTACCTTGGGCCAGCCATGTGTCCTAAGCCTAAACTACCTCGCAGGGTTGTTTTTACATATGTATCTATTAAAAAGGGCTGCGGTGGCTCAAGTGGTTAAGATGCTGAACTGCAGACCGGAAGGTTGGTAGTTCGGCAGTTCGAGATCCGAGTGCCGCATGACGGAGTGAGCTCCCGTCTCTGGCCCCACCTCCTGCCGACCTAGCAGTTTGAAAGCAAGACATTGCAAGTAGATAAACAGGTACTGCTTCAGTCGGAAGGTAAAAGCGCTCCGTGCCCCTCGGTGTTTAGTCATGCCGGCCTCATGACCACGGAAACATCTTCAGACAGTGCTGGGTCTTCGGCTTGGAAACGGAGATGAGCACCGCATTCCTAGAGTCGGATTTGACTGGCTTTCGAGCAAGGGAAACCTTTACCTTTACCTCTACTATCTATTGAAAGCATTTGGATGCTGCCTTTCTATTCGATCAGGGTCCCTAAGGCAGCAAACATCAAAACATTAAAGCATTTCAACAATGGAAAACAGCATTTAAAATTATACAATAATTCAATAAAAGCACAAAAAACCAGAAACAGGAAGGAGGGGCAGTAACCATTATCAGGGGTGTGCCAGACAAAACAAAAATAACTTCACGTGCTGGCGGAAGACACTGATCGAGGTTGACAGATGAATCTCTGTGGGAGGGAGTTCCAAAACTTTGGTGCCGACCTTTATTGTCCTTTCATGGGGTGCCACTCTTCACACCCTTCTAGCCTCATATGAAGGGGGGCACCCAAAGTGGGACCACCAAAGATAATTGTAGTGTATGGGTAGGTCCATAAGGAGAAGGAGTCTCAGAGTGACTTACAATCTCCTTCCCTTCCCCACCCCACAACAGACACCCTGTGAGGTAGGTGGGGCTGAGAGAGCTCTTCTGAGAACTGCCATTGAGAGAACGTTTGACTGACCCAAGGTCACATCAGCAACTGCAAGTGGAGGAGTGGGGAATCAAACCGGGTCCTCCCAGATTAGAGTCCATACTCTTAACACTACGTCAAACCGGTTCTCGGTGGGGCTCAGAGCCAGGACTGAAAAATGTGGAGCAAAGTATTTAGCTTTCCCTTTCTACCACTCCACCTCTCTCCTATGCATGAAATTTTATGGGCCTTTCTGTAGTTGTGCAATTACAGTTCAGGCTTCCCCCCCTCCATGTTTTCTGAGTAGCGCTACAGAACATAACGGAATCTCCCAGTAGTATAGCCAATTTTAAAGTCTAGCGGGCAGACTCGATAAAACATTGAAGTCACCAGGGAGGGAAGGAATTGCAGACTTGAGCCATTCTTCCTCTTCAGTCTTCTCATCCTTCCAAACCATTGGCTCAAACTGCTCTTTGAATTCAGCTGCAGGGTGTGGGCTGATGTAAACAGGGAAGCAGATGAGGGTTGAAGACACCCGATGCGGCAGGGGTTGTGGGTTTTTTTAACCAAAGTGTGCGCATGCGCTGTTGGGTGCTTGTGCGCATCCCATGGAGACTTGGGGAAAAAAAACCCTTTTTGCGACGGGACATGGGCAGGCGCCGGATGCCACGAGCTACCACCAGAAACGTGATCAGACGCCCGCCCTTGCCCCGCGGTTTCCGGAAACTAGTACCTCGGAGGTACTAGTTTTTTACGGCGCATCTTCGGTGGGAAGCCTCGGGTTCACCACGGGAGCTCTACACTTCCCAGATGTTGCGGTTTGATCGCGTCCAGAAAATCCGCCTATCTTCCATCTCTGTAGCGTGGCTAATGCTCCGTGTGACCGCAGCCAAAGTTGTTTTTCAAGATATAAACATTTGTGTGCATGCACATTTTTTCAGAGGTGATAGTAGCAGGGTGTGGGCTAATGTAATGTAAAATTGAGGCAAAAGCCAATTTTTGAGTCCTCGAGGCGCTGGAACTGAAGAAAGGATGGAACAGAAACAAGAGGGCATTTGTTGCAGCCAGCTAGCCAAAGTCATGATATAATTCTTTAATGAGAAAAGGAATGAAAAGGCAGGTGATGAGCAGGTGTCACAGGGGACGAGTTCAATAAGGAGAATAATTGTGGCGGTGATTTGCAAATCAGGTAAGTCGGAATACTTCCACTAAAGCTGCTCTCAATCCCATTCATTGTGATGGGAGGAAAGCATCAGAAGTCCGGAGAGACCAGTGGATGAGTATCAGGTCTGACCATGACCTAATTTCGCTGGGGTGTTCAAAGGAGAATGTCTCAATGGATGGGAGCACTAATTAGTGGGGAGTGGGGGGTAAAAGATATCTTTAAAAGCTTTAAAATGGAGTGGAAGATTTTGTTTATTAAATGGTCAATTATCTTAAGCTTCCTCTAGGGGTTCAAACAGGCCCTGCTGATGAGGGTTGTGGGGTTCTTTTTTTTTGCTTTATTTTTGCAAAGTGCAAATTCGTTTAAATCGAGTCCATCAATTGAGCCACCACTGAAAATACTTGGTCAGTTGAAAACACTGATAAACTACAAATAAGCCGCACTGCTACTGATAAGGTGACTGCTACAGCTGCTGCTACCAACAGTAGGAGGAGAAAGTTTGAGTCCAGTGGCTCATTTAAGACCAACTGAGGCCCCGGTCACATGGGCCAGATATCGCGGGGAGAAGGCGTGGCTGTTTGCCCCGGAATGAACTACCATGCGGCCGCCGGATCAAACGTCCCGCTGATGTCCTGTGGTTCGGGGGGAGGTGCCGATCATACGTCAATCCTGTGGTGTGGCAAAGAAGCAGCGCGGCGGGGGTTGTGTTTTTCTTAACCGAAGTATGCGCATGCGCTGTTGGGTGCTTGTGCGCATCCCGTGGAAGCTTTGGGGGGGGGAACCATTTCGCGATGAGACATGGGTGGGTGCCGGATGCCACGAGCTACCACCGGAAACGTGATCAGACGCCCGCCTTTGCCCCGCGGTTTCCGGAAACTAGTACCTCGGAGGTACTAGTTTTTTACGGCGCATCTTCGGCAGGAAGCC
>NW_015168207.1:0-8104 GCF_001447785.1 Gekko japonicus | reverse complement strand
AGATAAATAGGTACCACTTCGGTGGGAAGGTCACAGTGTTCCGTGTGCCTTGGTGTTTAGTCATGCCGGCCACATGACCACGGAAACGTCTTCGGACAGCTCTGGCTCTTTGGCTTTGAAACGGAGATGAGCACCGCAACCCTAGTCAGACTCGACTGGCTTTTGAGCAAGGGAGCCTTTACCTTTTAGTAGTAGTAGTGGCAGTAGTAGTGGCAGTAGCAGCCATTTGTCAAGCTCATAAATGGAGCAAGAAGGGTCAGCAATTGTCGGTTGGGAATTCTTGGAAGTTTAGGGGTGTTGGCAGAGTTTAGGGAGGGAATGGAGCTCCGCATGGATGAGATACCGCAGAGTCCCTCCTCCAAAGCCACCATTCCCTCTAGGGAGACTAATCTTTGCAATCTGGAGATCAGTTATACTTCTGGGAGAACGCTAGGCATAGGGCTGACAAATCTGGGTTGGGAAATCCCTGGAGATTTGCTGATGGTGCCTTGGAGACAAGATGTTTGGGAAGGGATCTCAACAGGTATGATGGCATAGAGTCAACCCCTCCAAAGCAGCCATTTTATCCAGGGGAACTAATCTCTGTGGTCGGGAACTGGGCTGAAATTCTGGGACAGCTCCAGGCTCCACTTCTGGTCTGCTTTAGCAGGGCCATTTGTGTTGGCAGAGTTTAGGGAGGGAATGGAGCTCTGCATGGATGAGATACCGCAGAGTCCCTCCTCCAAAGCCACCATTCCCTCTAGGGAGACTAATCTCTGCAGTCTGGAGATCAGTTATACTTCTGGGAGAACGCTAGGCATAGGGCTGACAAATCTGGGTTGGGAAATCCCTGGAGATTTGCTGATGGAGCCTGGGGGAGAAAGTGTTTGGGAAGGGACCTCAACAGGTATGATGGCATAGAGTCAACCCCTCCAAAGCCGCCATTTTATCCAGGGGAACTAATCTCTGTGGTCTGGAACTGGGTTGAAATTCTGGGACAGCTCCATGCTCCACTTCTGGTCTGCTTTAGTAGGGCCATTTCCCCATCACTCCTTGGCAAATAGAAGGGGAAGTCGTGGAAGTAGTGACAGACTTCATGTTCCTGGGATCCCAGATCACCGCAGACTGTGACAGCAGCCATGAAATTAAAAGATGCCTGCTCCTTGGGAGGAAAGCGATGGCGAACCTAAACAGCATGATAAAAAGTAGAGACATCACCCTGCCAACAAAAGTCCGCATGGTCAAAGCAATGGTATTCCCAGTAGTCATGTATGGCTGCGAGAGTTGGACTATAAGGAAGGCCGAGCGCCGAAGAATAGATTCTTTTGAACTATGGTGCTGGAGAAGACTCTTGAGAGTCCCTTGGACTGCAAGGAGATCAAATCAGTCAATCCTCAAAGAAATCAACCCTGACTGTTCGCTGGAAGGCCAGATAATGAAACTGAAGCTCAAATACTTTGGCCACCCAATGAGAAGGGAGCCCTCACTGGAGAAGACCCTGATGCTGGGAAAGACTGGAGGTCAAAGAAGAAGGGGATGGCAAAGGATGAGATGGTTAGACAGTGTCATAGATGCAACGAACATGAAATTGAGCCAACTTCAGAGGACGGTGGAAGACAGGAAGGCCTGACGGGATCTGGTCCATGGGGTCGCGAAGAGTCAGACTCGACTGTGCAACTGAACAACAACAACAAATGATAAGCCTTGTGCCCCCATTCCCCTATTTCCCCCCCCCTGGCAGCACTTCAGGTGTCAATAGGCAACAAAACAGGCTTCTGGGAGATCTCTCACTATAGCGATCCTGGTCTATTGACATACACATGTGTATAGATGGCACATGGCCTACAGTGCATTCTCCAAAGCAGCCATTTTCTCCAGGGAAACTGATCTCTGTAACCCGGAAATCAGTTGTAATTCTGGGAGAGCTCCAGGCCCCACGTCTAGCCCGCTTCAGCAAGGCCATTCGTGAATTAGTTCTTGGGTAGCTCTAGGAATCACTGGAAACTCTATGGCAACACAAAGAATCATGACCCTGAATGTTTGTGTAGAGTGGCAACTCGACAGATAAAACAGGTTTACAGGTGATGCTCTGTACTCTTGGTGCTTGGGGAGGGGCAACAGTGGGAGGGCTTCTAGTGTACTGGCCCCACTGGTGGACCTCCTGATGGCACCTGGTATTTTTGGCCACTGTGTGACAGTGTTTGACTGGATGGGCCATTGGCCTGATCCAACATTGGCTTCTCTTATGTTCTTATGTCCCCCCCTTCCAGATGTTGCTTCTGATTTTCTCCAGCAAGGCCATCTACAATGAGTACTGAAAGACCCCGGACTGCCGAGGGAGACGCCATTACCGTATGCCGAGGTTTTTACAGGAGTTGCAGACTTTGCCCTCTGTCCTCTGAAATGTCCACTGGCCCTCTGGCACTGCCAGGTCGGTCTTTTTTTAGAAACGCCATTAAAGTTACTGCTGGGATGCCGCAGACCTCACCTGCATCTGCGAAAAACCGTTTAGGCCAATTAAGCTAAGTGGGCCCTGAAGAAAGCAACGCTTGATTATACCATCAGGCTGGCTGCGAGGGCATATTTTTTAAAAAAGGAAAGAAGAAAAGGAGCCGAAATTAACGAAGGGAACTTTAACGTTCCGTACGGAGATGAAACGAGATAAACAGGATGCGGTGGCAGGCACTTGGCATTTGCCGCTCTCCTGGATTGTTGATTCTGAGTCCTCCAGCTCTCAGACGCTGATGATGAAAGTTAGGATAATTTCGGTAATGAAGCCGAGCGTGCAGGTTAGAATCGCAGCGGGAAGCTCTTCTGCCAGCCAGACTCGGGGCTCCCCTCCCCCACTTTGCACTTGGCTCCCCCAATTTCTAATGTATCATTTTGCAACCCGATGGTGGTCGTGTTGGTCTGAAGAAAGAGAGCTGTTCCCTCAAGGATAGTTTATAGAATAACAGGTCACACCCAACAGCAGGAACTCATTAGGATTGGCTACATTAGGGGTGTGTGGCCTAACATGCAAAGGAGTTCCTGCTACAAAAAAAACCCCTGGGTTTTGACAACAAACAAGGTAGACAGAATAAGAAGCAAAAGGTGGGTGTGGCTGGATGACCACACTTCTGGCAACATGGGGGTGTGGCCTAATATGCTAACGAGCTGTCATATCAGGGGTGTGGCCTAATATGCTAATGAGTTTCTGCTGTTGGGTATGGCCTATTATGCTAATGCGTTCCTGCTGGGCTTTTTCTACAAAAAAAGCCCTGTTCTAATGTATCATTTGGCAACCTGATGGTAGTCGTGTTGGTCTGAAGAAACAGAGATGTTACCTCAAGGACAGTTTCTGTCAGAGCTCTCTCAGCCCCACCGGCCTCACAGGGTGTCTGTTGTGGGGAGGGGAAGGGAAAGGAGTTTGTAAGCCGCTCTGAGACTCCTTTGGGTAGTGAAGGGCGGGGTATAAATCCTTTAAAAAACTTTATTTTGATACAAGACCAACAAACACAAAAAACAAACAAACATACATAAATACATATAAATTTGAGGTTCCATATACCACATTGTTTTATTTGTTAATTTACCACATAGATAATCTAAGGCCCAGTCTGCATTTGTTTTACCAAACCCACACTGGAACAGAAAAAGATGCAGTTCAAAACCATGTTCAACTACCCCGGGCCAACACTGTACTGACTGCAGCTTCACACACCCCTCCAAATGGCCATAAAATGGCCATAAATCTGTGCGGATAGCCACCATAAAACCAGAGATCAAACAAAGTGAAAGCGGCATGCAGTCTGGACACTGCCATAAAATGTGACACTCAATCAAAGTGAAAGTGGCATGCAATGTAGATGGGAATTTCTGTTCCAGTGTGGGTTTCCTATAACAGCGAAGCAAATGCTAGATGCAGATTGGGCCTAAATCCGATCGTCTTCTTCCTCCTCTTCCTCTTCCACAATAGCATGGTAACTAGATTAGCAACAAGTGTTCTCGAGTCAATTACTTAATATATTAACAGTTATTAAAATAAGTTTCGAGTCCAGTAGCACCTTAGATTTTGGGAGTACAAGATGCTGGGGGGTTGATTCTCGAAAGCTTATACCCCAAAAAAGTCTGAATTCGGACCTTTTCTGTGCCTGTTGCCCCAGACGTAGACTTTGCGCTCCTAGGGTTGTTTTTTTTTTAAGCTGTCCTGTTTCCTCTCCACCGCCCCGCTACTTGATCTATTTCCATCACACTTGACTCTCGAAGCATGACAGAAATGACACGGCGTGACGGAGATGGACCAACCGGCTATTACGAGCTGACAGCGGTAATATGCACATTCCTGAATATGAATGTATGGAAAATGGCACTCTACATTTTGATATTTCATTTAAAAGTAAAGTAAATGGCAGGGGTTGTTTAACATGGCGTGTCAGCTGGGAATTTATCAAGCGGAACTTCCCTGATTGGTGCATCTCCATAGGAGGGAGAGCTTCATCTGTGAGACCACGGCAGCCATTGAAGAAGAAGAAGAGGAGGAGGAGGAGGAGGAGGAGGAGGAGGAAGAGATTGGATTTATACCCCACCTTTCACTACCCAAGGGCGTCTCAGAGCAGCTTACAAACCCCTTTTCCTTCCCCTCCCCACAACAGACACCCTGTGAGGTAGGCGGGACTGAGAGAGCTCTGACAGAAACTGCTCTTTTTCAAGAACAGCTGTGCCAGAACTATGGCCTGCCCAAGGTCATCCAGCAGGTGCAAGTGGAGGAGTGGGGAATCAAACCCGGTTCTCCCAGATTAGAGTCTGCGCACTTAACCACTACACCAAACTGGAGAGCGATCCTATTTTGGGACCAGAGGCTTGGACTAGGCCAGGGAGGCACAGCTTACAAAGTCCTCTTTGGACATACAACTCACTGAGGGTGACTTGGAGACAGTCATACTCCCTCAGCCTATCCTACCTCACAGGTTTGTTGTTAGGACAAAAGGAGGGACAGGGGAGCCATGTATCCTCCTGAGCTCTTTGATCCCTCACTCTGGGTCTGATTCCCCACTCCTCCACATGCTGGGTGACCTCAGGTCAGTCACAATCCTTTCAGAGCTCTCTCAGCCCCAGCTGTTCTCGCAAGAGCAGTTCTCTCAGAGCTCTCCCAGTCCCACCTACCTCACAGGGTGTCTGTTGTGGGGAGAGGAAGGACAGGAGATTGTAAGCGGCTCTGAGACTCCGAGTGAAGGACAGGGTACAAATCCAACTCTTCTTCCTCCTCCACACGAAGCCAGCTGGATGACCTTCGGCCGGTCACAGTTCTCTCGGAGCTTTTCTCTCTAGAGCCGTTCTCCCAGAATTCTCTCACAGGGTGTCTGCTGTGGGGAGAGGAAGGGGAAGGAGATTGTAAGCCACTCTGAGATGCCAAGTGAAGAGCAGGGTATAAATCCAGCTCTTCTTCTACTCCTCCTCCTCTTTAGGACAAAGCTGGGACTGAGGAGAGGCATGGGACAGGGGCAGAACATGCAGAAGCTGCCTTGCATCAAATCAGACCACTGATTTTTATAGTGCCAGCTAGTACTAAATACATTGTTGCGCAGGCCCCATATTTAGATGTTCTGGAGTCCCGCAAACTCAGAAGGGCTTACACTTTGGCTAGATGCTCTGCCTTACCTTCTGCAGTTCTTGAGGGCAAATTTAAAAAAATTACCCCGGACAGAGAGGTTATGTATATGCGCGTTGGGGGAGATCGAATCTCAGGAGCATGTATTCTTAAGGTGCCCGTTATTTGAAGAGGCGCGCACAAAACTCATTGAGCCTTTTTTGGCAGGCACTTCTGATCAGGATAAGATGGAAAACTTGTTTTTTTAACCTTGAACATACAGCGCTCCATCAGATTGCGAAATTTTGCTCCTTGGTTATAAAAGCTCATCAGTGCCCTGGTTGTCACTCGGGTTAGGACTGTATGATTTTAACTTTTACTGTTTCCAAGTCATCTTAGTTCTTTTCCTTTTATCGTGTTTTATTGTAATCTTAAGTCTGGTTTTAGCAACCAAAATGATTGTATAATGTTATTTTTTAGTACCTAGTTGCACTTTGGAAATTTTACTATTAGGCCATTCTAGTTTATTTGTATTTCTATGGTTTTATATTGCTGGCTAGGTGCCGTAACAATAAAATTCAATTCAATCAGACCACTGGTCCATCAAGGTATTATATCCTCGGACTGGCGGTGGCTCTCCGGGGTCATAGGCTTTCACATCATCTACGACCTGATCCTTCTTATCAGAGATGCCGGGGATTGAACCTGGGTCCTTCTGCATTCCAAGCAGATGCTCTCCCAACTGAGCCACAGCCTCTCCCCACACAGCTTCCCAGGTGGTCAGTTTCCCTCACCTGGTGCTCCCTTTCTCCTTCTCAAAGGCGGGGCCTGTTGAGGGAACTGTATCTTTAAACAAAGGACAGGCACCAGTTCCAAACTACCTTTTTCATTTACCTTTCTTTCCCAGTCTTCTCCAACAGAACATCCTACCAGGGTAGATGGGAACAAGCAACCATGAAAGAGTCAATGAACAGACAAACAGCTCATTGAAAAACTGGCTTGCTAGTCAGAACTGGGGGCAGGATGTTAGCTGAACCGGCACCCCTACGTTGGGACCTGTAGGTTTCATGGCCACCCAAAATGAATCAGAATATCTGAGCACACAGCTATTGTCTGCCTTGCTCTGCGATGATAAGCACAAGGGCGCTCAAAATGTAGTTTGTTTCCAAATGGGAACAAATCAGCAATTTGGGAGTATGGGGTGCTTGACTTGGAAAGAAAATGGGCACTGAGATCAGGATAAGTTCCTCTAGGTATTGCAGCATCTCTCGTTCTGCAGTCTGGCAGTGCTTAATGTTGTTGTAATACAGTAACATCCATTGTTAGCACAGCCAATGTCCTCACTAGTAAATCTTTCTTTCCTAGACTTTGTGCCTGTTGATAAAGCATTTCCATGTAATTGTATTGACTGGAAATGATCTCTTAAGCGAAGCATCTCATTTGCGCTGCCAGTGGAAAGGAACACATCATATCGGTCCTGTTATGTGCTCTGTTTTTCAGAACCCAATACGCCACTTCAGCCCTTCTGTAAAATGAATTTGCTTCTTCGAAAGTCATTTGGAAGTTGCAGTTCAGATGGAGAAATATATATGTGTATATATATATACACAGAGAGACATGCGTAGCTAGCAAGTGAAAGCCATTAGCAGCTCTTGGGAAAGGAGCATTTATCCCAGACCTAATGTAAAGATAAAATTGAAGTTTGCAAAACTGTGGTGACCTTCGGCCACCTCTTAAACACCCACCTGTGTAGGAAAACCACATGGAATCTTTCAGCATTCCTCTCCATTCCTTCAGCGCCACCATTGTGGAGGTTGAAGGTCCTGTGCCAGTGGACTAGAGAGAGGTGAGAGATGGGGAAGACATTGTCTCCTCTCTTCAGAGGAGCTGTAGGTGTGGCTTAGTGGAACAGCTTTTGATGGGCATGCAGAAGGTCTCTGGTCCAATCCCTACAAGGGTCCCGGACGCACGGGCCGGAAAATGCGTGGGGAAGTGTGGCTGTTTGCCCCGGAGAATAGTAACGCGTGGCAGCCCGATCACATGTCCCGTGGAGGTCCCGTGGGTATGCCGTTAGGTGCCGATCACACGGCTGTCCTGCAGCGTGGCAAAGAAGCGGTGCGGCGCGATCACACTGGCAATCGCTAGGCGCTGCTTCTGTGGCAAACGAGATTTTTTTCCCCCTCACCACAGTGTGCACATGTGCCAGTGGCCATTTGTGTGCATTCTGTGGAGACTTAAAAAAAAAATCCAGTTTGCAACGGGACATGGGCTGACGCCGGATGCCACAGGATTCCAGCGGAAACGCGATCAGACGCCCACCCTTGCCCCGCATTTTCCGGAAACTAGCACATTGTATGTACTAGTTTTTTACTCCATATCTTCGGCAAGACGCCATGGGTTAGCCATGGGTGCACTACGCTTCCCAGATGTTGCGGTGTGATCGCCCCCAGAAAATCCGCCTATCATCTGTATCTTTAGCGCAGCAAATGCTCCATGTGAACGGGACCATGGTATGGGCATGAACATAGTTCAGTTTGGTTTGTGGTTTGTGCCTGA
>NW_015168206.1:17730-50938 GCF_001447785.1 Gekko japonicus | reverse complement strand
AGTTTGCATAACATTTTGCTATTCTTTCCTTGGGTTGATTCAAGCAGGCGGCTCTGTTAGTGCCCTAGCCTGGTTGGCCCGAGACAAACCCGATCTCATTAAACCTTGGAAAGCTAAGCAGGGTCGGCCCTGGTTAGTAGAGATGCCAGTGCTGGATCAGGCCAAAGGCCCATCCAGTCCAACACTCCGTATCACACAGTGGCCAGAAATACCAGTGCCATCAGGAGGTCCACCAGTGGGGCCAGGGTGGGAGTTGGGTGGGAGGCCACTGAGGAAGTCCGGGGGCCGCTACGCGGAAGTTAGCAAGGATGGGAGACCTCCAAGGAAGTTCGGCATCTCTATGCAAAGGCAGGCAGTGGCAAACCACCTCTGCTTATGTTTTGCCCCGACCCGGACGACCAAGGCTAGCCTGATCTCATCAGATCTCAGAAGCCAAGCAAGGTGGCCCTTGTTACTCTTTGGGTGGGAGACCACCGAAGGAGTCCAGGGTCGCGACGCAGATGTAAGCAATGAGCATCTCTTGCCTTGGCCTGGATGGCCCAGGCTAGACCGGTCGCATCAGATCTCAGAAGCTAATCAGGGTCGGCCCTGGTTAGGACTTGGTGGCGGACCACCAAGGAAGACTCACCCGCAGGATCTGCCGCTCCTTGTCACGGCGGTGCCGGAGCTCTCCCTCGGCCCGAAGTTCAGCCAGCTGCTGAAGGGCCTCCTCCTGCTCTTGCCGGGAGAGCCAGATGAACGCTTTCTCCCTGCGTGGCGGCCGAGGGGACGGCAGCTAGGGGCAAGGGAAGCGAAAAATGAGCCGGCGAGGCCAAATGTTGAGACAGTGTGTGACTGCAATAAAGAAGGCCAATGCTATGCTGGGGATTATTAGGAAGGGTATTGAAAACAGATCAGCCAATATCATAATGCCCCTATATAAATCAATGGTGAGACCTCATTTGGAATACTGTGTGCAATTCTGGTCACCACACCTTAAAAAGGATATTATAGCTTTGGAAAAAGTGCAGAAAAGGGCAACTCAAATGATAAAAGGGTTGGAACACTTTCCCTATGAGGAAAGGTTAAAGCGCTTAGGGCTCTTTAGCTTGGAGAAAAGACGACTGAGGGGTGACATGATCGAGGTTTATAAGATTATGCATGGGAAAGAGCAGGTAAAGAAAGAGGTACTTTTCTCCCTTTCTCACAATACAAGAACCCGTGGGCACTCCATGAAATTGCTGAGCGGTCGGGTTAGAACGGATAAAAGGAAGTACTTCTTCACCCAAAGAGTGATTAACACATGGAATTCACTGCCACAGGAAGTGGTGGGTGCTACAAGCATGGACGGCTTCAAAAGGGAATTAGATAAGCATATGGAGCAGAGGTCCATCAGTGGCTATTAGCCACAAGGTATAGTAAGTTTACTGTATGTGAAAACTTCTTACCTAAGTATGAGTTTGTGCATATTTCTATCTCATGCTGTGTCAATGGTAAATAAAAAGTAATACTGAAAACCAGAAGTTATTTGACAATACCATCATACAATAGACATCCGCCACTTTCCCCTATTATATGCTTGTAAATTATACGAAACATGCACTCAAATATGCAAGGGAAACTGAACTCAGTAACACTGTAAGCTAGTGTGAAGTGTCTGGAATACTGCAGTGGAAGAATCAAGAGAATATCTTGTTGGGTACACGAGAAACTGCAAGTTAAAACACTAGTGACAGTAGCTGGAAACTGCAGAGCTCAGGGAATGTTATGCCTACATTTGATGACGTCACAACGTGGTGGTCAGGCCTTCCATATAGGGGGTGGTGGCAGAGCCCTGGGAGGTGCACGGTTTGTGGAGGGGAAAGACCTCAGGGGAGTATAATGTCATAAAATCCACCCTCTAAAGCAGCAATTTTTTTTTTTTTACAGAGGAACTGATCTCTGTTGTCTGGAATCCAGTTGCAACCCCAGGAAGGTCTCCAGGCCCTACCTGGAGAATGGCAACCCTACCTTCTACAAAGGATCTTCCCCCTTGGGTGTGCAAAGTTTACTGTTCTGTTCCGTCCATCAGCACCCTCTGCTGGCCAGAAACGGAGTCCCATAAATCTAGGACCCCTGCCCTGCGTTTCCGGCATCGTTACCTTCCAAGGCCTGGCCTGCTGGCTCTCTGGCAGGGGGGGCTCTCTGGCCCCTTCCCCTTCTGCCGGCGTGCCCTCCTCCTCCGGGGGTTGCTGTGGGGAGACAACAAACGCACAGGGGGAATGAGGCTGGAGACCGACCCCGAATCATCAGCTCCCACGCCAGCACTGTGTTGACAATCCCAAAGAGACATTCGGCTTCTTCCCCCCCACCACGGACAAGCCACTTAATGTAATCCGTTAAGGACTCTGGAGAGGGTTGCCAACAGCCTGGAGGGGGGAAAACACACCCTGCCCCTCTAATTGAGGCTTAATTGAGGCTTAAAGGCGGTAGCTGAAGCTTTTTATGGCGCGGGAAGAAAAAACACACCCTGCCCGTCTAATTGAGGCTTGATGTGTGCAAAGGGGGTAGCTGAAGCTTTTTATGGCGCGGGAGGAAATGAGATCGCCTGGTGAACAGCACTGCCTGACGTGAGCCGTGAAGAAGTGAGTTGTGACTCACCAAAGCTCCTCCCCTGCCTGCAAAGTACTGGGGTCACCACATGGAAGACTCGGACCACGACTTGCGTTCAGACGCGTTTATTGTACTTCACACAAGAAGAGAAAAACGGCCCTGTGTCAAGATATTGGCCCTTTAAATCCCCAAAGTCTCTGCAGGAGCAGCCCCACATTGTGTTTGTCCATGAGAAAATAGCTAGCTAGCACATTCAGCCCCTGCACCTGAGACCAATAACTGGCTAGGAACATTGCTCGCAGCTGGGAACTGTCAGAATGACTCCACAAGAAGAAGAAGAGATTGGATTTATACCCTGCCCTTCACTACCCGAAGGTGTCTCAGAGCGGCTTACAAACGCCTTTCCCTTCCCCTCCCCACAACAGACACCCTGGGAGGTGGGTGGGGCTGAGAGAGCTCTGACACAAACTGCTCTTTTTCAAGGACAGCTCTTGTCAGAACTACGGCTTGCCCAAGGTCATCCAGCCCCCAGCCCCTCCATTGTTCTCTATGGTGGGAACAACAATTACTTTTTCCCCATGGTGTTGTTAGTGGCTCTGGGGGAGAGGTGGTTTGAGGGAGCGGCTCGAAATTTTCAGGGTAGCTTCGGGAGCCTCTCCCCACATGTCCCAAAGCAATTGGACCAGTGGGCCCAATTCTATGGGCACCCAAACAGGTCATCCCCCATTCCCTCCATTGTTTCCAATGGGGAAACCCAGCCAGCAGCACTTAAGGCAGGCAAGCAGGCCGCAGCCAGCAGTCAGACTCTCCCAGAGAATCTCAGGGATAGTGAACTGTCTTGGGGAGGTGCCTGTTTGCACACTCCAGAACAAGTGGCACTGAAGCAGTGCAAGCATGCCACAGTGCCCACACAGAAACCCCAAAAGACCGACTGGGGGGGGGCAGTTTCAGCCAATTGCTGCATGGATGTGCCGCCTGCAAGGTTGGTGGTGTTGCTTTGCACACCACCTTCCTTGCTGGGGGGGGGAGAGAGAGTTGGCTCTACCCTGGCCTAACCTGCTACATTCCTAGACTTCTGGTTGCACCATCAATTTCCACAGGGCAGGGCTTGTATAAATGTTGTTACAACCGATTTTTTTTGTGTGTGTGGCTCAAGTGGTTAAGTCTTGGGGAGGTGCCTGTTTGCCATGAGAACAAGTGGCACACTCCAGAACAAGTGGCACTGAAGCAGTGCAAGCATGCCACAGTGCCCACACAGAAACCCCAAAAGACCGACTGGGGGGGGGCAGTTTCAGCCAATTGCTGCATGGATGTGCCGCCTGCAAGGTTGGTGGTGTTGCTTTGCACACCACCTTCCTTGCTGGGGGGGGAGGAGAGAGTTGGCTCTACCCTGGCCTAACCTGCTACATCCCTGGACTTCTGGTTGCACCATCAATTTACACAGGGCAGGGCTTGTATAAATGTTGTTACGACCGATTTTTTTTTTTTGCACATCCCTACTCACACTTGAGCTGCGGTGGCTCAAGTGGTTAAGACGCTGAACTCCAGGTCAGTCATTCAGCAGTTCGAGACCCGAGTGTGCCGCATGACGGAGTGAACTCCCGTCTCTAGTTCCAGCTCCTGCCAACCTAGCAGTTCGAAAGCAAGAAATTGCAAGTAGATAAATAGGTGCCACTTCGGTGGGAAGGGAACAGCGTTCCTTGCGCCTTGGTGTTTAGTCATGCCGGCCACATGACCACGGAAACGTCTTCGGACAGCGCTGGCTCTTCGGCTTGGAAACGGAGATGAGCACCGCAACCCTGGAGTCAGATTCGACTGGCTTTCGAGCAAGGGAACCTTTACCTTTACCTTTTTACTCACACCTCCTTACCCACGACAGCCTGGAAGCTCTCCCAGGTTGGGCCTCACCGCTGGAGCTCTCTCTGGAGACACCCACACTGAGAGCTGCCGGCTCCCACATCGGCTCCTCCTCGTCTCTTCCAGGGCTGGGGGGAGAGAATGCCGTCACCGCCGCGGGTTTCCTTGTTTCAGCGGCCTCCTGTTCCAGCCGTCTAACTTCCCCACGCTGAGCATGCAGGTCGTCGTCTCCCCTCTGTCCTCGGAAGTCCCCTGTCCTTGACAACTCTTGGGGGTCGAGAGATCTTGACTTCCACTGCAGGGATCCTTGCGGCGCCAAGGTATAATGCTCCTGGAGTTCTGAGTGCTCCAAATCCGTCGGTGCCTTTCCCCCTCCGTCTTCACGGGACTCCCACCAAATTTCTGGGGATTCCTGAGGACAAAAGATAGCGGGGACCCTGAACTCTTGAGAATGGGTGGGATGGGATACCCTCACTGTGGGTGCCACAGGAGATGTTTCTGGCAAGCATTCTGTCTGTGGCACCTCCAGCTTTGGTGAGCACCGGCTGCCCGACTCTTTGTTTAATATCATCGGGGGCAGGCAAGGTCCCTGATGCTCCTCTAGTTCTTGCAGAGTCCCGGGCACTTCAGGTATCTTCTGTTCTACCAGCTGGTGGGATTCCGTTTCTTGCTGTGGCACCTGAGGATGCAGGACCCCCTGGGGTTCAACGACCACTTGCCCTTCTGGTTCAAGGACCTCTTGAGTTCCTCGGTGGTGAACGGACTCCTGATCTTTCCATTCTTGGGGCCCGCGAGTTTCTAGTTCCTTCTGCAGCCTCCCCAACTCCTGAAGGAGTTCAGTCCCAAACTGTGGCGCTTGGTGAGGAGGAAGGGCCCGTGACCGCTCTGGAGATGTGAAGGGCGCGTCACCCTCTTCTGGACGGATGTCACGGTCCACAGGAAGAGGTTCCTCAGCCTTGGTCGTCCCCGTTTCCATCGTGCACGCTTCTCTTTGGAATTCAGCCTTCTCTGGTCTCGGGGGTTCTAGAGTTCCTTCAACGTCGTTTAGCATCTCCTGAGGTTCCTCACTTGGTCCCTGGATGTTGTGTGATCCTTCTTTATGAAGCTGAGTCTTTGGAGTACCCTGGCCTGAACGGCTTTCTGTTTTTCCGACATCCCGGACCTGGAAAGCATCTCTCCTTGTCCACGTCTCAGGCCCGAGTGTCTTGGACTTTCTCAGCAGACCTTTCAGGAGTGGAGGGCTTTCGATATCCCTGTTTTCTTGAGGAGGGAGAGGCTTGGGCTCCGTCAGTCCTTGAGGTTCAGTAGCCTCTGGCTGTTCTTCTTCAGCCCCAGGGACTTGAAGAGGTTCCTCCCCAGCCTCTATCACCTCACATCTTTTAGGGCAGAAAACCTGCGCGTCCTCCAGTTGTTGGGAAGGAAGGGTTTCCGCTTCAGTTCTCAGTGGCTCCTTGTCCTGGAGAGGTTCCAGCTCCATCAGTTGTGGTCTCCGAACCTCACAGCCTCCTCCTTCCTGTGGTTGGCAAGCCGCTTGGTCTTTTAGGACAAGTTCATGGATGGGAAGAAATTTAGAATGAACATCCATTGGGCCGTCCTGTGGTTTTCTTTGGGGTGGCCATATCTTGGTTCTGCTCGTGTCCTGCAGCCTGGAGAACCCCACCCCTCCCAGCGCCTCCAGCTGGAGGGCCCGAAGCTCTCTCAGGTCAAGAGACTTTGACTTTCCCAGAGTCCTCCAGAATTCCCAGAGTTCACTGTATCCTGGGGACAGCCAGGTCAAGGGCTTTCCGTGGTCCACAGTCCCAGGAGTCTCTGGCTTCTTAGGTGGGGTTTCCTCAGCCTGAAGGTCTTGAGTGTGCCTCAGATCAGTGGCTCCAAAGCTCAGAGCTGTGTGCTCTGTCTGTGGAGCTCCTGACGGCTGGAGATCTTCTGTTTCTTTCATCTCCTGGGGCTGAAGGACCTCAACATCAGTATATCCCTGGGAATCAGTGTGACTCAGATCCATGGCGCCAAAGCTCAGAGCTGTGTGCTCCATCTGTGGAGCTCCTGACGGCTGGAGATCTTCTGTTTCTTTCATCTCCTGGGGCTGAAGGACCTCAACATCAGTATATCCCTGGGAATCAGGGGCACCTGGCTCGTTTTCTTCTCCTTCCTCCTGAGGCTGTGAGATCTCCTCATTACTCAGATCCTTTTGCACAGGAGATTCATGCTTGGCCTCCAACCCCATTGCATCCTGTGAAGGGTCTGCCACCATCTGTGTGGTAACCTGAGGCGCAAGTGTTTCTAGCCCTCTCAGGGCTTGGTCCTCAGGGACCTGTGGACACCTTGGTGCTTGGTTTTGTTTTTCCTGGTTCTGGAAGGAGTGCGGCTTTAACAGTTCCTGGACACCAGAAGACGCTGAGTTCCCGAGTGGATCGGCCTGAAGTTGTGCCGTTTCTTGCACGGGACAGTTCTGAGGATTCTTCCGCGGACCTCCTTGTGTCTCCGCGGGCTTCTCTTCCACACGGAACTCACACCCTGAACTTCCTGCTTCCTGGAGTCCTGGGAGGCAGAGTGCCTTGGGATCGATGTGTCTCTGGAATTTCAGGGCTTTGGGGTCCACCTGCAGTGACCCCTGAACATGAAGCACAACCAGTTCCTGGGGCGGCAAGATGTGTGGCTCCATCAGCTCCACGGGCTTGAGCTGTGAGCTGCTTTGCAGAGATGGAAGGATTTCTCCACCTCGGCCCTGAGGCTGAAGAAGGCTTTGAGTACCGTGGGCTCGCGAGCCCTCTAGATCACTCCTTTCCTGGGCTTTATGGGCCTGTGGATCCTTTGGTGGTTGTAGCTTCTTGGGCTTCATCTGGTGATCTTCCTGGATCTGAAAGGCTTTCGGCCTTCCCTGAGCTTCAGGGGACTCCAACTCCCGCAGTTCTGGTGGCTTTGGGGGCCGAAGCTCTCGGAAATCCAGAGACTTCGATTTCCCAGGTAGTTTTTCCGGAGGCAGGAGACTGTCGATCTTACTGTGTCCTGGAGTCTCATGGGCCAGACAATTGTTTGATTTGATCTTTTCTTCCTCTGACGGCTCTGAGCAACCAAAACCTTCTGGATTGCATCCCAGCATCCCTTGGGCCTTCATAGCATGTGGATTGCCTGGACCTCCCTGTTCCCTGGATGGAGGGACATGGCAGTGACTAGTGTTGTTGGGATTACAACCTTCTGTCGCTTTCTCCTGTGTCATAGAGATCTCCGGATCTTTCCTCTCCTTTGGTCTTGACGTATTTGACGGGCCTGAGGATGTGTCCCGGGGATCCGGCCGCCCCCGTAGAGATTCCTGAACTGGAGCCGACTCCTCCTCCTTCAGCTTCCCGTGTGGCATCCCCTGCCGGCCCATTTCCAGGACCCACCACATCAGAGGGGGAGTTTCTGGACTTCGGCGTTCTGGCTGTGTTTCCGTCTGTGTTTCCTGAGGGGAAATGTTGCCACTCTGAGTGGTCGTTTGGAGTCTCTGCGGACCAAGATCCCGCAATTCCTGTGGATAACGGTTCTTTGGGCCACCATGTTTCTGGGACTGCGGTTCCACCTGTGGGCCTCCCCGTCGCTGGGTCGTTTCTAACCTCTTCACCTCTCGACTGGCCAAAGATGGCTCCAGTTTCCTGGCTTGTTGAGTCCGAAAGGCCCGTGGACCTGGCCTCCTCAGCTCAAAAGATTTCGCCTTCATCCCCAGGACCCTCCACAGCAGAGGAGGTGTTTCCAAATCTCTGCTATTCTGGGGGTGAAGATCTCGTTCAGACATTCTCTGGGTTTCTCTGGGATCCTGTTGTTCTTGTGTATCAGCCCCTGCATCCTTTAGCCGTGGCATTTCCTCAAGATCTCGAGTCTTTATCTGTGGGGTTCCCTGGGCTTGAGGCATTTCCACCTTCCTTGTTCTCTGAGTAAGATGGGCCGCTTCCCTCGGGATCTTTGGCTCCCGGAGCGTATGGGCCCCCTTCTCGATCTGCGGTCCTCCCTGTTGTAACTGGAGAATCAACGACCCCCTCAGTTCCTGGGATTCTAAGGCACACGACTTCCTCACCTCAAAGGATTTCGACTTCTGCCACAGGATCCTCCACAGAAGAGGAGGAGATGCCGGCCGTTTGTCTTCCTGCAGTTTATGAATCTGTAGCTGGGTCACTGGCAACCCCTTCATCTTCTGAGGCATCCCGTGGGTCAAAGCTTCCTCCAGCCTTCGCAGCTTTTTGATCGGAAAGACATACGGTTTCCCCACGTCAAACGATTTGGCCTTCTGCCACAAAACACTCCACAGAAGAGGTGGGCTTTCGGGCCTTCCGTGTTCCTGGATCTGAAGCACCCCTTTCTGCCTTTGCGGAGCGGTTCCCTGATCTTGTATGGGTTCCAGGTCCTTCTTTTGATGGGACTCTCTCGAGTCCAGGGGCTTTGACTTTTTCACCTCAGCTTCTTGGGATCGGGAGAGTTCAGAGCAAGTTTTTTCCTCAGGCGGAAAGTCCTCCTTGGCAGAAAGTTCTTCAGGCCGACTGCTCTGCGGTTTCTGCCTCTGTTTCTGGGACTGAAAGTCTTCCACTTGCTTCCGCTCCTTAGGCTCAAGAGCCCCTAGACCCATCTGGGTACGTCCTTGCTGGCAAGGGGCTTTCGGTTCCTGGGACGGAAAAGGTGGCGGCCTCCTTGGCTCAAGAGATTTTGATTTTCTCGGCAATGTTTCGTAATGGTTCTGCGGCTCCTTCTGTTCCTGGATGGTTCCTAGGCTCTTCTTTTCTGGAGTCCTGCGGCCTTGCGTAGAGGCCTGCAGGGGCGCAGCTTCCCTCTGAGGAAAATCCTGAGGCCTCCCTTCAGGCCTCCCTTGTGTGTGAATGTTTTCCAGAGGGATCAGACCCTGAGACCTTGACGTCTCTTTCGACTTCAGAGCTTTTGCCTTCTTTGACAGAGCAGCCTGGGCTTCTGGTTCTTTCTTCGCCTTCTTGCAGGGCTTTGTGGCTTGAGGCCTACTCAGATTTCTCTGTAGCTTCTCCTGTGCGTAGAAGGGCTCTGTCTGACAGGCCTTTGTGTTTCTTAGTTCCTGAGGGCAGGACGAATCCGCCTTCTGCTGCAGAGCATCCAGATTCTGTCGATCCTGCCTCTTTGCCACTTCTGGCTCTTTTTGTGGGACCTGAACGGCCTTCTCTTCACTCCCTGGACAGTGATGGTGCTGGAGAGTCTCTGGGGCTTTTGTCTCTTGACATCTCTCCGGCTGACAGTCTTTGGGGAACCTACAGTCTTGG
The DNA here is from genome assembly GCF_001447785.1 of Gekko japonicus. NCBI lineage: Eukaryota > Metazoa > Chordata > Lepidosauria > Squamata > Gekkonidae > Gekko > Gekko japonicus. The sequence goes on along the minus strand of NW_015168206.1, from coordinate 41,258 downwards.
GGTCCAGAGATCTCCTCCTCCCTCTGAGGTGACTTGCAGTGTTCATCATCGCACCATGGCCTGGACAGCTCTTGGGGGTCAAGAGATTTTGACTTCTCCAGCAGAGCTTCCTGTAGGTTGGAAAACTCTGGATCCTTCTCCTCCTGGTGGTGGGAGGCTTGGCAAGCGCTCGGTTCTGTACCCTGAAGGGGCCCTTCCTTCCTTTCAGGAGAAATTTGGGATTCATGGTCTGTTGCTTCCCTCATGTCCCCCAGGGCTAGGCACTTGGTGTCATTCCGGGCCTGGCAGTCTGGGCCTTCTTCTTTATGCTCTCCCCCATGATGAGTTGTCTGAGGTATTTCTGGAATGATTGCTCGATTCCTCAGCTCTTTGGGCATCAGAACTTGGGGTTTCACTAACTCTGGAGGCCCCCAAGACTTTGACTTTGTCTGCAGTAGCAAAGCATCCAGACTTCTTTGCTGGTCTTTGGTGCAGTTCTGGTCCGTTTGAGGAGCGACCGAGTTCTGGTGGTCTTCTGAGTCCTTTTCTCCGTCCTGATGTTCGCAGGTCTTCAGTTTCTTCAGCAAGGGACCCTGGGACTCCATCTTGTTCTGTTCCTGGGGAACATCAGGGCCATCTTCTCTCTGAAGCATCTTTTGGGCTCCCAGTTCCCCGGGAGACAACTCCTGTGCCGAAGGCTCCAGGCCCATCCTCAAGGACTCCTAGAAATCAAAACACAGTTCAGGTCAGGGGTCGTTTCGTAGAAAAAGAGCTAGGGGAACTCATTAGCATAACTCATTAGCATATGCCACACCCCCTGACATCACCGGAAGTGTGTCATAAGGCCACACCCCCTGACATCACCGGAAGTGTAAGAATAATGAACCAGAAATTGCTGCAAAAAGTTCAAACCATTACAAAACAATGAAAATGAAAAATGAACATGTTGCTGATGTGGTAATCTCAAGGTTTCTTCTTTATTTCATAGGTAGAAATAGTTTTCGAAGCGAACAGCTCGAGTTTTCGAAGTTCGTTTCGGGGTCTTTATCAAAAATACCACTGTGTTGGAGTAATTATTCACAACATCCAATAACAGGAATAACAGGAATTTCAAGTTCCAAATGGCTATAGATAGCTCCTATACTAAATACTAGTTCCTTTACAACTGTTGTCCGTTGTAAAGGAATTAGTATTTAGTATAGGAGCTATCTATAGCCATTTGGAACTTGAAATTCCTGTTATTCCTGTTATTGGATGTTGTGAATAATTACTCCAACACAGTGGTATTTTTGATAAAGACCCCGAAACGAACTTCGAAAACTCGAGCTGTTCGTCTTCTACCTATGTTCTACCTATGAAATAAAGAAGAAACCTTGAGATTACCACATCAGCAACATGTTCATCAGCTCCACTGCCGAGCCCCATGAGGGGCCCGGCGGTGGACCTGCAAGGCCGGCGGGAGTGCAAGGAAGCCCCGCGAAGGCCCTCCCTGGCCCCAGGCAGGCAGGGGTGGGGAGAGGCAGGGAGGAAGCAACTTACCCTCCCTCTTCTCCTGCCTCCTCCTGGCTGAATGAGGGCCGGAAGCGGGGCGGCCGGAAGCAGGGGGCGGGGCTTCGTCATGTGCCCCGCCCCCGTACCTCACCCGGGGGAACTGCGTTCCCCCCCGAAATGACCTCTGGTTCAGGGCCTTGAAAGTCCCCAAGTGACCACCACCCAGAGTCCAGTACTGACCCACGCTTTGACTGAGAAGTCAGGATTTCTGGATCTCTGCTATCTGTATGGCAGTGTTACTTATAATCCCTTTGCTGGATTTATTAGCTCTGGGGACCCCTTCCTGCCGTCTTTCCCCCATTCTCCTGTTGTCATGATAACCCAGTCCATTCTGAAAGTTGATGCCATCTTGGGTTGCCAACTCCAGGTCGGGAAATTCTTGAAGATCTGGGGGCAGAGCCTTGGTGGGTGGAGTTTGGGGAGAGCGGAAGGACACGACGCCACAGAGCCCACCCTCCAAAGCCGCCATTTTCTCCAGGGGAATGGATAGGGTTGCCACGTCCAATCTTGTCCCCGGTGGGGGGATTTGGGGGGGGGCGTTCCAGGAGAGGCGTGGCCATCCCCAACGTGATGACGTCACACAGAGTGACATCACCACGTCTCGGATGCAGCTCACAACCCCCCCCCCTTTCCCAACCATTTTAAGGGACCCTTTAAAAAGGACCGTGGTGGCTCAGAGGTTAAGATGCCAAGCTGCAGACAAGAAGGTCTGTAGGTTGGCAGCTCGAGACCCCAGTGCTGCGTGACTGAGTGAGCTCCCGTCTCCGGCCCCAGCTCCTGCCAACCTAGCAGTTCGGAAGCAAGACATTGCAAGTAGATAAATAGGTACTGCTTCAATGGGAAGGTAACAGTGTTCTGTGCACCTCGGCATATAGTCATGCCGGCCACATGTCTTTGGAAACATCTTCGGACAGTGCTGGCTCTTCGGCTTGGGAACAGAGACGAGCACCGCCCCCTAGAGTCAGATTCGACTGGCTTTCGAGCAAGGGAAACCTTTACCTTTTCTCCCATTAAATGGTTGGGGAAAAGTGAAGGCCATGTGAGGGAGCAGCTGACTGTTGGGGGAGGAGCTTCCCCCACCAGCCATCTGGCTGGTGTCGGGGGGATCCCTAAATATTGGGGGAAACCACCTGAGGACTGGCATCCCTAGGAACTGATCTCTGTAGTCTGGAGATGAGCTGGAATTCTGGGGGATCCCCAGGTTCCACCTGGAGGCTGGCATCCCTAGCAACCAGTCCCTGTAGTCAGGTGATCAGTGGCAATTCTGGGAGATCTCCAGGACCCACCGGGAGGTTGGCAACCCTAAGAAGGTCCCATATTCACTCTCCAGAATCTTCAGAGCTTCCCAAGCTAGGGTTGCCAAGTCCTTACCTTACAAAGAGCGGGGGAGTCCAGCGCCGGTTTGGGAGTTCCCGTGCATGCGTAAGGAGTGTGCCGCAATTACATCACCAGGAAGTGACGTGATCACGTCGGGCACGTTGGGGGCGGGGCCTCAATAATCCAAGGGAAAACCATAGTGTTTTCCCTTGGATGATTGTGGCTCCGCCCTCAAAGTGCCCAATGCGATTACGTCACCTCCAAGTGACGTGTTCACGCCAGGCACGTCATGCGCTTTGGGGGTGGGGTTCCCCCCAGGGCCCGATCCGCCGGCTGTGGGTAATGGGTCTCTCGGGTGGGGTTTCCCCACCCCCGGGGGGACTTGGCAAGCCTATCCCAAGCTGGGAAAGGCTTTCTTCTACCTGAGGCCCGGAGAGCCCCCAGTAGACAGAGTAGAAAATCTTGGCTAAATGAGGTCCCTGGTCTGATTCAATATAGGACGGTAGTCCCTATGCAGTCAGGAAAGGTTTACCAACGCACACGTGTGTTCTTCTCCTGCGAAGGGATGGCCTGCAGGCGCTGGATCAGAGACATCAGGAGCGGTTCTTGGAGCCCCACCCCCAAAGTGCCCAACGCGATTACGTCACCTCCGGGTGACGTGCTCACGCCGGGCACGTCACGCGCTTCGGGGGTGGGGTTCCCCCCAGGGCCCGATCCGCCGGCTGTGGGTAATGGGTCTCTCGGGTGGGGGTTTCCCCGCCCCCCGGGGGGACTTGGCAAGCCTATCCCAAGCTGGGAAAGGCTTTCTTCTACCTGAGGCCCGGAGAGCCCCCAGTAGACAGAGTAGAGAATCTTGGCTAAATGAGGTCCCTGGTCTGGTTCAATATAAGACGGTAGTCCCTATGCAGTCAGGAAAGGTTTACCAACGCACACGTGTGTTCGTCTCCTGCGAAGGGATGGCCTGCAGGCGCTGGATCAGAGACATCAGGAGCGGTTCTTGGAGTCGAGCAAGGAGGTTCTCGTAGAGGGCGGGGCAGGATTCTCCCTCCTGTGGGTGGGGTGACAAGAAGAGAGTCCGCTAAGCTATCAGTCAGGCACACGGCTCAGAACTTATCCTAGGGAAGAGCAAGCGTATCCAGTACAGAACTAGATTAGAGTCCAAGAGAACCTTAAAGATCAACAAACATTTCCCAAGATATATGTCTCCGCGAGTCAAAGCCCACTCCGTCAGCTACGCCTTCCAGATACTGTTCAGACCAACACAGCCATTATTATTTCTATTTATATCCCGTCTTGCCGGACACGCTGGCTCAAGGTGGCTGGGTTAAAATAATGTAAACAATACAGAGATAGAACAGTTAAAAAATCAAGAATCCAAGTCCTATGAGGAAAGGCTGAAAGAGTTGGGTCTGTTCAGCCTGGGAAGGAGAAGGCTTAGAGGGGACACGATTGCCGTCTTCGCGTATCTGAAGGGCTGTCATGTAGAAGATGGAGCGGATCTATTCTCTCTTGCTCCAGGTTGCAAGACTAGATCTAATGGGAATGACAAGGGGGTTGTTACCAGTGTTCCCTCTAAGCTGAGTTAGTGTGAGCTAGCTCACAGTTTTTTAGCCTCCGGCTCACACGTTTTTGTCTTAGCTCAGGAAGGATGGCCCCAGAGCAAACTAATTTATGCAGCAGCCAAATCGCTCGCTCACAGCTTTAATGCCAGTAGCTCACAAAGTAGAATTTTTGCTCACAAGACTCCACAGCTTAGAGGGAACATTGGTTGTTACTGGCTAAATATCAGGAGAAACTTCCTAATTGTGAGAGTGGTTGAGCACTGGAACAGTCTGCCTCAGGAGGTGATGGATGCTCCTTCGCTGGACGTTTTCAAGCAGAGGCTGGACGACCATCTTTGTTAGTCTTAGAGGTGCCACAGGAATCAAACTTTGTTCCAGTGAATGCAGGTGGTCAGCCGTGTTGGCCACATTACACAGGCTAACTCATTCAGTCCTCACATATATATATTCTCAACAAGAAGGACTATAAATCCTCTGTATTTTAGTGTGTTTCTTTTTCAGAATAGTATATTAGAATACTGAATGTGATGCAAGGGATACTGGGATGTTCTGCTGACCTGACACTGCACCCCACCTCAAAAAAAGAGCTGTTGAGAGATCTTCAGGCCTGGGAGGAGAGAACGGAGATTCTCGATTTGCTTCCCACAGTTAGAAAAGACATCTTTAGGGTGCAGTCAGACAGGCCGTTTAGTCCGCTTTCAGCCTGCCTCAGAAATGGATTTTATCTGTGCGATCACATGGTCAACATCTGCCTCCCGTCCCCAGCCGTCACTTTAAGAACATAAGAACATAAGAGACGCCAATGTTGGATCAGGCCAAAGGCCCATCCAGCTCAAAACCTCTTTAACCTGGAGTATTTGGATACCAGGTCCCCAAGTGGCGTTTTCCTGATTCTCCAGTTCCAGCTGCACTTTTCTGACGTCTGATCGCTCCTGCGGTGTCGAGCCACTTCCGGTTTAAACCCCCTCCCCGCTCGAAAGCTGTCCGAGGCTTCCGCTTTTCGCCCGCCACTTTCCCCCCAAGCATTGGTGGTGTGCGCATAGGTGGAGGTCCGCCACCGCATTATTTAAAACAATGTTTAAACGGTGCCTAGTTTTAGCGTTTAGACAAATTCGGGATCTCACGGAGGCCATTTTCAGGGTAAACGTTTAAAGGGAAGTGGTCCTTTAAAGTTTAAAGGGAAGTGTTACAGCAGTCGGGTTGAAGAGGAAATTGCTGTTCTGCGCAGGCGCGGAAATTTTAGTTCTACAGATGGCTGCCTGTGCGCATGCCGAAACTGAGAGAGAAAAACCAACACCGATACATGTGGACGGTGGGGAGCGATGTGGCTGCGCAGCGATCTGGAACAATGAGGTGAGTGTGATCACGATTCTCCAGGTTAAAAAAAACCGCATGGGGCCAGGGCAGTTTAACCCACTCCCAGCACACTGTCTGACCACACCCTTAGACATTCATCTGCTATTCTGACATATTTATTGCTTTACAGCTGTTGACCTGATAACCTTAGCTTGTCATTTAGTTCTGACTTTGCATATCTTAAACATCATCATGTTACATGTTAATTTGCTGCTAAGTCCCTGTCTATAAGTTTGAACCTTACCTACCGTTCCAGTGTATTTGAAGAAGTGTGCCTTGCACACAAAACCTCAGACCGTGAATAAACCTTTGTTGGTCTTAAAGGTGCCGCTGGACTCCAAATTTGTTCAAGTGGTTTAATATAGTAATCCCTAATATTCTCAAAAAAAGGCATTCAAGCAGAGTATGAGACGATGGGTCAGTCTAAATCTACAGTAGAGCAGAGTTGTTAAACATTATATAGGTAAAGAGGTTTCCCTTGCTCGAAAGCCAGTCGAATCCGACTCTCGGGGGTGGTGCTCATCTCCGTTTCCAAGCCGAAGAGCCAGCGCTGTCCGAAGACGTTTCTGTGGTCATGTGTCCGGCATGACTAAACGCCGAGGCGCACGGAACGCTGTTACCTTCCCACCGAAGCGGTACCTATTTATCTACTTGCAATCTCTTGTTTTCAAACTGCTAGGATGGCGGGAGCTGGGGCCAGAGATGGGAGCTCACTCCGTCATGCAGCACTCGGGTCTCGAACTGGCGAACTACCGACCTTCCAGTCTGCAGCTCAGCATCTTAACCTCTGAGCCACTGCGATTCCCTAAACATTATATAGAAGGGGGTAAAAATCTCGGGAGAAAAATACCAGTGGACCAGTAAAAGACTAGGATGTGAGTGAGAGACCCAACTTAAGATCTGCTCTCAACATGAATCTGGCTGGGTGACTGTGGCCCAATGACTCTTCTCTGCTTGACCTACCTTGCAGGGTTATTGTGGACATAACATGGAGTGGAAGGGGAGCAACGTGCGAACTCCTTGGAGCAAAGGCAAGGAAGAAGACAGACAGGCCATTTAGCAACGCTGGGGAAGGCCTTTGCCTTGATTCCCCGGGGAGGAGCCGCCTGCGAGAGCAATGAGCACGGATCTGAAGGGACCAGAGGCCTGACTCGGCCGCCCCGCCACCCTCTCGCCCTCCTCCTGGCTCACCCGGCCACTGACGATGCCCACGAGATCCTCGATAGTCTGCCGCAGCTCCTCCTCCTGCGCCAGCTGCAGATCCACCAGCACGGCCACGGCGCAGTCCCGCCACGGCACCTCCGCCCTCCTGGCCACCTCCAGCCGCTTCTGGGCCAGACTCAGCATCTGCCCGATGGCTTCCTGCAAGGCCGGGGACGTGTCCTCCCTGCGTCCTGTTGGGGAACAGAAGGAAATCGCCAGGAGACTGTAGGGGGGGGGAAGCCTAGAGGTGGCGTTGACGCATGGAGCTTGGGTCATCTTTGATGCCCCCTCCATTGTCCCCCAGAGAGCTTCCAAAATTGCTTATCAAAAGGGCCGGAAGCCAAACAGCTCAAGGGAATTTCCAACCTGAGCTGGAAGCAACAAACCAAGAAAGGGATCTTGGGGTAGTAGTGAGCAGCTCAATGAAAATGTAGAGCCTGTGTGCGGCTGTTGAAAAAAAGGCAAATTCCATGCTGGCCATAATTAGAATAGGAATAGAGAAGAAAAAGGAGGAGGAGGAGGAGGAGACTGGATTTATACCCCACCCTTCACTCGGAGTCTCAGAGCGGCTTACAAACTCCTTTCCCTTCCCCTCCCCACAACAGACACCCTGTGAAGTCGGTGGGGCTGAGAGAGCTCTGACAGAAACTGCTCTTTTTCAAGGACAGCTCTTATCAGGACTATGGCTTGCCCAAGGTCATCTAGCAGCTGCAAGTGGAGGAGTGGGGAATCAAAGCCAGTTCTCCCAGATTAGAGTCCGCGCACTTAACCGCTACACCAAACTGGCTCTCTTGCAGCTATCAAACTGCCCTTATACAAGCTGCCCTTATACTTGTCTTGGCAGTAGTATGTGTGAAAAGGATCTAGGGGTCTTAGTAGACCATACACCAAACATGAGTCAGCAGTGTGATGCGGCAGCTAAAAAGGCCAATGTGATTTTGGGCTGCATCAACAGAAGTATGGTCTCCAGATCACACAGCTGGGCTCTGAGAAGGGGCAGGTGAGGGAGCTGCTGCTGGAGTGGTGAGTGTTTTATTATTTGCCTTTCCTTAATTGGTGAGGAGAAACTAGCTAAAGTTACTGTGTGGGAGGATAGTGTTTGAGGGTGTGTGGGTGTGTATAGCTTGTTGGAGAGTGGTGCTTGTTTGAGGAGGTGTGGTTTCTGTTTGTCTCTTTTGCCTGGGTGTAACTGATTGTGGCTTTTAGCACTTTTGCCTGGGGTTGACTGCTGGCCCTGCCCTCTCCTTCTCAGAGCCAGCTGGATAACCACCTAGCATTCAGTATTGGACGGGATACCCTGTTTTACATCATAGTTCAGCCTTGCTGGCATTTATTCTCACCATCCAGCAAGAGGGCTAAAGAGAGGGGTGGAGAGAGAGGGGGAAAGAAAATAGAGCCCTGCTCTTGGCTACCCTGCCCTACCTGCTCCCGGGAGGATCAGTTCCTTCCCTTCATGGGCTTTTTCACACTTGGTCTCTGTCCCTGCGAGGGTCTGCAGGATCTGGACCAGGGAGGTTCTGTCCCTCTCATGTTGCAGCAGCAGCCGGTCCAGCAGAACTTGCTGTGGAGAGAAAAGCAGGGAAGCTACATTGATCAGCATACATTGCAAGGTCTCCTTAGGCCCCAGTCACAAGGGCCGGATATCGCAGGGGGGAGGGATGGCTAATTGCCCCGGAGGAAACTAACACGCGGTGGCCCGAGCACACGTCCCGGTCGAGGTCCCATGGTTAGAGGGGAGATGCTGACCAGACGGGTATCCTGCAGCGCGGCACAGAAGCCGCGCGATCGCACTAGCAATCGCTCTTTGTGTGCATGTGCTGTTGGGCGCTGTTGCGCAACCTGCGGAGACTTGGGAGACAAAAAAAACCCCTTGTGTGCGACAAACAGCGCCGGGCGCCGGATGCCACGTACGTCCACCAGAAACGCGATCAGACGTCCGCCCTTGCCCCGCGGTTTCCGGAAACTAGTACCTCGGAGGTACTAGTTTTTTACTCCGCATCTTTGGCGGGAAGCCTCGGGTTAGCCATGGGAGCTCTACGCTTCCCAGATGTTGCAGTGTGATCGCGCCCGGAAAATCCGCCTACCAGCCATATCGTCAGCACGGCAAATGCTCCGTGTGACCACAGCCTTATTTTCTCATTGACATGGGTAGGGGACTTGGCATGACCTGGCAGTGCACCAAGTGACGTTTCAGAGCCTCTCTTATACAGATTGGCATTTGTAACCCATCAGAACTGTACTCAGAGGAACTGGTTGAGGCCCCTGTGTGAGACAGGATGCTGGACTAGATGGACCCTCACTGGTCTGACCCAGCAGGGCTCTTCTGATGCTCTTCTGAAGGCCTTGGCCTCTCTGCCCTGTTGTTGACTGTCCAGAGGAACTGGTTGGCCCATGTGTGAGACGGGAGGCTGGACTAGATGGACCCTCACTGGTCTGACCCAGCAGGGCTCTTGTTCTGTTCTTACAAAGGCCTCGGCCTCTCTGCCCTGTGGTTGGCCCTCCAGAGGAACTGGCTGGCCCATGTGTGAGGCAGGAGGCTGGAATGGGTGGACCCTCAATGGTGTGGTCCAGCAGGGCTCTTCTGATGCTCTTATGAAGGCCTCAGCCTCCATGCCCTGTTGTTGGACCTCCAGAGGAACTGGCTGGCCCCTGTGTGAGACGGGATGCTGGACTAGATGGACCCTCCCTGGTCTGATCCAGCAGGGCTCCTCTGATGTTCTTACGAAGGCCTCGGCCTCTCTGCCCTGTTGTTGGACCTCTGGAGGAACTGGTTGGCCACTGTGTGAGACAGGATGGTGGACTAGATGGACCTTCACTGGTCTTGGTCTGATGAGACACTGGGCTCTTCTGACGTTCTTACAGAAGATAGTTGTTGAGAGCCACAGAATGTCGAGAATGCTAAGATCGAGAGCTGAGATCCCACTCGGCCCGTGCCCCTGGTCTTACCGTCATCGATCTCCCTGGCATCGTCTTGGCCTCCCGCCAGGCCGACTCCGGTCCGTGCCCCACCGCAAGCCGCAACTGAGCCAACTCCTGGTGGCAGGCTTCAGGCACGACGGGCTGCAAGTCCCAAAACCTGATAAAGGAAGCATCCCACAGAGAGTGTGGAGGTCACACCATGTGTTTTGATCTGAACTCAGCATCGCCTGCTGACTTTGTGCTGGTGGGATTCTCACCACACGGTCTAGGGAGTCCTGTTTTCCTCCACTGTTCCAGCCTACTCTGGTGTAGATTAGGGTTACCAATCTCCAGACGGGACCTGGAGATCTCCTGGAATTGCAACTGAACTACAGAGATCAGTTCCCCTGGAGGAAATGTATGCTTTGGGGGGTGGACACTACGAAGGTGGACTCTATAAACCCAGCGCTGTGAGGTCCCTGCCCTCCCCAAACCCTGCCCTCCGCAGGACCCACCCCCAAAATCTCCAGGAATATCCCAACCCAAAGTGGCAACCATGGTGTGCTGGACCAGTTTCCTGAGCAATCATGGGTAGAGATGTGAAGGCCCAGAAAAAACTGGAAAAAATTCGAGAAAAACCCAGTTTTTTTCCTTTTTCCCCCCCTTGAAGCCTTTTTTGGTTTTTTCCGAAGAATTGAAAAAATTGAAAAAAGAAAAGAAAACAAATTGATTATGGAACATTTTATTTTAACATGATGAATAAAAATATTTTAAGACAAGGTGTTCAAATATTTTCCAAATCATTTCTAAAAAAATATGTATGGTTTCAGATTATTCTAATTTCTGTGCACTGAGGACAAGCAAGTCCTAGGTTACAAACTGAACTCTTCAATGGATAATGACAGACACAACAGAGTAGCTGCAGAAGCAGAGACTGAAACCGATACTGATAATTACAGCTCAGAAAATGATTCTGATTAAATTTCATGCCCATTCATTGAAACTTAGTCCCACACTCCCTTCTATACACTTCCCCCCTCTTCAATTCTTTTTATGGGAATGTGGTTTTTTATTATTTAATACTGTGGAGAGGAAATATGAATAATTGTTACTTCTGGATTTTTAAAAATTGTTTTGTGGAGGTTTTTTTGTCTGTTTCACATAAACTAGTAAACAGTTCAGGAGATTGTTGCTCCATTTGTTACAATTACAAATAAATATTATTTAAAAAGTAAATTCTGTAATAACTGTTTGGATACACTATATTTTTAATATGCTCGTTGTGATAATTTCATGCCAAGTAAAATTGTCCATAGTCATGTTTTATGTTCCTAAAGTAACAGAATGACTTTCAAGCTGGAAGAGAAAAAAGAAGTGCTAATGTAACATTTTTTTCAATTTTTCCGAACATTTCCGTTCCCTCCCCCCCCCGGAAAAAAACAGGAAAAACCTGGGTTTTTTTCTGAGCTTCAAAATTTCGAGAAATTTTACATGTCTAATCATGGGTCACTTGCTCTTCTCAGCTTAACCATCTTCAAGTCCTGGAAGGGCTGTCAGAGAGAGAATGGGGCGGAGCCGTTTTCTGTTGCCCCAGAAGGTCGGACCAGAACCAACAGGTTGAAATTAAATCAGAAGAGTTCTCGGCTAAACATTAGGAAGAACTTCCTGACAGTCGGAGCGGTTCCTCAGTGGAACAGGCTTCCTCGGGAGGTGGTGGTGGGCTCTCCTCCTTGGGAGGCTTTTAAGCAGAGGCTCCATGGCCCTCTGACAGCAATGCGGGTTCTGTGAACTCGGGCAGATCACGAGAACGGAGAGCGGGAAGGGTCGCCTCAGGGCTCAGTTCTCCTGGCCCTTTCTTACACGCCCAGGGAAATCCCGATCGCCACTTCTGGGTCAGAAAGCAATTTCCCCCCAGGCCAGTTTGCCTGGAGATCCTGGAGGTTTTTTGTCATCTTCTGGGCATGGAGGCGGGGTCACTGGGGGTGGGGGGAGGTAGCTGAGAATTTCCTGTGTTGTTCAGGGGGTTGGACTAGATGACCCTGGAGATCCCTTCCAACTCTATGATTCTGTGATTCTACCTCTCAGTGTTGTTGTGGGGATTAAACACAGGAGGAGCTGTGCTCATTTCCCTGAGCTCCTCAAAGAAGAAGAAGAGGAAGAAGAAGAAGAGATTGGATTGATACCCTGCCCTTCACTACCCAAAGGAGTCTCAGAGCGGCATACAAACTCCTTTCCCTTCCCCTCCCCACAACAGACACCCTAGGAGGACGGTGGGGTTGAGAGAGCTCTCTCAAGAACTGCTCTTTCAAGAACAGCTCTGAGAGAACTTGTGACTGACCCACGGTCACACCAGCAGCTGCATGTGGAGGAGTGGGGAAGAAGAGAAGAAGAGATTGGATTTATGCCCCGCCCTTCACTACCCAAAGGAGTCTCAGAGTGGCTGACAATCTCCTTCCCCTCCCCACAACAGACATCCTGTGGGGTAGCTGGGGCTGAGAGAGCTCTTTCGAGGACTGCTGTGGAGAGAACAGCTCTGAGAGAACTTGTGACTGGCCCAAGGTCATCCAGCAGCTGAGAGTGGAGGAGTGGGGAATCAAACCCGGTTCTCCCAGATTAGGGTCCGCGCACTTAACCACTACACCACAGGAAGGATACGAAGGTAGAGACAGAATGAATTTGGCACCTATTTGGTGGTGGTCCCCCCTCCAGTGCTCAAACTACCCCCCCAGCCAATCAAAAAGCTCCACAGAATAGTGCATGGAGCCCCCCCCCCTTTCAGGGCTATCCAGCCCCCACCTGAGGACTTACCTTTCCCCCTGGAAGAGCTCCGTTATAAGCAGGGCTGCTTGGAAAGACGCCTCCTGCTGGACAAGCACCGTCTGTGCATGCAGGTGTAACAGTCGGCAGGAGACTTCCGGGTTACTGGAGACAGAGAGAGATGGAAGGGTCTGTTTTGACAGGCAGTGGTGGCCCCCCTGAAGGCCTAGAGCCCTCGACACCTTGCGGCAGATCCAGTGACCCATCAGGCTGCTCTGCAGAAATTTTTTCTCCCTCTCCCGAAAGACTCGAACTCGAGGGCATCCAACGAAGCCGATGGGCAGTAGGTTCGGGACAGACAAAAGGAAATACCGCTTTACGCAGAGAGTGATTAAAATGTGGGATTCGCTGCCAGAGGATGTCATGACGGTCACAAGCAGCTTTTTTTAAAAAAAAAATAATTTTTTAATAAACTGAAATCACATAACTTGCCAGTACAAGATGCAGCAGTCACAACAAGAAACGATCACATCAGGGAGTGATCGGGCCACAAACAGCTTTAAAAGGGAGCTAGATAGGTCCACAGAGGAGAAGTATGACAATGGCTACTAGCCATGGTGGCTGAGGGGAACCTCCACATTCAGAGGTACTAAGCCTCTGAATCCCAGTGCCAGGAGGCAACATCAGGGGAAGGACTCGGCCTCCATGCCCTGTCTGTTGGCCCTCCAGAGGAACTGGTTGGCCACTGTGTGAGGCAGGATGCTGGACTAGATGGACCCTCACTGGTCTGATCCAGCAGGGCTCTTCTGATGCTCTTATGAAGGCCTCAGCCTCCCTGCCCTGTTGTTGGCCCTCCAGAGGAACTGGCTGGCCCCTGTGTGAGACAGGAGGCTGGACTGGATGGACCCTCACTGGTCTGACCCAGCAGGGCTCTTCTGATGCTCTTATGAAGGCCTCGGCCTCCCTGCCCTGTTGGTGGCCCTCCATAGGAACTGGCTGGCCCCTGTGTGAGACGGGAGGCTGGAGATGGACCCTCACTGGTCTGATCCAGCAGGGCTCTTCTGAGGTTCTTATCAAGGGAAGGCCTCGGCCTCTCTGCCCTGTTGTTGGCCCTCAAGAGGAACTGGTTGGCCACTTTGTGAGGCCAGATGCTGGACTAGATAGACTATTGGTCTCATCCATCAGGGCTCTTGTTACATTCTTATCCCATAATTTCCAGGCTGTAGAGATGCCAGAAGGTAACTAATCCCTATTGAGGTAGCCTGGGGAAACTTCCCCCAGGTCTTGATGTTGCCTATCATTCGGGGATGAGCCAAAATCTTCTCCACCGCCGCCTTGTAACAAAGGAATTTCTCCATTCCCACGGTTTGGAGAAGATCCATAGTTCAGGAGTAGAAGGTCCCCAATTCTATCCCTAGCATCTCTGCTTCAAAGATTTGACCCAATATAAAGCTGCTTCATGTCGTGTTGAGATGAGAGAAGTACAAGTGGGGACCCGCAAGACTTACGGGGGGGGGGAATCCCATCTCCCCCTCCCCACTCCCTCAGCAGGCGCAGATGTGGCCCCTGAGCTATCCAGCAACCACTGCCAAGCCCAGCATGGTCCTGGGTGGCTTTGGTGTTGTGGTTAAGTGTACGGACTCTAATCTGGGAGAACCGGGTTTGATTCCCCACACCTCCACTTGCACCTGGCTGGATGACCTTGGGCAAGCCATAGTTCTGGCAGAGCTGTCCTTGAAAAAGAGCAGTTTCTCTCAGCGGCTGACAAACTCCTTTCCCTTCCCCTCCCCACAACAGACACCCTGTGAGGTAGGTGGGGCTGAGAGAGCTCTTTCCAGAACTGTCCTTGAGAGAGCAGCTCTTGTCAGAACCACGGCTTGCCTAAGGTCATCCAGCAGCTGCAAGTCGAGGAGTGGGGGAATCAAACCCGGTTCTCCAAGATTAGCGTCCGCATGCTTAGCCACTACACCACACTGGCTCTGGATAATCTCCTGCAATCTCCTGAAATGATGAAGCCATAGGATAACCTGGGCATGACCCAATTTTTTCAGGCCCTGCTTGTATTCTTCCCGAGTGGCCACCTTTAGACACTGTATGCAGGGCTGGTGGACATATGAACACAAATGAAGCTGCCTTCTACTTAATCAGACCCTTGGGCCATCAGCGTAAGTATTGTCTACTCAGACTGGCAGCCGCTTTCCAGGGTCTCAGGCAGAGGCTCTACTACCCTCCCTATGAAGCTGCCTTATACTGAGTCACACCATTGGTCCCTCAAGCACAGTATTGTCTATTCAGATTGGACGCAGCTCCAGGGTCTCAGGCAGAGGTCTTTCACATCACCTCCTGCCTGGTCCTTTTCTAACTGGGGATGCCGGGGACTGAACCTGGGACCTTCTGCATGCCAAGCAGAGGCTCTTCCACTGAGCCACAGACCCTCTTTACAGCTCTCCAGGGTCTCGGGCGGAGGTCTTTCCCATCACCTCCTGCCTGGCCCTTTTTTGCTGGAGATGCTGCCGGGGATTCAACCTGGGACTTTCTGCATGCCAAGCAGGGGCTCTTCCACTCTGAGCCACGGCCCCTGTTTACAGCTCTCCAGGGTCTCAGGCGGAGGTCTTTCCCATCACCTCCTGCCTGGTCCTTTTTAGCTGGAGATGCTGCCGGGGATTCAACCTCTGCCGGGGATTCAACCTCTGCATGCCAAGCAGAGGCTCTGCCACTGAGCCACGGCCCCTGTTTACAGCTCTCCATGGTCTCTGGCAGAGGTCTTTCCCATCACATCCTGCCCGGTCCTTTTTAACTGGAAATGCCGGGGACTGAACCTGCGACCTTCAGCATGCCAGGCAGATGCTCTGCCACTGAGCCACAGCCCCTCTTTACAGCTCTCCAGGGTCTCAGGTGGAGGTCTTTCCAATCATTTCCTGCCTGGTCCTTTTAAACTGGGGATACCGGGGATTGAACCTGGGCCCTTGTGCATGCCAAGCAGAGGCTCTTCCACTGAGCCACCGCCCCTCTTTTCAGCTCTCCAGGGTCTCAGGTGGAGGTCTTTCCAATCACCTCCTGCCTGGTCCTTTTAAACTGGGGATGCCGGGGATTGAGCCTGGGACCTTCTGCATGTCAAGCAGAGGCTCTTCCACTGAGCCACGGCCCCTATTTACAGCTCTCCAGAGTCTCAGGTGGAGGTCTTTTGGATCACCTGCCTGGTCCTTTTTAACTGGGGATGCCGGGGATCGAACCTGGGCCCTTGTGCATGCCAAGCAGAGGCTCTTCCCCTGAGCCACGGCCCCTCCAAAACACACACGTGCGAAGCAGCCTTCTATTGAATCAGACCCTTGGGCCATCACAGTCAGTATTGGTCTGATCCAGCAAGACCTGTTCTTAGGGGTTTCTTCTCCTTTCTCTTTGTGAAGTTATTGGGGAGGGTTCCGGTCTCTTCCTCTCTGGTGGAGATGTGCCCCTTTCCGAAGCCTCACCTGCCCACCAGGAGGTGTTGTTGGGCCAACAGGGCTGCCGTCTCAGCCTGCTTCCTGCGCCGGAGCTCCTCCAGGGCTTGTGCCGCGGTTCCCTCCATGGCCGAGGGGCTGACGCATTGCACGCTCCCCTCGCCCTCGTCATACGCCTGCATCCTGGGCCTGAAGAGGGGCGAAAGAGCCAGGGGTTTCCCCTCTTCTTGCCATTGGGCACAATCCGGAAAACACGCCTCCTCTTCCCCGCCCTGCACTCCACTCCTCCCTCTCGAGTAAGACCTCAGAACCTACTCTCACTGAAATCTCACTCTGCTTCTCTCCTAACTAGGGTTGTGTTATGTACTGGGATTGGATCATTCCGGATTGAATCACCCCAGAGACTGGCTGAGCTTGGAGCAAGAGAACAATAGCCTGCCAGGATTCTGAAAGTAACCAATCTAGTAGTAAAAGGTAAAGGTTCCCTTGCTCGAAAGCCAGTCGAATCCGACTCTAGGGTTGCGGTGCTCATCTCCGTTTCAAAGCCGAAGAGCCAGCGCTGTCAGAAGACGTTTCCGTGCTCATGTGGCCGGCATGACTAAACACCAAGGCGCACGGAACGCTGTGACCTTCCCACCGAAGTGCTCCCTATTTATCTACTTGCAATTTCTTGCTTTCGAACTGCTAGGTTGGCAGGAGCTGGAACTAGAGACGGGAGCTCACTCCGTCATGCGGCACACTCGGGTCTCGAACTGCTGAACTACCGACCTTCCACAGCCTGCAGTTCAGTGTCTTAACCACTTGAGCCACCGCAGCTCCATAATCTAGTAGTAATGTTATGTAAATAGCCTATCACTGGGAGTGGGGTGTGTTTGGGTGTGGCAATTGCATGCTACTTAACAGAGCTGAGCAATGCACCCTCTAATCTGTGGAATCTTGTGAGCAAAAATTCTGCTTTGTGAGCTACTGGCCTTAAAGTTGTGAGCGAGGGATTTGGCTGCTGCATCAATGAGTTGGCTCTGGAGGCATCTTTCCTGAGCTGAGGCGAAAATGTGCGAGCTGGAGGCTTAAGAACTGTGAGCCGGCTCACACTAACTCAGCTTAGAGGGAACACTGGAGCTGAGGCTCTTGAGTCTTGTCTTGCTCTTGCTGAAATCACAACTAAAGCTGAGCCGATCGCTAGACTCGAGCCTGCTCATCCATGGAACCCACTATTTAACCATTTCTCTCCAGACCGCAACAATCTATTCCCCCCGGGAGAAAATGGCTGCTTTGGAGGGTGGCCTCAAGGATATTATGTTGGAAGTTCCAGGTGCGATGTCCCCTATCTCGGACCTCTAGACTTTGTGGCAAGAGAGGCTAGACAGGCTCACTGACCTTTCTTCCTGTGTTTACTCTCCTGCCACTGTCCCCTTTGAAATGCAGATTGTGTTCTCAGGGACCGATTTCCCTTTCCTTCCGTTCTCACACTCACTTGAAGACAAGCTCTCTCACCCTGCACACTCTAAGAGAGAGAGATGTGGTCCACTCTCGGCACCGTGAGGCAGATGGGACTCTCGCCATCTGCCTCCATCCTTAAGCTAGTAAGTTAGTACTCTATCGTGTCCCTGCTCTTTCCTATCCAAAGTGTACTTCTCAATTAAAGAGAGGAGTATTTCTCTTCTAAACTTGCAACGTGGCTCTGTGCAGCTTTGTAAGCTGAGCAACCTAGTAATGTGACGCTGTTGCATTTGTAGCTTTATTTAAGCACTCTGCTAACTAGTGGCTGGTGACTGGACTAACCACACCAGTTAACCCCAATAGGTTATGGGCCCAGCACGCTTCTGCTGCGTTTGTAGCTTTATTTAAGCACTCTGCTAACTAGTGACTGGATTAACCACACCAGTTAACCCCAATAGGTTATGGGCCCAGGATGCTTCTGCTGCGTTTGTAGCTTTATTTAAGCACTCTGCTAACTAGTGGTGACTGGATTAACCACACCAGTTAACCCCAATAGGTTATGGGCCCAGCATGCTTCTGCTGCATTTGTAGCTTTATTGAAGAACTCTGCTAAGTAATGGTGACTGGGACTAACCACACCAGTTAATCCCAATAGGTTATGGGCCCAGCACACTTCTGCTGCATTTGTAGCTTTATTTAAGAGCTCTGCTAAGTAATGGTGACTGGATTAACCACACCAGTGAACCCCAAGATATTACACCTTGCTGAGGTCCCTTCCTTCTCCAAACCCCGCCCTCCCCAGACTCCACCCCCAAGTGTCTAGGTATTTCCCTAGCAAGAGCTGGCGAATCCAGACTTTGCTACTCATTGCTTGTGTACCTGACACCAAGTCGTGCGCCAGGGAGGCAGGCAAGTGAGAGGATGCTCCCTCTGCGCAGGCCACAATCCACCAGCAGCTCCAGTTCCGACAGCTTGTCCTCTTTCACGTTCTGCGGCAGAGAGGCCCAGGCGTGGCCCTGCAGCGGGGAGAGAGGGGGGGGAGAGAGATACCCTTTCTGGACTTGAGCGTGGCTCTTCAGCTGCAGAGCAACATGGCTACCCACCTGAAACTCTCCCCAGGTTGGTGGCCCCCAAATTCCTGTGCCTCGTGCCCTCCTCAAGCTGTGCCACCAGACACACTGAGATGCGGCTCCCGCAACCCTCCGATCCTGGGGCCTTACCATAATGCGCCTGCAACATCTCAGCGCAGAGTTTCCGCTGAAGAACCCGGTACTTCCTCTCCAATGCCGCCAGCACACCGGAAGGCTCCTCCCCGAGCAGGGTGGACAGGCCCCCTGAGTCCCACCTGCGGCAGGGAAAGTTAAGCTGTGGCCATCATTTTGCGGCTGGCTCCGCCTCCTGCGGCAGCCATTTTGTCACTGCACACCCCCTCCCATGCTGTGTCAGAATCCCAAAGGTGGGGGCGGGGAGCCTGGTCTAGATGAATCGACGCACACAGAATTTCTGCACACTGCTCATTTGTAGAAAAGAAGAAGAGATTGGATTTATACCCGGCCCTTCACTTGGAGTCTCAGAGTGGCTTGCAATCCCTTTTCTCTTCCCCTCCCCACAACAGACACCGTGTGAGGGAGGTGGGGCTGAGTGAGTTCTTTCGAGGACTGCCCTTGAGAGAACAGCTCCGAGAGAACTTGTGACTGACCCAAGGTCACACCAGCAGCTGCGTGTGCAGGAGGAGTGGGGACCCCAACCTGGTTCTCCCAGATTAGAGTCTGCACACTCAACCATGACACCAAACTAGCTCTCTCCTGTAATCCTGATACCCCAGCCTGTGCAAATTTGGATCAGTTATCCACTCAGGTGGGTGTCTCTGGAATTTGCCCTGGGATGTTTATTGTGCCTTGTTTTAAAATGTGCGATTTCTTCATTCTCCAGCCAGATATGTCCCTTGGTCTTGTATCATGCCTGGATTGCTGTTCCCTAACTGGAAAAGCAGAAGAAAGAGCAGGGAAGGCCCAGACGGACGGACGGCTGGAAGAGTTTGCATCTTCACAATGGAGGTGGGAGGGGGGAAAAGACAGACCTACCTTTCCAGGGGCTGTTCCGTGCGGCTCCTCACACCCCACTGATAGAGGGAGGTGCTGCTCCTGGCGCTGGTGGCCTTCAAGAGATGAGAGAGAGTCAGGTGGCGGGAAGAGAGTAGAATTCGAATCCTGCCCCTCTCCTGAATTCCCTATGTGGGCTTCCCCGTTTGGACAAGGGGTGGAAGAAGACAGATACTGCCAGAGAGCTGGCAAGGGAAACGCTATAACGGCCTTGAAGGGTCATGCAGGGTTTTCTTGTTTTTGTTTTCATTCATAAAGCACTTTTAGATTATAGTTGCTGGTTTGCCAAGATTGCTGCTCAGAGATGCCAAAGACGGTCACCCTTGTCGACCTAAGGTGACCTGCACCTTGTAACGAGGCTTTGGCATGTGCATCCCTTGCTGGATCAGAACCCTTGGGCACCAAATTGGATGCACATCGAGGGTGCAGGGTGAATGAGCGGGCAGCCATTTCATAACAGGTTGGTAAAGGTTGGATCAGGCCAGTGGCCCATCCAGTCCAACACTGTCACACGGTGGCCAGAAATACCAGGTGCCATCAGGAGGTCCAGCAGTGGGGCCAGGACACTAGGAGTCCTCCCACTGTTGGCCTCTCCCCCGCCCCAAGCACCAAGGATACAGAGCATCACTTGCCCCAGACATAAGAGCACATAAGAGAAGCCCGTGTTGGATCAGGCCAGTGGCCCATCCAGCCCAACACTCTGTGTCACACAGTGGCCAAAAACACCAGGTGCCATCAGGAGGTCCAGCAAGAAGGGCAGGACATTAGAAGCCATCCCACTGTTGTCCCCCCCCCCCCAAGCACCAAGAAGACAGAGCATCACTTGCCCCAGAGCCCCTATCTATACCTTGTGGCTAATAGCCACTGATGGACCTCTGCTCCATATGCTTATCTAATTCCCTCTTGAAACCGTCCATGCTTGTAGCCACCACCACCTCCTGTGGCAGTGAATTCCATGTGTTAATCACTCTTTGGGGGCCGCCACTGAGAAAGCCCTGGTTCTGGTAGTATTTAGCCTGGCTTCTTTCGGACCAGGGACGGTCAACCGGTGTGGCGACCCTGACCTCATTGCTCTCTGGGGCTCGTATGGGGAGAGGCGGTCTCTCAGGTAGGCAGGCCCCCGACCATATAGGGCAGTGGTGGCGAACCTATGGAACAGGTGCCAGAGGTGGCACTCAGAGCTATCTTTGTGGGCACGCGTGCCATCACCCCAGCCAGGCCCAGACCATCATTAAAGTGTCTCATTTTAAGTCAATGAAAGCATTTGGGATTGCTTTCCTTACATTGTTTGGATCATCTTAAGTTAATGTATGAGTTGTTTTTTCTAAAGTAAAACCTCAGTATTCAGGTTAAATTGCTGTGTTGGCACTTTGCGATAAATAAGTGGGTTTTGTGTCGCAGTTTGGGCACTCGGTCTCTAAAAGGTTCGCCATCACTGATATAGGGCTTTAAAAGTTAAAACCAGCACCTTGAACTGAACTCGGTACGCTATAGGCAGCCAGTGCAGTGTCCTCAGAATAATGCTAGGAGGCTGTAGTCAGACGGGCAGGTTGGTAGTTTGGGCGTGCCGCTAATTACGACGGAGATTTTCGAGCAGATGCCCACCCTACTCCGGCCTCTTCCGTGGTTGACCGTTCAGATCGGAGCTGTGCGTCAACCATGGAACACGCGGTCTGGTCCTTCTTCTTTTTTTTGAAAGAAATATCAGCTTTGACATTTTTTGTAGAACATTTATCAGGTGTGCATGTGCGCACATGCACACATGCGCATATGATCTACCATTTTTTTTTTAAAGGAGGACCTGGAAAACAAGGTTGCACTTACCTGTAACTGTTGTTCATCGAGTGGTCTTCTGTGCAGGCACACATGGGGGACTGCGCAGTCTTTCTTAAATGGGCTCGCTAGCGACTCTCCGTGGCTGGCCTGCAGAACTGCATGTGGGACTGCACAGAAGCCACGACAATGAAAACAGGGTTGCACTTACCTGTAACTGTTGTTCATCGAGTGGTCTTCTGTGCAGGTACACATGGGGGGGACTGCAGTTCTGCAGGCCAGCCACAAGAGAGGCGCTAGCGAGCTCATTTAAGAAAGACTGCCCAGTCCCCCATGTGGGACTACACAGAAACCACGACAATGAACTACAGGTTTACACTTCTGAACTGGTTTGAGTGTGCACCGGGGGAGTTCAGACATCCAGCAACGCGGGATGAATTGGCCACTCACTGGCCTGATCCAACCTTGGCTTCTCTTATGGTCTTCTGAATGCGTGGGGATCCATTAGCACCAGAATTCATCTGCTGTCTATTCACTCCAACTCGTCTTACCACGGGGTGAGTACAACTGGGGAACGGCTGCCTGATGTGGCTGTGAGAACCAGCCAGTTCAAGCCATTAGGGAAAAGCAACTATATCGGGCCAAACTGCCCATCTGATCGCAGCCACACACAGACATATGTGTTTATATTAAACTTCCGAGTATAATATGTGGTGAGGCCAGATGAACACTTTCTCACCCACCCATCTCCCCACCCCAGGGCCTTTCTGGTTAGGGGTTGGTTTCTTTGGAGTGGGTAGGTCCAGTTCGGAGTGGGTGGACAGCTACAAAGGCAAAGTAGGGGAGGGGAGAAGCCCCCCTGTCATGATCTGGGCTGTGCCACCAGAGGCCTACTAGGCCCAGGGAGCCTGGCTAGCAGTAGGTGAGGCTGGGCCTAAAACTCCCAGAAGCCCCTGAGAGGTTTTGGAGCCAATTTTTTTTTAATAACTATTTATTAAATTTCGAACTTCATCGTAATACATTAAGTACAGAGAAATAACATTAATTTTTTGATAAAATTGATTAAGCACAACAAAGTAAAGAAACAAAACTATAGAAAAACAAAAAATAAGTGTTATTCAGTTGATGACACTGTGAGCCCTATCGAGTTAAAAGACTGCGCAACCAATTATGTCTAACTAAACTTCAAATGCTGAAAACACAAGTAACAAACTCTCACCCTAAGACAAGCATTGGAGCCAAAATTGACCAATAGGGAAGAAGAGGGCTGGGGAACAAAAGGGCTGGTGCCAGAGCAAAAGCAGTTCTTTCTTCCCAGAGGGCAGAGCCAGAAGAAAGCCTCATCCTGAGGGAAGGGTGAGTAGTCTAGTGTCACTTGGAATAGTGAGCTAGGGACAGTATATATTTAGACGTGTTAGGGAATTTGATTTCTTTTCTTTTCACCCACTTTCTGTTATTATTCTGCACCTTGTTGTTTGACCTCCTATAAAATAAATCTTTTCCTTGTTTCACTCTGCCTGGTCCTCACGCCTGTTATTCAGCCAAAAGAGAGGGTGCTCTGGGCCTTCTCAAGGGAACCTAAATCCAGAGTGGTGGCAGCATCAGGTGACACCCCACCTGAGCCGTGACACCCCCATAGAAACTTCTCCGAGCTCCTTACCCGCTCACGGTGGAGGGCCCGTCTCCGCCCAGCGCGAGGTTCATCCGCCGGTAACTGTGTGGCTCTGAAAAGCCAGTCCTGGGGGAAGAGAAGCCACAGAGAGCTAGGGAAGGACTGCAAAGCCCAGGAATCCACCGGCCAAATCTTTATCCTCCCGACATACACACCTATCCATGTGACTTAATGCTGCTGCTCCTCTATCACAGACTGGAAGTCAAAGATCACGCACCTGGACTAAGTAGGGTCGCCAGCTCTGGGTTCAGAAATTCCTGGAGATTTGGGGGGGAAGAGCCTGGAGTGGGCGGGGTCTGTGGAGGGGAGGGACTTCAGGTGGGGTATATGGCCCTAGAGTCCACCTTCCGAAGCAGCCATTTGCTCCAGGGGGACTGATCACTTTCGCCTGGAGAGGAGTTGTAATCCCAGGAGATCTCCAGCCAATGCATGGATGTTGGCAACCATAGACTATGCCCCCCCCAACTCCCTCCAAAGT